>NC_061510.1:175163659-175217532 GCF_022539505.1 Lolium rigidum
TGAACAAGAGAGAAACAAATAGGAAAGCACTCCGGGAACATTGGCTATGCCAAACCGATGAAATAATCAAAGAAATCCAACAAGGGATGATCCTATCTAGCTAGTCGGCTTCACTCAAGCACCTATAGCCACTACACCATCGGACGAGATAGACTATAAAGTGTCTATTCTTGTTATCAACATCAAAGGAAACTGGAAAAACCACAAGGATTCTTCCAGTGAAGTATTTCCCAAATCACAAGCAAGCCAACACAGGTAGGAGCAACCATTTCTAAGCGCATGAGCTCGCTAGGGTCACAACAGCTACCTATCCACACAAGAAATTCACCAAAGCATCACTTCATTATCCAGGGATTCAAGTATGAGCTAGGGTACCCAACCGATGGTTGGCATCCCTCTAGCTACATCAAATTCATCCATATGATCATTACTCGATAAACAGTTCACATCATTTATCCATCTAGTAAAGCAAGGAATTACAGATAAATGAAACAGTAAAGTAACTAAAGCACCAACATCTTGCCAGTGAACCAATGGCTCACTGCAAGCATCAGATGATGCTTGAGTAAGCATTAACGCACACCAGCACAAGTATAAGTGCCACACAGACACCAGGTGAAGTACCGTAAAGGCACGGACAACAAGCAAGGGATGATCATTTGATCATCGTGGCTCGCTAAAGCATGCCAGGGCAGGCTAGAATCAACCACCAGTATCACACATGAATTATATGAATTAAACATACCACGCATTATCAACAATTAGATCACAGACTAGCACATAAACCATTTTTATAATTGTATCCAGAAGCATATCATCAAGGAATTGATGTATATGGACAATAATTAAGCCAAGCCAAACCTACTATGAGCCGTAACTCAATAATCATCACATAAATAACATCGCCTCTTGCTAAACAAGCAAGAACCACTCACGAGAATGAACCAGGGGAGCTAGAGCTCTGCTACAAGATAAGCAAGCAAGCAACAGCAATGGCTAGTGGTGTTCAGATGAACACCTAGCCGGATAATAACATATATAACCAAGGGTGAGCAGAGACATGAATCAAAGGAAGCACACGCCACAGCACGATTCACACAAGAACATATGCTAGAGCAAGCATGGCAGTAGCACTAGCGCAGCGGCATGCCTAGCCCAGCACAACGCAGCAGCTAGCACAGCACCTGGGCTGGCAAAGCACAAGCCACAGAAGCGTAGCAGCAGCAGCACTTCGTCAAGGCAAGCATCTCCACAGGGAGAGGTCGGCCAGTGGCCGAGCTAGACGAAGAAGGGGAGAAGAGAAGAAGATAGAACAGGTAACAGGGGAGGAAAGAGGAGGAGAAACTTACAGGCGAAGCAGATGAGCATGACCGTGGCGGCACGGCGGCACACGCCGGGCGACGGCGGCGCCAGGCCAAGCCAAGCCTGGTCGCCACATCACCGCAACGCCGGCATCTCCACGGCATCACCACGGCGCCAGGGGCGCCGATGAACGGCGGACCTTCACGGATCCGTGCGGCCGTGGCGCAGGCGCGTTGGAGGAGAGTCGAGGTGGACACGAGTGTCAAATCGACGCGGACCACCATGTCCGCCGTTGAGAGGCGGTCCAGATCCGCACCAGTTCGTCGCCGATAATGGCCGAAGGCGGCCGGAGCATGGCGGCGGCGACGGAGGCGATTTTGGTGTCGCGAGAGCCGAAAGGGGATTAGGGTTACGGGGAGGAGGACGACGAAGCGACTGGGTCGGTTGGATCGAGCCCACTGGGCTGGTCCAACCTAACCAGCTCGGCTGCCTCGTCGTGGGTCCGAGGGGTATTTTGGACATTTCCAAAATACCCACTTAAATGAGAATTTCCAAGAATTTTATAAAATAAAATACAGCTCTAAAAAAATCAAGTAAAAATATGAAAATTAATCAGCATAAAATTCTCTATCTAAATAAAATATCAAAGAGAATTTTTGAAGACAAAGAAGAATAAGTCTTAATTTGATGATTTAAATAATGATTTAAATCACACATATTATTTTTAATAATGCAAATAAGTCCATTAATGCATTTGAACTTTAAAAACACCTTGGCAACATTTCAAGGTTGTATTTTACTTTAAATCAAGTATCCCCAAATTACTCTTAGTATTAACCTCTTACATGAAATAATAACAACATCGGAAGGGGGGAACAAACCCTAAAAATGGAATCATGCATAATTGCCTCTTTAACCATTGCCCTTATCGGACAATGATGCTATTTTTCAGAAACAGAGGACAAGGGTCAGTCCACACCTTCCAACTGCAAAACTTTGCAGTGTTCAGGCAAGTTCATCACTTGCTCATGTCATTTGAGTATTTCTATCAAATTACTTGTAAAGTATTATGGTTATGACTATTGCATAAAAATCAAAACCACTACTTTCATAACTATGAATATGACTATGTGGTGGGCAATGGAACCATGGATTGTGTTGATATGGTGGAGGTTCCATTGCACGGGTTTATATCCATCTAGGATTAAACAACAAATGTCGCCAGATGATTCTTGTGCCGTAATACCCGTGTTAACCATAAGATCCGGAGTGGGACGGAGTAGTCAAAAGTGTTTCCACCTCTCGTTCATCAACGGATGCGCTTTACCGTAGACACTTGTATCCGTCGGGGCAAGCGGTTGGCTGGGGAAGCCTTAAGTCCCCACGGCATAGTCCGTAGACACTTGTCGCTCGAAGTGCAAGCGGTTGGCTGGGGAAGCCTTAAGTCCCCACGGTATTGCGGTCTATGATGGGTTGCAGCTACCGGCGAAGGAGTTTGGTTAACGAGTCCCAAACCGTTGTCGTGGTCGGGGTCCACCCGTGAGTGGGAATAATGGGACCGGCGAGGACCCGTGGTCGGGGTATGCAACAAAGGGTGGGTGTTCGAGGTAGCGGAGGAACATGATTGGCTAGACCTTATACCGGGCCTCACACCAAAGGAAGTGTGGACGGGAAAGCTGCCCGGTTGGCACCAAGGTTAAGATCTCTTATGGGTAAAGCAACACACCTCTCGCAGAGTGTAAAGAACCGTGACTCGTCACTCCCTGTTCCGGGATGAGGAACTGCGAACGCGGCCGGAAAGGAGCTCCATGAAGTTCTAGTAAACCGGTGAAGGCCGACGGACATAGCTCTTTGAAATAAAAGCAATCTCTTGAAGAAATGTTTATCAAAACTTGCATTGGTATTAGACTTTCCGGTCTAATATCGTAGCTAGTGCATTAAACACCTCGTATCTATAATGAACTTGTTGAGTACGCTCGTACTCATACCACTCTTAAATCCCATGCTTAGATTGTCCGAATCGTCTGGAGGAGGACTACGACAACAATGAAGGAGCCGAGATCATCGGCTATGATGAACCTGACCTCTCAGGAGGTGTTGAAGGCGTAGACTATCTCATAGTCTATGGATCCGGGGAGGCTTCCGGAGGAGACCAAGCCTAGAGATATCCGATAGTAGTAGCAACCGAGCAGCCCGAACTCTTAGTATTTAGCTGCTCGATGAAATAAATGTTTAATTCAATGAGACTCTTGTATTGTAAATTAAGTTGGGTTCGCCTCGAACCCAGGAGTATTCCTCTTAGGACCCAAGAGGAGCTCCAAGATGACATGTGTATGATAGCTGTAATAATAAATGAATGAGTTATGGACCCTGCTATGTTCTGTTGTACTACTCTGAGGGATGTAATATTTGCGGAATGGTACTTCGTGAATGTTATATCAACGACTGGCATACTACAACATGCAGTGGTATGCAGGGTCACCACAAATATCCATTTATTACCTTGTCATTGAATGCGCAGGAACAGGACAAATCACACTCGGAAGATCCCTGCTGAAATTATTGGGAGCAGTCATAGACGTGAGAGAAGGCACCATAAAATTCACCTCTACACCCGGGGGTAGTCATATATTCCCTAAGCCAAAGAGTAAGGACAATAAAGGTAAGGGTAAAGCCCATGGTAATGTCAATGCTTCGTCTCTCGATAACACTTGAGTTACACTTTCTGCGCCTAGCTGAAAGGCGTTAAAGAAAAGCGCTTATGGGAGACAACCCAAGTTTTTACTCCAGTATTTTTGTTTTATATTTGTGTCTTGGAAGTTGTTTACTACTGTAGCAACCTCTCCTTATCTTAGTTTTAAGTTTTGTTGTGCCAAGTAAAGTCTTTGATAGTAAAGTAAGTACTAGATTTGGATTATCTGCGCAGTTCCGGATTTCTTTGTCGTCACGAATCTGGGTCTACCTCCCTGTAGGTAGCTCAGACAATTAAGCCAATTTACGTGCATGATCCTCAGATATGTACACAACTTTCATTCAATTTGAGAATTTTTATTTGAGCAAGTCTGGTGGCCTAATAAAATCCATCTTTACGGACTGTTCTGTTTTGACAGATTCTGCCTTTTATTTTGCATTGCCTCTTTTGCTATGTTGGATGAATTTCTTTGATCCATTAATGTCCAGTAGCTTTATGCAATGTCCAGAAGTGTTAAGAATGATTGTGTCACCTCTGAACATGTGAATTTTTATTATGCACTAACCCTCTAATGAGTTGTTTCGAGTTTGGTGTGGAGGAAGTTTTCAAGGATCAAGAGAGGAGTATGATGCAATATGATCAAGGAGAGTGAAAGCTCTAAGCTTGGGGATGCCCCGGTGGTTCACCCCTGCATATTTTAAGAAGACTCAAGCGTCTAAGCTTGGGGATGCCCAAGGCATGCCCTTCTTCATCGACAACATTATCAGGTTCCTCCCCTGAAACTATATTTTTATTCCGTCACATCTTATGTACTTTGCTTGGAGCGTCGGTTTGTTTTTGTTTTTTGTTTTGTTTGAATAAAATGGATCCTTGCATTCACTTTATGGGAGAGAGACACGCTCCGCTGTAGCATATGGACAAATATGTCCTTAGGCTCTACTCATAGTATTCATGGCGAAGTTTCTTCTTCGTTAAATTGTTATATGGTTGGAATTGGAAAATACTACATGTAGTAACTCTAAAATGTCTTGGATAATTTGATACTTGGCAATTGTTGTGCTCATGTTTAAGCTCTTGCATCATATACTTTGCACCCATTAATGAAGAAATACTTAGAGCTTGCTAATTTGGTTTGCATATTTGGTTTCTCTAGAGTCTAGATAACATCTAGTATTGAGTTTTGAACAACAAGGAAGACGGTATGGAGTCTTATAATGTTTACAATATGTCTTTTATGTGAGTTTTGTTGTACCTTTCATCCTTGTGTTTGTTTCAAATAACCTTGCTAGCCTAAACCTTGTATCGAGAGGGAATACTTCTCATGCATCCAAAATCCTTGAGCCAACCACTATGCCATTTGTGTCCACCATACCTACCTACTACATGGTATTTATCCGCCATTCCAAAGTAAATTGCTTGAGTGCTACCTTTAAAATTCCATCATTCACCTTTGCAATATATAGCTCATGGGACAAATAGCTTAAAAACTATTGTGGTATTGAATATGTACTTATGCACTTTATCTCTTATTAAGTTGCTTGTTGTGCGATAACCATGCTTCAGGGGACGCCATCAACTATTCTTTGTTGAATATCATGTGAGTTGCTATGCATGTCCGTCTTGTCCGAAGTAAGAGAGATCTACCACCTTTATGGTTGGAGCATGCATATTGTTAGAGAAGAACTTTGGGCCGCTAACTAAAGCCATGATTCATGGTGGAAGTTTCAGTTTTGGACATATATCCTCAATCTCATATGAGAATAATAATTGTTGCCACATGCTTATGCATTAAAGAGGAGTCCATTATATGTTGTCCATGTTGTCCCGGTATGGATGTCTAAGTTGAGAATAATCAAAAGCGAGAAATCCAAAATGCGAGCTTTCTCCTTAGACCTTTGTACATGCAGCATGGAGGTACCCCATTGTGACACTTGGTTAAAACATGTGCATTGCAAAGATCCGGTAGTCCAAGTTAATTAGGACAAGGTGCGGGCACTATTAGTATACTATGCATGAGGCTTGCAACTTGTAAGATATAATGTACATAACTCATATGCTTTATTACTACCGTTGACAAAATTGTTTCATGTTTTCAAAATAAAAGCTCTAGCACAAATATAGCAATCGATGCTTTCCTCTTTGAAGGACCTTTCTCTTTTACTTTTATGTTGAGTCAGTTCACCTATCTCTCTCCACCTCAAGAAGCAAACACTTGTGTGAACTGTGCATTGATTCCTACATACTTGCATATTGTACTTGTTATATTACTCTATGTTGACAATTATCCATGAGATATACATGTTACAAGTTGAAAGCAACCGCTGAAACTTAATCTTCCTTTGTGTTGCTTCAATGCCTTTACTTTGATTTATTGCTTTATGAGTTAACTCTTATGCAAGACTTATTGATGCTTGTCTTGAAGTACTATTCATGAAAAGTCTTTGCTTTATGATTCACCTGTTTACTCATGTCATTACCATTGTTTTTGATCGCTGCATCCACTACATATGTTTACAAATAGTATGATCAAGGTTATGATGGCATGTCACTTCAGAAATTATCTTTGTTATCGTTTTACCTGCTCGGGACGAGCGGAACTAAGCTTGGGGATGCTTGATACGTCTCCGACGTATCGATAATTTCTTATGTTCTATGCCATATTATTGATGATACCTACATGTTTTATGCACACTTTATGTCATATTCGTGCATTTTCCGGAACTAACCTATTAACAAGATGCCGAAGTGCCGATTCTTGTTTTACTGCTGTTTTTGGTTTCAGAAATCCTAGTAACGAAATATTCTCGGAATGGGACGAAACAAAGACCCAGGGGCCTATTTCGCCACGAACCTTCCAGAAGACCGAAGAGCATACAAAGTGGAGCCACGAGGTGGCCAGACCACATGACGGCGCGGCCAAGGGGGGGCCCGCGCCGCCCTGTGGTGTGGGCCCCTCGTCAGCCCCCCGACTCGCCCTTCCGCCTACTTAAAGCCTCCGTCGCGAAACCCCCGATGCGAAAAACCACGATACGGAAAACCTTACCGAGACGCCGCCGCCGCCGATCCCATCTCGGGGGATTCACGGAGATCTCCTCCGGCACCCCGCCGGAGAGGGGATTCATCTCCCGGAGGACTCTACACCGCCATGGTCGCCTCCGGAGTGATGAGTGAGTAGTTCACCCCTGGACTATGGGTCCATAGCAGTAGCTAGATGGTTGTCTTCTCCTCATTGTGCTTCATTGTTGGATCTTGTGAGCTGCCTAACATGATCAAGATAATCTATCTGTAATACTCTATGTTGTGTTTGTCGGGATCCGATGGATAGAGAATACCATGTTATGTTAATTATCAAGTTATTGCATATGTGTTGTTTATGATCTTGCATGCTCTCCGTTACTAGTAGAGGCTCTGGCCAAGTTTTTGCTTTTAACTCCAAGAGGGAGTATTTATGCTCGATAGTGGGTTCATGCACTGCATTGACACCTGGGACGAGTGACGTGAAAGTTCTAAGGTTGTGTTGTGCTTGTTGACACTAGGGATAAAACATTGGCGCTATGTCCGAGGATGTAGTTGTTGATTACATTACGCACCATACTTAATGCAATTGTCCGTTGCTTTGCAACTTAATGCTTGGAAGGGGTTCGGACGATAACTCGAAGGTGGACTTTTTAGGCATAGATGCAATTGGATGGCGGTCTATGTACTTTGTCGTAATGTCCAATTAAATCTCACTATACTTATCATGCCATGTATGTGCATTGTTATGCCCTCTCTATTTGTCAATTGCCCGACTGTAATTTGTTCACCCAACATGCTTTTATCTTATGGGAGAGACACCTCTAGTGAACTGTGGACCCCGGTCCATTCTTTTAATATTGAAATACAAATCTGCTGCAATACTTGTTTTACTGTTTTCTCTGCAAAAAATCATCTTCCACACAATTCGGTTAATCCTTTGTTACAGCAAGCCGGTGAGATTGACAACCTCACTGTTTCGTTGGGCAAAGTACTTTGGTTGTGTTGTGTAGGTTCCACGTTGGCGCCGGAATCTCTGGTGTTGCGCCGCACTACATCCCGCCGCCATCAACCTTCAACGTGCTTCTTGACTCCTACTGGTTCGATTAAACCTTGGTTTCTTACTGAGGGAAACTTGCCGCTGTGCGCATCACACCTTCCTCTTGGGGTTCTCAACGGACGTGTCAACTACACGCATCAATGTCCAGCTCGATGGCGGTGACGATGGCGTCGATTTCCCCCTCCGGGAGGGAATTTCCCCGGCGGATTCCTGCCCGCCGGAGAGCTCTTTTCTCTCTGGTGTTCTCCGCCCCGCAGAGGCGGCTGTAACCCTTCGTGAGGATTCCTCTGTGGCTTAGGTCTTCGGGACGAAGGGTTTCGCGAAGAAAAGGAGGCGAAAGAGGCCGAGGGGGCTCCACACCACATGGTGGCGCGGCCAGGCCATGGGCCGCGCCACCCTATGGTTTGGGCCCACCCTGGGTCCAGCTGGCTCCCCCTTCTGGCTTCCTCCGTCATCTGGAAAAATAGGATTTTTGGTAAAACTTTCTTCCACGGTTGATCTTCCGAAATATTGCATCCTGACGGTGCTTTTTCCAGCGAGAATCCGGCTCCGGTGCTCGATCTCCAAATAATCATGAAACATGCAAAATAGATGAAATAACATAAGTATTGTGTCCCAATATGAAATATATCAATGAATAACAGCAAATTATGATATAAAATAGTGATGCAAATTGGACGTATCATTGGTACTAACCCATTCCAAATCTGGCGGAATTTGTGTGAAGGGAGAGACACCCTCAAGATGGAACTTACAAGACGCATAGGAGACAGAGCAACAATAGAGATATGGCGACACAACTAGATTCCTCGAGACTTTCAACTTCGTCCAGTTTGCTGCATATCCAGGGAGCCACCAAGTTTAGTCTCATCATTTATAGATACAACAACACGGACGTGGAAGGTTGCTGGGCTGAAAAAGCACCTATTGCCAATGGATGTGGAGGCTGATTTCGAACTTCCAATCCGTTTTGTTAGACAAGCTGACTTCTATGCCTAGCACTATGACTAATGTGGAATGTTTCCAGTCCGCTCTGCATATAAGATTCCAGCTGAAACAAAGAGGCGTCAGGAGAACTACTTTGATGGACGGGCTGAAATATCAAACCAGGAGGAGTTTGAGTCTTCGTGGAAAAGGCCGTGGAAGGTGAAAGTTTCGTCAAAACGGAGAATTTTTGCCTTGTGTCCCCAACTCCACCGTGTGGTTATCAAGCACAAGGTTTCGTATTAGTAATAGTAAAATAAAGTAGTAACGAAATTAAAGTAAACTAGACAAATAAAGTAAACTAAGTAAAAGCAGTAAATAGTTGATTGCAATAAGATAACTAAATATTTTTTTATTTTCGGATTAAAATAGTGCAGCAAATAGAAAGTAAGATAAATGCAATGGAAAGGTGCTTCTTATGATTAAGATTGGACCGGTGTTCATGAGTTCACTTGACTATTCTCTCTTTTAAGTTGTAGTGGATAATAACAATTCATCAATAAGATGTAAAAAATATAACTTCAATATGTGTAAGAGATACACATTCATATGAGTATCACGTTCTAACATAGAGATGATGCAACACATCTCTGTTATACTCCACAATAAAGGGAAAATACATGCAAACTTGTATTAAGAATTAACAGGGTATAGCCATAAGTACTTTGCCATGATGTTTGAATATCAAATATGCTACCTTGAGCAAACAAGATCATCACTTTTGTCATGTACTCATGTGACAAACATAGCACATGCATTCACTTTATCCCTAGTGAGATAGCAAAAGAAAAGGCAAAGCCATAATAGATAATGAATTTGTTGTCACTATTCAATCACTAAAACCATGTTATTCCATCTAACACACACATACTCCACACACGTTCTCGCATACAAGTTGGATCGGAACCAATACTTAAGAATGAGTTACATAATATGCATATATCAATACATCTTACACAAAGTAGAGTTAAGTCTAATAGCACAATATCATAGAATAAAGATCCACCACATAGGTATTACATATATGACCATAATCATGTTGAGCAACTCATATGGTACTAAGATCTATGAAGAACATGAGAGAAATGGATCAAACTACTGCAACAAACCCGTAGTCCAGAGGTGAACTAATCCCCCTTGATCATGGTGTTGTTGAGGAAGACGTTGGAGAAGGTGGAGATCCCTCTGGCGGCAGCTCCGTCGGAGTTTCCCACTCCAATCTCCGCTGTTGCAGCCTCTGTTTTCATGTTTCTGTGTTTCTGCGGCGCTCTCCTCCAGAGAACCCTCGGGTGTCATATATATAGTTTTTTTAGGTCAGAATACGTCGGTTCGCGAAAGAATCAAGCGATTTAGACGATCGAAGGTCGAAAGAGGGGGTGGCTGAAAGGATCGTATGTCGCACCTAGAGGGGGGGGGGTGAATAGGTGCTAACCAATTTTTAGTTCTTTTTCAATTTAGGCTTGACACAAAGGTAAATTCTCTAGATATACAACTATGTGAATTTACCTATATGACAAGATCAACTACTAAAAAAGATATAGCTAGACAAGATATAGTAGAGCTAATAAAGATAGAGGTAACCGAGAGTGGAGCACGCGTAAACACAGAGATGATTCCCGTAGTTCCTTCATTTTGAGGGGAAGTACGTCTACGTTTGGAGGAGTGTGGTCGCCACGAAGGACAGACCAACGCCACAAAGGCCTCACTCAGGTCTGCTGTGAGCAACACCACAAAGGTCTAGCCCACTTCCACTAAGGGATTTCCTCGATGCAGAAATCGGGCCTTTACAAGGTTCTTGGGGCACACATCCACAACCGAATGGAGGCTCCACTTATCTGTAACAACACAACAACAACAAGAACAAATCAACCACAAACAACTAGGGTTTCCAAAGAGGAACACTAGTGATACGTCTCAAACGTATCTATAATTTCTTATGTTCCATGCTACTTTTATGATGATACTCACATGTTTTATACACACTTTAAATCATTTATATGCATTTTCCGGCACTAACCTATTGACGAGATGCCGAAGAGCCAGTTGCTATTTTCTGCTGTTTTTGGTTTCAAAAATCCTACAAAGGAAATATTCTCGGAATTGGACGAAATCAACGCCCAGGGTCTTATTTTTCCACGGAGCTTCCAGAAGACCGAAGGGGTTACGAAGTGGGGCGACGAGGCGCCAACACCACAGAGCCGCGCGGCCTGGGTGGGGCCCGCGCCGCCCTATGGTGTGGGGCCTTCGTCAGCCCTCCGACTCTGCCCTTCCGCCTACTTATAGCCTCCGTCGCGAAAACCCTTTTACCGAGAGCCACGATACGGAAATACTTCCAGAGACGCAGACGCCGCCAATCCCATCTCGGGGGATTCAGGAGATCGCCTCCGGCACCCTGCCGGAGAGGGGAATCATCTCCCGGAGGACTCTTCATCACCATGATCGCCTCCGGATTGATGTGTGAGTATTTCACCCCTGGACTATGGGTCCATAGCAGTAGCTAGATGGTTGTCTTCTCCTCTTGTGCTATCATGTTAGATCTTGTGAGCTGCCTATCATGATCAAGATCATCTATTTGTAATGCTACATGTTGTTTTTGTTGGGATCCGATGAATATGGAATACTATGTCAAGTTGATTATCAATCTATCATATATGTGTTGTTTATGTTCTTGCATGCTCTCCGTTGCTAGTAGAGGCTCTGGCCAAGTTGATACTTGTAACTCCAAGAGGGAGTATTTATGCTCGATAGTGGGTTCATGCCTCCATTGAATATGGGACAGTGACAGAAAGTTCTAAGGTTGTGGATGTGCTGTTGCCACTAGGGATAAAACATCAATGCTTTGTCTAAGGATATTTGTGTTGATTACATTACGCACCATACTTAATGCAATTGTCTGTTGTTTGCAACTTAATACTGGAAGAAGTGCGGATGCTAACCCGAAGGTGGAATTTTTAGGCATAGATGCATGCTGGATAGCGGTCTATGTACTTTGTCGTAATGCCCTGATTAAATCTCATAGTAGTCATCGTGATATGTATGTGCATTTTTATGCCCTCTCTATTTGTCAATTGCCCAACTGTAATTTGTTCACCCAACATGCTATTTCTTATCGGAGAGACACCACTAGTGAGCTGTGGACCCCGGTCCATTCTTTTACATCTGAAATACAATCTCTGCAAACTCTGTTCTCTCGTTGTTCTTCGCAAACAAACATCATTTTCCACACCATACGTTTAATCCTTTGTTTACAGCAAGCCGGTGAGATTGACAACCTCACTGTTAAGTTGGGGCAAAGTATTTTGATTGTGTTGTGCATGTTCCACGTTGGCGCCGGAATCCCTGGTGTTGCGCCGCACTACACTCTGTCACCAACAACCTTCACGTGGCCGTTGACTCCTACTGGTTCGATAACCTTGGTTTCTTACTGAGGGAAAACTTACTGTTGTGCGCATCACACCTTCCTCTTGGGGTTCCCAACAGACGTGTGCTTCACGCTTATCAAGCATATTTTCCAGCGCCGTTGCCGGGGATCTGAAGAAAAGTTACTCCACAAAGATTTCTAACTCCCACGTCAACTGCACGCCAACTAGCAAAGGGGCCCTCAAGCATATGAGGTGGAAATGCAAATCTCTTCGGTGAAGATGTAGATCGGGATCTTCTCCTTCAATTGTACAAAGATCGAGAGCTTTGGATGGTTGGAGGAGGAGATCTAGTGAATCTTGTGTTTCTTGAAGTGGCACTAATGGTGGATGAACTTGAGCAGGATTGAGCAGCTTGAGGTGGAGGAAGAAGGGGGTATTTATACCCCTACCAAAATCGAGCCGTTGCTGGAAATCTGGGGGCGGATTATCCGGCCTAAGTAAGGGCCGGATTATCCCCCGATTATCCGGCCTCCTGGAAATGTCTGGCCAAATATTCGGCCTAGATCCAGGGGCATACTGAGAGCTCGGCCAAAAATTCCTTAGCCGTTTTTCCGATCTGGGAAAATTTCCCAGCTTCCTTTTCTCTTGTTTGTCCACACAAATTCAACCACACATATGTTATGCACTATATCAACGCACATTAGTGCATCACATATATTGTCATCAAACATTCAAAACTATAATTCGAGAGATGTTCTTTTAATATCCCCCTTTTTGGTGTTTGATGAAAATATACGGATTTGTAAAAAAAAATACTGGAATGAACCGTCATGTTGGCAAAGGATAGAGGCACTCCCCCTACATGTGTGCATATAAGTAATTTGCATTTCAATGCAAATGCACCACACATAGGTACGAGGTGCCTCAACACAAAAGATATCCAACATGAACAAAACTAGAGACATAATCACATATAGTTGAGACAAAGTGATAGAGGTCATACCAATATGGTGATATAGAATACCGAATACCTTAAATCACATACCATATCATAAACGTTGGTCTCAAAATATAGAATTCCCATAATGAATTCCTAAATCCTTAACAATATGTCTCAAAACCACACATAGAACATAGTTTTAAACAACCAAACCAAGCCAAATAGTTGAAACAAATGATAAGAAAGAGAACACAAGCAATAAAAGAATGGTAAACGCATATGCTTGTGCCCTAACCATGCAAAGCCCGTAGAAGTCCTAAATAGAATACGCCCCCCCCTTTGCATCGAAAAGACAAAAAGGGAAAAGAGCGATGCTACTCGTCCCATGGAGATCACTCGGAGCTCGTCTCGGACTCATAGTCTTCAGCACTGTCCGCAGCTGGTGGAGAGTCACGAGAGATGTTGCACCTGTGAAGACTGCTGGCGTGTATTTGACACACGTTTGTTGGGAACCCCAAGAGGAAGGTGTGATGCGTACAGCAGCAAGTTTTCCCTCAGTAAGAAACCAAGGTTATCGAACCAGTAGGAGTCAAGGAACACGTGAAGGTTGTTGGTGACGGAGTGTAGTGCGGCACAACACCAGGGATTCCGGCGCCAACGTGGAACCTGCACAACACAATCAAAATACTTTGCCCCAACTTAACAGTGAGGTTGTCAATCTCACCGGCTTGCTCAGTAAACAAAGGATTAAACGTATGGTGTGGAAAATGATGTTTGTTTGCGAAGAACGGTAAAGAACGAGTTTGCGGTAGATTGTATTTCGGATATAAAAGAATGGACCGGGGTCCACAGTTCACTAGTGGTGTCTCTCCGATAAGAAATAGCATGTTGGGTGAACAAATTACGGTTGGGCAATTGACAAATAGAGAGGGCATAACAATGCACATACATATCACGATGACTACTATGAGATTTAATCAGGGCATTACGACAAAGTACATAGACCGCTATCCAGCATGCATCTATGCCTAAAAAGTCCACCTTCAGGTTAGCATCCGCACCCGTTCCAGTATTAAGTTGCAAACAATAGACAATTGCATTAAGTATGGTGCGTAATGTAATCAACACAAATATCCTTAGACAAAGCATTGATGTTTTATCCCTAGTGGCAACATCACATCCACAACCTTAGAACTTTCTGTCACTGTCCCGGATTCAATGGAGGCATGAACCCACTATCGAGCATAAATACTCCCTCTTGGAGTTACAAGTATCAACTTGGCCAGAGCCTCTACTAGCAACGGAGAGCATGCAAGAACATAAACAACACATATATGATAGATTGATAATCAACTTGACATAGTATTCCATATTCATCGGATCCCAACAAACACAACATGTAGCATTACAAATAGATGATCATGATAGGCAACTCACAAGATCTAACATGATAGCACAATGAGGAGAAGACAACCATCTAGCTACTGCTATGGACCCATAGTCCAGGGGTGAACTACTCACACATTAATCCGGAGGCGATCATGGTGATGAAGAGTCCTCCGGGAGATGATTCCCTTCTCCGGCAGGGGGCCGGAGGCGATCTCCTGAATCCCCCGAGATGGGATTGGCGGCGGCGGCGTCTCTGGAAGGTTTTCCGTATCGTGGCTCTCCGTACAGGGGTTTTCGCGATGAAGGCTATAAGTAGGCGGAAGGGCAGCGTTGGAGGGCTGACGAGGGGCCCACACCATAGGGCGGCGAGGGCCCCCCTCTGGCCGCGCGGCCCTATGGTGGCGGCGCCTCGTCGCCCCACTTCGTATCCCCTTCGGTCTTCTGGAAGCTCCGTGGAAAAATAAGACCCTGGGCGTTGATTTCGTCCAATTCCGAGAATATTTCCTTTGTAGGATTTCTGAAACCAAAAACAGCGAGAAAACAACAAGCGGCTCTTCGGCATCTCGTCAATAGGTTAGTGCCGGAAAATGCATAATAATGACATAAAGTGTGTATAAAACATGTGAGTATCATCATAAAAGTAGCATGGAACATAAGAAATTATAGATACGTTTGAGACGTATCAAAGACCCTGCTCGATGTCCGACCATTGAACCTGAGAAGAGTGCCATCCACTGTAGGCGGGGTGAACATGAGGCCGAGGAGGAGGACCTTGCTCACCACTGAGCTTGTGTAGAATAACCGCATGAGTATGTTGTATATCTGCACGCTGACGGTTGGCCTCGAAGTTCTCCTTGTGGATCTCGATGTTCATGCACAGGACATTGCGCTGGAACCAGTTGAGTTTCTTCACTTCCCTATGAGCAACAGAGCGACCGGGTGCATGGGCACTAGAGCGAGCATCTCCCATAAATGAACCGGCAACTAGGGTAGCTGGAGCAGCAGTCTTCCTCTTGATGTAAGCCTTCTTGAACTTGTGATCCACAAATGGAAACTGACTCATATTTTCCGCCACAACAATGTTACTCATAAGAAGCGGAATGTAAGGAGCATATGGTATAGTAGTCCGGGAAACCGTGGCATCAAAGATCTCAGGAAAGATATAATCCATGACATCAACGGTGAAATCTTTGATCTCATCACCATCCTGTGCACACTCAAAAGCAAGACGAAGAAGATCCACGAGTGCACCCCGAAGAGCATCATTGTTCCCACCACTTGGAGTAATGGTGGCCCTGAAGAAGCAAAGCAGCTGACCATAAATAGGAAGCAGTCCAGTGATAGTGCCAACAACTCCATTCTCGTCGTAGAGATCATAGAGCACATCCTTGTCTGTGCGCTGAGGACCATGGAGACGCTGACCACCTTCAAAGGGATAGCCAAGAAGCACAACAAACCTGTGGAAAGAGGCCTCACAGGGAGTAGTGCCAGACATCCATTGCATGGTGCAATACTCGTCCTTCTTGAAGGCCAGAGTAGCATAGAATTGCTTAATCAGAGGAATACTAAAGTCACACTGGACCTTCATGAGCTTGTGCAATCCCATCCGCTTGGTAACCCAAATGGCATCCTCAAAGTTTCATTTTGTGAGAGCAGTTCCACATCAATAGCTTGCATTGGGCTCACCTTCTTCATGGGTTCATAGATGTCTTTGTAAATGAAAATCTGCTCCATGCACCAAAAGAGAGGATCCTCAATGTCCAGCTCCCGCTCGACACCTCATACCAGTTCTTCTGTTTGAGGGTAGCATAAGTAACAATGTCCATGTTCTTGTAATTCTCCCTTGTTTCCTTGCCTTTACACCTCAGAGTGGCGGACTTCCTAGGAGCGGTCTGATTCAACTCATCACTTTTCCGAGAAGCCCGAGGGCGCATCCGAGAACCACCACCAGTGAAGAGACACATAGGGATAGCATGTAGGAGAGTAAGCTCATAAGTCATGTATTGATACAATAGTGTACTATATATGCATACTAGGAGTCGATAAAGGTTTAGACAAGGCAGATCGAGAAAGACTGCAACGGCAACAACTCTCTAGGCCGGATAATCCGGTGTCCCCAGGGGGCGGATAATCCGGCCCGGCCGGATAATTCGGTCATCGCGGGGGCCGGATAATCCGGCCCTGCAAATATGCAACAAACTCGATCAAATCCTAGTCTAGCATCAGATCAGCCTCATAGCATGTAAATGTAGTACTCTACACACAATTTGGAACAACTAGACACCATCTCAACCAAGAAAATAGCATATACAATTCATAACACCTAGTGTTGGGGATTGCGAGTCATACCCTCATCCATTGGAGGAACCGCGTGATGAAGATGAGAGCTAGGGAGGAGGATAACCCGATCCGGCCAACAACGTTGAGATCGAGGGGGCGGACGGGGAGTCTCCGGCGGCTGTGGGGAGAAGAGAGAGAGGCGTGGGGGGGATTGGCTGGTTTTGCAACCTCCCTCCCCGCGTCCTCGACCAAATCCCACACAACCGGCCCAGGCCGGATAATCCGGTCCAAAAAGAGGGCGGATACTCCGACCGGGCCGGATATTCCGGTGCCTGCTAAGGCGTGATTATCCGGTGTTCTGGAAAAATTCTAGAACACTGGAAATCTAGCCTATCTTTGTTGGGTATTTTCACATAACCATATGTGATGCAATATAATATCACGCCATATATAGGATGCAAATTGACCAATAAGATGAGACAACCAAGAACATCCGACCGAAGACACACAAACTCCATGTTTTTTACCAAAACATGATTTAAGAGCAAGATGGAAATGGCTATAGATGAGTGTAGGCTTGGGTTTAGATAACACAAACTATTAATGGTACATGATCACTCAAGTTTGCAAGACTTGAGCAAATAAAGGCCAAACTAGAGTGATTTCCCATAAGAACATGTAGATGTCAAATAAAGCCCATTAAGATCCAAATAACACCAGCTCTTCACAAAGAAGAGTGTGGTGGCCTATGCCACCATGTATGAGTGTTGTGGTATGGCACCGTGAAGATATATCTTGGACCCAAAACCAATACTCGTCATTGAAACTCACATATCAACACATGATATAAAGAGAATGATTTCTTACTATCGGCATTATGGGGGGAGGGATAACTCAATAATTTAAACCGCACTCCCCTATCTCCATGCCCACATCTAAACCAAATAAAGTTTTGAGAAGAAGGTGTGTTTGCAAGATGGTCAAGCTATACTCCTTGAATCAATGATATTTGGCTCATTCCTCAAATAGCAAAACCTTGCTTCATCAAGAGGCTTCGTGAATATATAGGCGAGTTGATCTTTGGTTGGAACATAGCATAGCTCAATAATACCACGGGCAACATGATCCCTAATGAAATGATTCCGGATCTCAATATGCTTCGTTCTTGAATGTTGCACCGGATTATAGGCAATCTTGATGGCACTTTCATTGCCACATAAAAGAGGCATTTTGTCACAAGTGACACCGTATTCCCTTAAAGTTTGCCTCATCCATAACAATTGAGTGCATCCACTTGCGGCGGAAACATATTCGGCTTCGGCGGTGGAGAGAGATATACAATTTGGCTTCGTAGAAGACCAACATACCAAGGACCTACGAAGAAATTGGCAAGCCCCGGAAGTTGATTTCCTATTATCCTTGCCGCATCCGTGTATCCATTAAGAAAGAAACTTGAGCCTTTAGGATACCAAAGACCATATCTTGGGGTATCAACCAAATATCGAAAGATTCTTTTGAGAGCCAACATGTGGCTCTCTTTAGGAGAAGCTTGATACCTTGCACACTCACCAACACTCAACACTATGTCCGGTCTAGATGCACAAAGGTAAAGCAAGGATCCAATCATGGAGCGATATACCTTTTGATCCACATCTTTACCATTGGGATCTAGTGCAAGATGACATTTGGTAACCATTGGAGTGGCTACACCCTTCATTTTCGTCATCTTGAACCTCTTGAGGATGTCTTGGAGATATTTTGCTTGATTGATGAAAGTCCCTTCTCTCAATTGCTTGATCTCAAAACCAAGAAAGAACCTCATCTCTCCCATCATAGACATCTCAATCCTATCGGTCATAAGCTTTGAAAAGTCATCATTGAAAGCTTTGTTAGTAGAGCCAAAGATAATATCATCAACATATAATTGGCAAACGAAAAGCTCCCCATTGACCCTCTTAGTAAAAAGAGTGGGAGCGATTATCCCAACATCAAACCCACGGTCTATCAATAATTCTTTAAGGTGCTCGTACCAAGCTCTAGGAGCTTGTTTGAGACCATAAAGTGCTTTATCAAGCTTATAGACGTGGTTAGGAAAGTCGGGATCCTCAAACCCCGGGGGTTTCTTAACATAAACCTCTCCATGCAAAGGACCATTAAGAAATGCACTTTTCACATCCATTTGTTGTAACTTAAAATTATGATGTGATGCATATGCAAGAAGGATACAGATGGACTCAAGGCGAGCCACGGGAGCATAAGTTTCTCCAAAGTCAATTCCTTCAATTTGAGAGAAACCTTGAGCTACCAATCTTGCCTTGTTCCTTACAACAATTCCAAACTCATCTTGCTTGTTCTTGAATATCCATTTAGTGCCTATAACATTGCGGCACTTCTTTGGCTTCTCTACTAAAGTCCATACTTTGTTGCGCTTGAAGTTATTGAGTTCATCGTGCATAGCCTCCAACCAATCCGGATCTTCAAGAGCTTCAAATACTTTCTTTGGTTCCACTAAGGAGATATAAGCATGATGATTGCTAAAGTTAGCCATTTGTCTTCTTGTTGACACTTTTTCTCTTACATCACCAAGAACCTTGTCATGTGTGTGTTCAAGACGTTCCAAAGTTCTAGCTCTTCTAGCAACACGACGGGCCTCAGTCTCTTCCTTGGACTTGCTAGTCCTTGGAGGGATCACTTGATCATTTGGGTCCCCGTCTTGACCATCAACTTGAGTTTCCTCAATCTCTTGAGTGTGCTCAACATCATGTGATTGATCTTGGACATTATACGGTGAGGATACCACAATATTAAATGGATACTCATCGGATCCATCATGAATCCTTGGTTGATCTTGTCGTTGATCTTGCACACTAGAGGGAGGGTCTTGTTCTTGTTCTTGTGTTGGTGCATCACTAGCTTCAAGAGATGGAGTTTGTTGACGTTGTGAAGATGAGGGTTCCACCATAGTAGAGCATAGTCCTTCCCGATACGCCACACCGTGTCCCTCAATGGGGCGGAAAAATCCCACACCCATTCTTACTATGGCATCTTGAGGTATTTCATCACCTACACAAACATCAACTTGCCCCACTTGGGAGCCATCATTTTCCTCGAACTTCACACTACAAGATTCGATGATAATCCCGAAGGATATATCAAAGACTCTATAAGTGTGAGATTCGGCACCGTAACCAACAAATATACGCTCCAAAGCTTTAGGAGAAAATTTAGATAAACAAACACCTTTGATTTTATAGAAACACTTACACCCGAACACCTTGAAGTATGAGATATTAGGCTTGTTCCTGGTGAGTATTTCATATGGAGTCTTGTTCAAGCCCTTACAGATATAGAGCCAGTTAGAAGAGTGACAAGCGGTGGAGATGGCTTCGGCCCAAAAGTTATAGCGGGATTTGTACTCCGCCATCATAGATCTTGCCATATCCATAAGAGTCCGGTTCTTCCTCTCCACAACACCATTTTGTTGAGGGTTGTATGCAGTGGAATATTGATGTCTTATCCCCTCATCACTAAGAAAATCATTGAGTGTGTAGTTCTTGAACTCGGAGCCATTGGCACTTCTTATTGCCAATATGGAGAGGCTGTGTTGACGTTGCACCTCGGTGGCAAAGTCAATGAAGATTTGTTAAGTCTCATCTTTCTTTTTGAGAAAATAGACCCAAGTATATCTTGAATAGTCATCAACAATCACCAAGCAATGTTTCTTCACACCAAGACTTGCATGAGTGGTTGGACCAAAGAGATCCACATGAAGGAGCTCCAAGATCCTCTTGGAAGAGATAATAGTCTTGCTTGGGTGCGGAGAGTCATGCATTTTGCCTTCAACACAAGCCCTACAAACAAAATCTTTGGCAAAAGAAACATTGTCCATTAGTCCCACAATATGGTTCCCCTTGTGAAGACTTTGCAAAGTTCTCATGTTGACATGGGCCAAGCGGCGATGCCACAACCAACCCACATCCGCCTTTCCGAATAGGCACATCGCACTTGACGTGGTGGCCCCCCGAGATGTCCACCACGTTCAAGTTGTTTTCGCGATGCCCAACGAAAGCGGCTTTTAGAGTCTTGCTCCACAAGAGCACCACAATATCATTATCAATAAAGACGACAAAACCCATCTTTCCAAGGGCGGAAACGGACAATAAATTGTAACCAAGGGTTTTCACAAGCATGACATCCACAAGAGTAATGTTGTGTGCAACCACAACCTTGCCAAAACCCAATACCTCGGATGTTGAATTATCGCCAAAGGAGACGGTGATTTCATGAAAGTTAGGCCTCAACTCCTTGACGAGATCCTTGCCACCGGTCATATGACTTGTGCAGCCACTATCAAGCACCCGTTTTGAACCTCCGGTGGCATAGTCCTACATGAGATCAATTCTTGGATTTAGGTACCCATTTTCAATGGGTCCTCTTTTGTTAGCAACAAGGGTCTTTGGGACCCAAATAGACCAAGCAATATAACCATCATAAGGGCCAACATATATTGCATAAACATCACCATAATAATCTTTAAATAAAACATAGTGTGGGTTACCAATTCCAGCATCATCATCATTAATGGTTTTGGCCTTTGGGGCATCACCATTAATGACAACTTTCTTCTTTTCTTGTGCGGGCTTGGCCTTCTTCCTGTTTGCCTTCTTTGCCTTGGCATTAAAGCCAATGCCCTCCTTCCCATTGTTTGACCTTTGCTTACTCAAGAGGTCATCCAAATATAACTTACTTTAGGGAGAGGAGGCCTTAGCAAGTTCATCCTTCAACCTAGCATTTTCCTCAACAATATTTTCATGATCACAAGTAGAGGTAGAAGAGCTAGGCACATCATATTTAGAAAGCCTAATTTGAAGTTGCTCATTAGACTTGGAGAGGAGAGAGTGTTCACTCTTCAAGGATTTGTGAGCCTTCTCTAGTTCATCTAGATCCTTCACAAGTTTCTCATGATCAACACCAAATTTGGCCTTTTCCTTTTTAAGCACTTTTTCCTTAGCCCTAGCAAGATCTATTTCTTTGGTAAGCTTAGCAATTTCATCTTGAGGCTCTTCAAGAGTTTCTAGTTTCTCTTGAAGAAAAGCTATAGTTTCTTGTCCTTCCTCAAGGACATTTTTTAGAGCGGCTATTTCAAGAGAATCCTCTCTCTCTATTTGACATTTTTATCAAGGATATCATCTAGTTGTGCTACACGAACCATGAGAGCCCCAACATGCTTTTTAGTGTCACCTTTCAAGTTAAGAATGAACTCATCGAAATCAAGAATTTCTTGTTTCATTTCTAGGCTACATGATCTACCCCTAGAGGATTTGCTATGTTAGGCATAGAGGGGTTAGGGGATGATACCTCGGAATATTTAGCCATGAAGCAATTTTCTTCCTTCATTTGAATATCCTCATTGGGGGATTCAATTGGTGATGAAGAGTTGGTGGAGAGGGAAGCAAGAGCAACCAACCCATTGGAAGTTTCATCATCTTCATCATCATCCCCAGATGTGTATTCTTCTTGAGTTAATAGCACAATAGATGTGTCCAAGGAGGACCTTTCCATGAAGCAATGTGCATTCTTGCTGTGAGGGTTCTCATTGGGGGATTCAACGAGGGATGAAGAAGGAATATTGTGGTGGCAATGGCGACCACTTCCTTTGAGGTCTCTTCTTCATCACTATCACTATCATTGTCATCGGAGGAATACTCTTCTTTGGTCATTAGCACAATCCTTGATGGCCTCTTGTTCTTCTTATTCTTGTTGTAGAATTTCTTGTTGGGGGCCTTCGAATCCATGCTCTTGTCCTTGGGAATGAGCCTTCCACCACGAGTGACGTGGGCATTACCCTTCGGGTAACTGTTATTGCCCTATCCTGTGTGGCCCAACTGGAGGCCCATGAAGACATCCGATGGCAAGGTGGGCCACTACGGGGGTGCCTAAGAGATTCCTTGAAGAACAAGACGAAGAGGAACCAAACAAGGAAAGTTTAGGACTAGGGATTTTGTAACCTAGTCGTACCCGGACAGAACTCTTGAGACCTGGCACCCAATATAAGGGCCAGGAGAGGGGTGATACGTCTCCGACGTATCGATAATTTCTTATGTTCCATGCCACAGTATTGATGATATCTACATGTTTTATGCACACTTTATGTCATATTCGTGCATTTTCTGGAACTAACCTATTAACAAGATGCCGAAGAGCCGATTGCTTGTTTTCTCGCTGTTTTTGGTTTCGGAAATCCTAGTAACGAAATATTCTCGGAATTGGACGAAATCAACGCCCAGGGTCCTATTTTGCCACGAAGCTTCCGGAAGACCGAAGAGAAGTCGAAGTGGGGCCACGAGGCGCCGCCACCATAGGGCGGCGCGGCCCGGGCCCTGGCCGCGCCGACCTATGGTGTGGGGCCCTCGTGTGGCCCCCGCGTTGCCCTTCCGCCTACTTAAAGCCTCCGTCGCGAAACCCCCGATACGAAGAACCACGATACGGAAAACCTTCCGGAGACGCCGCCGCCGCCAATCCCATCTCGGGGGATTCTGGAGATCTCCTCCGGCACCCTGCCGGAGAGGGGATTCATCTCCCGGAGGAATCTTCACCGCCATGGTCGCCTCCGGAGTGATGAGTGAGTAGTTCACCCCTGGACTATGGGTCCATAGCAGTAGCTAGATGGTTGTCTTCTCCTCATTGTGCTTCATTGTTGGATCTTGTGAGCTGCCTAACATGATCAAGATCATCTATCTGTAATGCTATATGTTGTGTTTGTCGGGATCCGATGGATAGAGAATACTATGTTATGTTAATTATCAAGTTATTACCTATGTGTTGTTTATGATCTTGCATGCTCTCCGTTATTAGTAGAGGCTCTTGCCAAGTTGATGCTAGTAACTCCAAGAGGGAGTATTTATGCTCGATAGTGGGTTCATGTCTCCGTGAATCTGGGGGAGTGACAGAAACCCCTAAGGTTATGGATGTGTTGTTGCCACTAGGGATAAAACATTGATGCTATGTCCGAGGATGTAGTTATTGATTACATTATGCACCATACTTAATGCAATTGTCTGTTGCTTTGCAACTTAATACTGGAACGGGTTCGGATGATAACTTGAAGGTGGACTTTTTAGGCATAGATGCAAGTTTGGATGGCGGTCTATGTACTTTGTCGTAATGCCCAATTAAATCTCACTATATTTATCATGACATGTATGTGCATTGTTATGCCCTCTCTATTTGTCAATTGCTCGACTGTAATTTGTTCACCCAACATGCTTTTATCTTATGGGAGAGACACCTCTAGTGAACTGTGGACCCCGGTCCATTCTTTTATACTCGAAATACAAATCTGCTGCAATACTTGTTTTACTTGTTTTCTTGCAAACAATCATCTTCCACACAATACGGTTAATCCTTTGTTACAGCAAGCCGGTGAGATTGACAACCTCACTCGTTTCGTTGGGGCAAAGTACTTTGGTTGTGTTGTGCAGGTTCCACGTTGGCGCCGGAATCTCCGGTGTTGCGCCGCACTACATCCCGCCGCCATCAACCTTCAACGTGCTTCTTGGCTCCTCCCGGTTCGATAAACCTTGGTTTCTTTCCGAGGGAAAACTTGCTCGCTGTGCGCATCATACCTTCCTCTTGGGGTTCCCAACGAATGTGTGAGTTACACGCCATCAAGCTCTTTTTCCGGCGCCGTTGTCGGGGAGATCAAGACACGCCTGCAAGGGGAGTCTCCACTTCCCAATCTCTTTACTTTGTTTTTGTCTTGCTTTATTTTATTTACTTATTTGTTTGCTGAATTATATCAAAACACAAAAAAATTAGTTGCTAGCTTTACTTTATTTACTATCTTGTTTGCTACATCAAAAACACAAAAAAATTAGTTACTTGCATTTACTTTATCTAGTTTGTTTTATTTACTACTGCTAAAATGGCCACTCCTGAAAATACTAAGTTGTGTGACTTCACAACCACAAATAATAATGATTTCCTATGCACACCTATTGCTCCACCTCGCTACTACAGCGAGAATTCTTTGAAATTAAACCTGCTTTACTGAATCTTGTTATGAGAGAGCAATTTTCTGGTGTTAGTTCTGATGATGCTGCTGCCCATCTCAATAATTTTGTTGAATTGTGTGAAATGCAAAAGTATAAAGATGTAGATGGTGACATTATAAAATTAAAACTTTTTCCTTTCTCATTAAGAGGAAGAGCTAAAGATTGGTTGCTATCTCTGCCTAAGAATAGTATTGATTCATGGACTAAATGCAAGGATGCTTTTATTGGTAGATATTATCCCCCTGCTAAAATTATATCTTTGAGGAGTAGCATAATGAATTTTAAACAATTGGATAATGAACATGTTGCTCAAGCTTGGGAAAGAATGAAATCTTTGGTTAAAAATTGCCCAACCCATGGATCGACTACTTGGATGATCATCCAAACCTTCTATGCAGGACTAAATTTTTCTTCGCGGAATTTATTGGATTCAGCTGCTGGAGGCACCTTTATGTCCATCACTCTTGGTGAAGCAACAAAGCTCCTTGATAATATGATGGTTAATTACTCCGAATGGCACACGGAAAGAGCTCCACAAGGTAAGAAGGTAAATTCCGTTGAAGAATCCTCTTCCTTGAATGATAAGATTGATGCTATTATGTCTATGCTTGTGAATGATAGGACTAATGTTGATCCTAATAATGTTCCGTTAGCTTCATTGGTTTCCCAAGAAGAACATGTTGATGTAAACTTCATTAAAAATAATAATTTCAACAACAATGCTTATCGGAACAATTCTAGTAATAACTATAGGCCATATCCTTATAATAATGGTAACGGTTATGCTAATTCTTATGGGAATTCTTACAACAATAATAGGAATACACCCCCTGGACTTGAAGCTATGCTTAAAGAATTTATTAGTACACAAACTGCCTTTAACAAATCTGTTGAGGAAAAGCTCAATAAAATTGATATTCTCGCTTCTAAGGTTGATAGTCTTGCCTCCGATGTTGATCTTTTGAAATCGAAAGTTATGCCTAATAGGGATATTGAAAATAAAATTGTTACTACAGCAAATGCCATCCAAGTTAGAATTAATGAGAATATAAGATTAATGGCTGAACTGCGTGCTAGGTGGGATAGAGAAGAAAATGAAAAACTAGCTAAAGAGAAAAATGTAGCTAAAGTTTGGACTACCACCACTAGCAATGCTAATGATTCACATGTTGCTGCACCTCCTACTATCAATAATAAAATAATTGGTGTTGGCAATGTTTCTACTCCTAGTGCAAAGCGCGCAAAATTACCTGAAACTGCTGAAACTGCCTGTGATAAAACTGCTGAAATTTTTTCCAACCTTGGGAATGATAATCCCATTGCTTTAGATTGTAATGATTTAGATTTTGATGATTGCCACATCTCTGAAGTTATAAAGTTCTTACAAAAACTTGCTAAGAGTCCCAATGCTAGCGCTGTAAACTTGGCTTTCACAAAACATATTACAAATGCTCTCATAAAAGCTAGAGAAGAGAAACTAAAACTTGAAACTTCTATTCCTAGAAAGCTAGAAGATGGTTGAGAGCCCATCATTAAAATGAGGGTCAATGATTTTGATTGTAATGCTTTATGTGATCTTGGTGCAAGTATTTCTGTTATGCCTAAGAAAGTCTATGATATGCTTGACTTGCCACCATTGAAAAACTGTTATCCGGATGTTAATCTCGTTGATAATGCTAAAAAGAAACCCTTGGGGAGAGTTGATAATGTTCATATTATGGTTAACAATAACCTTGTCCCCGTTGATTTTGTTGTCTTGGATATTGAATGCAATGCATCTTGCCCCATTATATTGGGAAGACCTTTTCTTCGAACCGTTGGTGCTACTATTGATATGAAGGAAGGTAATATTAAATATCAATTTCCTCTCAAGAAAGGTATGGAACACTTCCCTAGAAAGAGAATGAACTTACCTTATGATTCTATTATTAGAACAAATTATGATGTTGATGCTTCATCTCTCGATAACACTTGATATACACTTTCTGCGCCTAGCTGAAAGGCGTTAAAGAAAAGCGCTTATGGGAGACAACCCATGTTTTTACTACAGTATTTTTGTTTTATATTTGAGTCTTGGAAGTTGTTTACTACTGTAGCAACCTCTCCTTATCTTAGTTTTGAGTTTTTTTGTGCCAAGTAAAGTCTTTGATAGTAAAGTGAATACTAGATTAGGATTACTGCACAGAAACAGATTTCTTTGCTGTCACGAATCTGGGTCTAATTCTGTGTAGGTAACTCAGAAAATTAAACCAATTTACGTGAGTGATCCTCAGATATGTACGCAACTTTCATTCAATTTGGGCATTTTCATTTGAGCAAGCCTGCTGCCTCAATAAAATCCATCTTTAAGGACTGTTCTGTTTTGACAGATTCTGCCTTTTATTTCGCATTGCCTCTTTTGCTATGTTGGATGAATTTCTTTGATCCATTAATGTCCAGTAGCTTTATGCAATGTACGAAGTGTTAAGAATGATTGTGTCACCTCTGAACATGTTAATTTTTATTGTGCACTAACCCTCTAATGAGTTGTTTCGAGTTTGGTGTGGAGGAAGTTTTCAAGGATCAAGAGAGGAGTATGATACAATATGATCAAGGAGAGTGAAAGCTCTAAGCTTGGGGATGCCCCGGTGGTTCACCCCTGCATATTCTAAGAAGACTCAAGCGTCTAAGCTTGGGGATGCCCAAGGCATCCCCTTCTTCATCGACAACATTATCAGGTTCCTCCCCTGAAACTATATTTTTATTCCGTCACATCTTATGCACTTTGCTTGGAGCGTCGGTTTTTTTTTGTTTTTTTGTTTTGTTTGAATAAAATGGATCCTAGCATTCACTTTGTGGGAGAGAGACACGCTCCGCTGTAGCATATGGACAAGTATGTCCTTAGGCTTTACTCATAGTATTCATGGCGAAGTTTCTTCTTCGTTAAATTGTTATATGGTTGGAATTGGAAAATGCTACATGTAGTAATTCTAAAATGTCTTGGATAATTTGATACTTGGCAATTGTTGTGCTCATGTTTAAGCTCTTGCATCATATACTTTGCACCCATTAATGAAGAAACACTTAGAGCTTGCTAATTTGGTTTGCATATTTGGTTTCTCTAGAGTCTAGATAATATCTAGTATTGAGTTTTGAACAACAAGGAAGACGGTGTAGAGTCTTATAATGTTTACAATATGTCTTTTATGTGAGTTTTGCTGCACCGTTCATCCTTGTGTTTGTTTCAAATAACCTTGCTAGCCTAAACCTTGTATCGAGAGGGAATACTTCTCATGCATCCAAAATCCTTGAGCCAACCACTATGCCATTTGTGTCCACCATACCTACCTACTACATGGTATTTATCCGCCATTCCAAAGTAAATTGCTTGAGTGCTACCTTTAAATTTCCATCATTTACCTTTACAATATATAGCTCATGGGACAAATAGCTTAAAAACTATTGTGGTATTGAATATGTACTTATGCACTTTATCTCTTATTAAGTTGCTTGTTGTGCGATAGCCATGTTTCTGGGGACGCCATCAACTATTCTTTGTTGAATATCATGTGAGTTGCTATGAATGTCCGTCTTGTCTGAAGTAAGAGAGATCTACCACCTTAATGGTTGGAGCATGCATATTGTTAGAGAAGAACATTGGGCCGCTAACTAAAGCCATGATTCATGGTGGAAGTTTCAGTTTTGGACATATATCCTCAATATCATATGAGAATAATAATTGTTGCCACATGCTTATGCATTAAAGAGGAGTCCATTATCTGTTGTCCATGTTGTCCCGGTATGGATGTCTAAGTTGAGAATAATCAAAAGCGAGAAATCCAAAATGCGAGCTTTCTCCTTAGACCTTTGTACAGAGCGGCATGGAGGTACCCCATTGTGACACTTGGTTAAAACATGTGTATTGCGATGATCCGGTAGTCCAAGCTAATTAGGACAAGGTGCGGGCACTATTAGTATACTATGCATGAGGCTTGCAACTTGTAAGATATAATTTACATAACTCATATGCTTTATTACTACCGTTGACAAAATTGTTTCATGTTTTCAAAATAAAATCTCTAGCACAAATATGGCAATCGATGCTTTCCTCTTTGAAGGACCATTCTTTTTACTTTTATGATGAGTCAGTTCACCTACCTCTCTCTACCTCAAGAAGCAAACACTTGTGTGAACTATGTATTGATTCCTACATACTTGCATATTGCACTTGTTATATTACTCTATGTTGACAATTATCCATGAGATATACATGTTACAAGTTGAAAGCAACCGCTGAAACTTAATCTTCCTTTGTGTTGCTTCAATACCTTTACTTTGATTTATTGCTTTATGAGTTAACTCTTATGCAAGACTTATTGATGCTTGTCTTGAAGTACTATTCATGAAAAGTCTTTGCTTTATGATTCACTTGTTTACTCATGTCATTACCATTGTTTTGATCGCTGCATTCATTACATATGCTTACAAATAGTATGATTAAGGTTATGATGGCATGTCACTTCAGAAATTATCTTTGTTATCGTTTTACCTCGCTCGGGACGAGCAGTAACTAAGCTTGGGGATGCTGATACGTCTCCGACGTATCGATAATTTCTTATGTTCCATGCCACATTATTGATGATATCTACATGTTTTATGCACACTTTATGTCATATTCGTGCATTTTCCGGAACTAACCTATTAACAAGATGCCGAAGAGCCGCTTGATGTTTTCTCGCTGTTTTTGGTTTCAGAAATCCTAGTAACGAAATATTCTCCGAATTGGACGAAATCAACGCCCAGGGTCCTATTTTGCCACGAAGCTTCCAGAAGACCGAAGAGAAGTCGAAGTGGGGCCACGAGGCGCCGCCACCATAGGGCGGCGCGGCCCAGGCCTTGGCCGCGCCGACCTATGGTGTGGGGCCCTCGTGTGGCCCCCCGCGTTGCCCTTCCGCCTACTTAAAGCCTCCGTCGCGAAACCCCCAGTACCGAGAACCACGATACGGAAAACCTTCCAGAGACGCCGCCGCCGCCAATCCCATGTCGGGGGATTCTGGAGATCTCCTCCGGCACCCTGCCGGAGAGGGGATTCATCTCCCGGAGGACTCTTCACCGCCATGGTCACCTCCGGAGTGATGAGTGAGTAGTTCACCCCTGGACTATGGGTCCATAGCAGTAGCTAGATGGTTGTCTTCTCCTCATTGTGCTTCATTGTTGGATCTTGTGAGCTGCCTAACATGATCAAGATCATCTATCCGTAATGCTATATGTTGTGTTTGTCGGGATCCGATGGATAGAGAATACTATGTTATGTTAATTATCAAGTTATTACCTATGTGTTGTTTATGATCTTGCATGCTCTCCGTTATTAGTAGAGGCTCGGCCAAGTTGATGCTAGTAACTCCAAGAGGGAGTATTTATGCTCGATAGTGGGTTGATGTCTCCGTGAATCTGGGAGTGACGAAACCCCTAAGGTTATGGATGTGTTGTTGCCACTAGGGATAAAACATTGATGCTATGTCCGAGGATGTAGTTATTGATTACATTACGCACCATACTTAATGCAATTGTCCGTTGCTTTGCAACTTAATACTGGAAGGGGTTCGGATGTTAACCTGAAGGTGGACTTTTTAGGCATAGATGCAGCTGGATGGCGGTCTATGTACTTTGTCGTAATGCCCAATTAAATCTCACTATATTTATCATGACATGTATATGCATTGTTATGCCCTCTCTATTTGTCAATTGCTCGACTGTAATTTGTTCACCCAACATGCTTTTATCTTATGGGAGAGACACCTCTAGTGAACTGTGGACCCCGGTCCATTCTTTTATACTGAAATACAAATCTGCTGCAATACTTGTTTTACTGTTTTCTTGCAAACAATCATCTTCCACACAATACGGTTAATCCTTTGTTACAAGCAAGCCGGTGAGATTGACAACCTCACCGTTTCGTTGGGGCAAAGTACTTTGGTTGTGTTGTGCAGGTTCCACGTTGGCGCCGGAATCTCCGGTGTTGCGCCGCACTACATCCCGCCGCCATCAACCTTCAACGTGCTTCTTGGCTCCTCCTGGTTCGATAAACCTTGGTTTCTTTCTGAGGGAAAACTTGCTGCTGTGCGCATCATACCTTCCTCTTGGGGTTCCCAACGAACGTGTGAGTTACACGCCATCAAGGGGCTGCCGAGGGACATAATCAATCTTAGCAACTTTAGCCACCGCAAGTCTGGAGCTAGGTCCACGTAGCACTTAGCCTCTCGACGAAACCACTTAGCGATATTTTCATAATCAAGATCAGACAGGCAGGACGTAAGGGTTTTACCTCATCGAGGGCCCCGAACCTGGGTAAATCGCTCTCCCCGCTTGTCTGTTAACCGATGTCTCGTGTCAGCCTACAGGATTCCGTCAACCCTAAGCCCCAATTCGAGGGCATTGCCGAGGAGTACCCTCGACAATTGGCGCCGTCTGTGGGAAGTCTGTCGGCACAAGGCAGGTCATCAGCAGTACCAGTCACATCTGCGGCGTTCGTGTTGGAGTCGCCAACGCCATCAGGCCTAAGGGATTCAGTTCGCTGTGGATCCTTCGAGTTCGTACTGCACATTGAAGCGTCGCAGCCGATCTCCACATGATCGCGCGGCAACATGGATGCTACTTTCGGCGATGTTCACTTCATCATTGATTCCAGACGATTTCTTCGCCTCCCTAGTTCAAGCGCATCAAGCCCAAGAACTTCGGCTCCAGGAGATATCGCGCCAGTAGCGGCCTCGGCGGTCCTATCCAAGAGTGCGGGAGAGGGCAGCCGAAGCAACATCGGCACCGTGGAAGAGCAAAGGAAAAGACGAAGGGACTCACGTCGCAAAGGAGAAGAGCAAATCGCGACTCGCCCCCCACAGTATGAACGAGGATGCCACATCACTCAGTCGAACAATAATCGCCTTCACACACCTTACCTCTCGGCCACGGAGCAACTTGAAGCACCGTGTTATCTGCACTCTTATTTCGACCTGAAGGATGGCCTCGAAAAATCCAGTCATTTGCTCAGAAATTGTCGGTAGTTCCTCAAAATTCGGCAGTTTTGCGATGACCTTAGGGCTAAAGCCACGGCAAGAGTTCATACGATGGAAAGAAGGGCAGCATCCTACAGTTATCCGCCAGAACCATATATACCAGAACCATACATACCATCAGGAGGAGACAAGTACGTGCCAACCGAGGTGTTTCCGGAATCTCGCGGACAGGTCAGCATGATCCATAAAACCAGTTTTTCAAAGAGAGAGGTCAAGAAGTTTTCGCGGAAAGTAAAGTACGCGGAAGTCACCATGGTCGACACATCCGACTACATCGACTGGTCAAATCAAAGCATATCATTTAGCAAGGCAGATCACCCGAAAGCCGTTCCAAGGCCCGGTCACGCAGCCCTAGTCCTTGAAGCACAGATCGGGGGTTACAATATGACCAAGGTATTCATGGATGGAGGAAGCGGCCTGAATCTGTTATTCGCCAGCACGATGAAAGCAATGGGCCTGACAGTCGACATGCTAAAAGAGTCCAACACAGGATTTCACGGCATCATACCGACTCGACCCGCTTATTCCCTCGGTAAAATATCGCTGGACGTGGTTTTCGGCACACCCAGCAACTTCAGGAAGGAGAAAGTCGAATTTGAAGTGGTCGATTGGGAATCTCAATACCATGCCATCCTCGGCAGACCAGCGTTTGCCAAATTCATGGCGGTACCTCATTATGCGTACCTGAAAGTGAAGATGCCAGGCAATAATGGAACAACAATAACCGTCCATGGAAGCTTCTCTCGTTCAGACAGCTGTGACAGGGACTTCCAGAAGATCGCCTCGAAGTTTGGAGGCAAGGAAGAACTCAACGCGATCGACGCTATCACAGACCATGCAAAGCCACCAGCCGACAATCGGAACGTGAGAACCGACGAGTTTGACGTCACAAAGGAGGCAAAGAAACAACAAGTACATCCCACTGACCCGAAGAAGACAGTCAACACTTCGCCAGATCTTGCTGTCGCATAGGAAAGCACACTCATCGAGTTCCTCCGTGAGCGCTGGGAAATATTTGCATGGGAACCATCCGACAGTCCAGGTATTCCCAGGGAACTTGCTGAGCACGCCCTCAATGTTGACCCAAAGGCCAAGCCAGTACAACAGTCAATGCGCCGATTTTCAGAGCCGAAGAGAAAAGCAATCGACGAAGAGGTTAGTCGGCTCCGCAAGGCTGGATTCATTCGGGAGCTCAAGGAAGCCGAGTGGGTAGCGAATCCAGTTATGGTACCGAAAAAAGATACAACCGCTCTTCGCATGTGTATCGATTACACAAGCCTCAACAAGCACTGCCCTAAGGATCACTTCCCACTACCTCGTATCGATCAGATAGTCAACTCCACAGCAGGATGTGATCGTCTCTCTTTTCTCGATGCATACTCCGGGTACAACTAGATCAAGCTTAAGAAGGAAGACCAAGAGCTGACTGCATTCATCACCCCGCACGGCATTTTTTGCTACAACGTCATGACCTTCGGGTTGAAAAACACAGGGGCAACCTATCAATGGTGTATGCAAGCCTGTCTTGGAGAGCAGATTGGAAGGAACATTTAAGTCTACATCGATGATATCGTGGTGAAGACAAAGCACGCCGCCACTCTCATCGACGATTTGCGAGAAACCTTTGACAACCTCGACAGGTATAAAATCAAGCTGAACCCGCAGAAATGCTTCTTCGGGGTGCCAGGAGGACAAGTGCTTGGGTATTTCATCTCAGCTAGGGGGATACAAGCCAATCCCTTAAAGATCAAAGCTATTCTCGATATGGAGCCGCCAAAGAATCTGCACCAAGTGCAGCAATTGGCAGGACGGCTGGAAGCACTCAGTAGATTCATCGCCAAGCTGGGAGAGAAAGTTGCCCTTCTATAACCTGATGAAGAAGTCAGAAAAATTCGAGTGGACAGACAAGGCGCAGGAGTCTTTTGATAATCTGAAGAAGATCTTATCGACGTCTCCAGTACTGGTAACTCCACACGAGAAATAAACATTGCTCATGTACATAGCAGCAACAGTGCAAGTCTTCAGCAGCGTCCTAGTTGTTGAACGGGAGGAGGCAGGAAGAGTTCACGGCGTGCAAAGGCCCGTTTACTACCTCAGCGAAGTACTCACGCCAGCGAAACAGAGGTATCCTCTTCACCAAAAATTGGCATATGCGGTATGGAGAACGGCTCGCAAACTACGCCATTACTTCACGGAGCACCCGATCATTGTCGTCAGCGAGGCACCCTTGAAGAATATACTCACTAACCCAGAAGGTACAGGTCGAGTGTCCCAATGGGCTATCGAGATAGCGCCACACGACATAACCTACGTCAATCGGACGGCGATCAAATCTCAAGTCCTTCCAGATTTTGTGGCGGACTGGATCCAGTCACAAACACCAGCAGCACCCGACATGTCGGGTTCTTGGACAATGTATTTTGACGGATCAAAGCGGATTACATACGCAGGAGCGGGGGTGATACTGATATCGCCACAAGGAGACAAGATGAAGTACATCCTACGTATGAATTTCTCCCTGCCAACAAATAATGAGGCGGAATACGAAGCGCTCTTGCATGGAATGAAGATGGCAAGGGCATGTGGAGCAACTCGTCTGGAAATTTATGGAGACTCGAATCTTGTGGTGCAGCAGTCAATGAATCTATGCGACGCGGTCAGTGACAATATGATCGCCTACCGTCAGTTGTACCAGAATATGGAAGCCAAATTCGAAGGGTGCGAGCTTAAGCATATCGGCAGAGCTAGCAACGAGGAAGCCGACGCTCTGGCGAAAATCGGATCCATGTGTTCCCCCATTCCAGACAGGGTATTTTACGAAGTTATCACTCAACGATCGATAAAGGAGAAAGCATCGGCACCTCCGAAATCATCGGCTGACGATTCAGAAGTAGGCCTGGAGCGAACTATCGAAGAACCTCCATCTCGATCTGCAGAGCAGGTCCTCCTCCTTGAGCCCCTGTGGACCAAACCCTTTTTAGGATACCTAATAGAGCAGGAACTACCAAAGGACCCGGTGGAAGCCAGGAGGATTGTGATACGGTCAAAAGCTTTCACCGTGGTATACGGAGAACTCTACAAACGTAGTATCTCTGGCATCTTTCAAAGGTGCATCGCCATCGACGACGGAAAGGCCCTGCTACGCGAGATACATGAAGGAACCTGTGGGCACCATGCAAGCAGTAGGGCCCTCGTGGCGAAAGCTTTCAGAGCAGGATTCTACTGGCCAACGGCAGCATCGGACGCACGAGACCTGGTCTTGAAGTGTGACCCTTGTCAGCGTTTTGCACCAAAACCGCACGCTCCTGCAACAGATCTGATGACGATACCACTCGCATGGCCCTTCGCACAATGGGGACTCGATCAAGTTGGACCGCTGCCAAGATCATCACCTGGGGGTCACACGTATCTACTGGTTGCAGTCGACAAGTTTACCAAATGGATCAAAGTCGTACCCGTTCGAAATAAGAAAGCCGAAACCGTAGTCCAGTTCTTCAGGGAAATAACTTGTCGATTTGGCATGCCTCACAGTATCGTCACAGACAATGGAACTAATTTTGATTCAAAAAAGTTCCGGAAGTTTTGCAATGACGACGGCATTAAGCTAAAATTCGCATCGGTGGCACATCCTCAAACCAACGGGCAGGTCGAAAGGGTCAACGGTCTGATAGGAGATGGCCTCAAGAAATGACTTACGGGTGCGGCTGGAGCTTGGGTAGAAGAATTACCATCTGTGCTTTGGAGTTTGCGTACTACACCCAACAGGTCAACCCAGTACACCCCGTTCTTTTTAGTGTACGGAGCCGAAGCAGTTTTGCCTGCCGATGTTCGGTTTGAAGCCCCTCGGGTGACCGCGTACATGGAAGCTACTTCCAACAACGCACTACAAGATGCCGTGGACCTCCTTGACGAAGCTCGAGACATCGCCTTAGCAAGAACAACAGTGTATCAGCAGGTGTTAAGAAATTATCACAGTCGTCGAGTACGCAATCGAAGCTTCAGTATCGGAGATATGGTATTGCGGCTGAAGCAAGAGACCTCTGAAGCTTGAATCCCCATGGGAAGGACCATTCATCATCACTAAAGTGACACCAGGAGGAGCTTATCGCCTCAAGAATCCAGCTTCGGGTCAAGACGTTGAAAATCCATGGAACGTCGCACATTTGCGACGGTTCTACGCATAGGACATAATTATCCTCTTCTCGTTATTTGTTAGCTCCTAAGCTTGTCTTATGAATAAAACTTCTAATCGAGTTTTCTACCTTTATTGTTCCAGGCCTCATCATCCGAACAAATTGTTCGGGGCCATTGCTATTGGCTCTTACTCCCATCGGGAGCGCAGGCCAGAAACACGCTCGCACAATGTCATTAATTAAATACTCCCATCGGGAGCTAAGGTTAATGACACACAACAACCCATCCATGCCTCGAGAAAATATGCGAGCGCTGCAGTTGATGGACGTACTATCACAAACGAGGCTCAAACCGGTGCACCGTGTGACGAAGCCAAGCGCCTAAATCCCTCGATCATTCGATGGGTGTCGCTCTTACAGAACTTACATATCGACTCCGCAATAAACTTGCAATTACAACGGAGTTATCGGGTGTGCAGGCTGACTTGATCAATCGGCCGCCCCCGACAAACAATTATTAATGGAATTAGCAAATTCACCAAAAGTACATGACGTACAAAACACACATTAAGTTTATATGAGATTATCCCTTGCAGGTACAAGGTCATTACATACTTATGAATGCATAAATTCATGGTAGGTCTCTCCGGTCCTCTCGGGCCTTCAGATCCCTCTCAATACCTGTTTCCATCCGAGAGATGATAGTATACGCAGGATTTCTAGCAATGTCGTAATATTGGTCTAAACTTCTACTGGTGTTTGATATGGCCTCCAAATCTAAGGTCGGATGACACGCTAGCACTGAAGCAAAGGCAAGTTCAGCACCGGCCAGGAGCTCTTTTCGCACCAATAGTCGAATCCTCTCCGGGGTCTTGAATCGAGTAAACAGAGCAGATAAAGTTTAGGGTGCTTGATCTAAAGGAAACAAGGTCCTCCACACCATCGAGAGATGAGCATTGTACTTGTCAAAATAGTAATGCACCTTCTCTGCTCGATGCTCAAATTTGTCCACGACAACAGCCTTTGGTTGCTGGGACCATAATTCGTGCTTCGGATGAGCAGTATTGGTCATCGCCTCGATCTTTTCATGGATCCTTTTGTTCTCCTCTGCCAAATCAGAAGCCACGACTGTTGAGAAGCATTAATCAGTCAAGGAACGATCGGTTGACAGTAAACATCGAAAGATGGATAGACACTTACAGCTCAAACTTTCAGTAGCAATATGGAGACGATCAAGGGCGTGTTGTTCAATTGCAGTGGCGATTTCGCTTTTTCTCTTTATCAACACTGCCATCGCGTGAAGGGTGGTTATGTCCTTGTTCAGCCGAGTAATTTGGTCACGCAAACGACGAACAAGATCAGACTCATCGTTAGCCGAAAAGTTCACAGAAGGATCGGTGCGAGAAGAAGACGGAGGAATCTGCAGCACAACTCTGACTTCAGAAAAGCATTGGTAGAAATTCCCATCGGGAGCATTGCACATATATATATTACATTCAAAAGTAGTAGCGGTACTGGCAACAGAGCTAGTATAAAGCAGGCCTAGATTATATCAAAGTCTAGTTACAGCGACAGAGCAAGAAGTTCAATCATGAGGGAGCTGATGACGAGCCAGGAGCAGCTTCAGGCGCGGATTTGGTCTTCGCTTCGTCGACCAATTTGAGAAGATGGTTGGCACATTTCACTGCCGATTGCTTGTAGGGTTAGTGATCAACTAGGCGGTTGTTCTCATCTACGGGCAGCGCATTAGATAACTTTTCTAAATCAGAGCCTAACCCATGGCCCATCAGCAGTTGAAAAGTAAGGACTGCCCCAAACAGACGGGAGCGCCGCTTCAGTACCTCTATAGGCTCAGAAGGGTCGATGGAAAAGGCATCCGTCATCTCGCCAAGGGTCTTGTCTTGCTTTATCTTCGGGAAAATCATCGAGAACAACCTCGACAATGCTCCCTTGGTCTTTTGCAGCAGCCCAAGAACTTGGATATTGGCATCAGTGGCAAGGGAGAGCGCATCAGACATCGAGTCCTCCCGAAGCTTGCGTGCTCGATTGATAGGCACGTCGGCAGCAGCTGAGAAGTGGCGGATAAGCAAACCAAGGGATAGTATCACAGAAGTATTTTACACTCGAACACGAAGGAACTTACCAAGCATGTTCGTGATAGACTCGCGGAGGGCGCCTTCCTTTTTTTCGGCGGCGGCAGCAGCAGCTTCGCGCATGGCATCATCCTCAGCCTTCATCTTCTGCTTTAGCTTCTTAAGTTCATCTTTTAGCAAGACATTCTCGCTCTGGGCGTCAACTATGAGTCTGTTAGCCTCCAGCACTTGGTCTGCCGAAGTCTTGATGGTCTTCCGAAGATGGGCGTTTTTAGACTCCAGACGAGTGAATTGATCGGCAAAATCTGCCACAGCGTCAACTGTGGCATAAATCGGCTGCAAGGTGAAGGATAAGGAATCTTAGTCGAATGTGGGAACCCACGGTAAAGAAAGAAAGCCAAAGTTAAAAAAATCGCTCACATGGTCGCGGGCAGCTGATGGAACGGGGGCATTGCCGGAAGGGATAACCTTCGACACCGGAACCTTCTCCACGGCCGTCCTTGAAGGTGGCGTCGATTTAGCAGGCGAAGGATTTGACTCCTTGGCCGGTTCGGATCTCCCGGAAAATAACTTAGCCCTCTTCGTAAGAGGAACATCATCATCATCGTCAGAGCTGCTTGAAAAGCAAGGACGGTTAGTATGCAGAATAAAGAAAGAGAGATACAAAGAGAAAAAATAGACACTCACATGTCCAGGTCATCCTCGACAGCAAAAAAGCCCGTCGAACTCTTAGCAGCAGGAGGAGGTAATGCGGTTTCATCGGCATCATTATCTTGCCCGCTAGGACTCGATTCAACCGTTGTGATCAGGTCTTCGTTTATCCTCTTGCACCACTGATGTCCCACAAGTATAGGGGATCGTGTGTAGCCTTTTCGATAAGTAAGAGTGTCGAACCCAACGAGTAGCTAAAGGTAGGATAAACATTCTCTCAAGTTCTATCAACCACTGATACAACTCTACGCACACTAAGCGTTTGCAATATCTAGGAAATAAAACTAGAGCGATAACGGGTATGAGAGGTGACTTTGCAGAACAATAAAATACACGGAATAAATGTTAGTGCTGCAGCAATAAAACAAACTAAACTAACAGTACCATGAGTGTGGAAAGGCGGTGGTAATAGTGGTGGCTTTGTCCAAGATCAATTAGTGAAGATCTTGGGTTCAATGTCTTCGATGCAGCTTTCTATGTAGGAGAGGCTAAATATACATGCTCTCCCTCCGGGATTACAAGTACTATATGATTGGCTTGCTAGCAAACATCCGTAAATACTAGCAAGCATTAAGGTTTCCCCAACCATAGCCTTAAGTAAATGGTCCTCTTACTCCCATACATGCAACTATCCGGTTCGCGTCCTTAGGTTTCGTCACTCCGGCAGAACTTCCCCTTCTAGTATACAAGTACTACCAACCCTATGGTGCTTGATCCATGCGCGCACAAATATAATGGGCCCCAAGGACGGTAACATATCAACATACAACTCTAATGAACCAAAGAGAAACAATCAATCAATCAAAGAACAAATAAACTATGGCAACATGACATAGATCATAGAATTATAACTTATAGCATCAAACACCATGTTTACATAGGGCGTTACAGAGGTTTGTGAGAGGATGTACCACTGAATACAATGAGGAGTTGGTGATGGAGATGGCGGTGAAGACGTTGGAGGGCTCAGCGAGGAGCGCCGGGAGGCGGAGGCATGGGCGGCGGCGGCGGCGCGGGGGACTCCTTCCCCGCCGCCGGCATCATGGGGGAGCGCCGCCTCTTAGCCTTCTTCTTCCTTGAGTTGGTGCTGGTGTAGATGAGTGTTTCCCCCTCCTTGGCTGCTGCCAAGGAGGAGGATTTTCGTGACAATGCTTGGGGCCTCCAAAAATAGAGTTTCCCATCAATATATAGTGTTGGAGATGCAATCTAGGCCATGAGATGGATGCCCTTTGATCCAAGGGCTCTTGGGCACCTCTAGAACCTTCCTAGGACTCGTGGCTGAGCCGAAATATCCAGGTATGGAAAGAGTTTGTGTCAAATACGTCACCAACTTTCGGAGTCCCGAGACTGCACGAACCTCCGCAGTAATTCTGCTCTGCCGGATGCATAAGTTGTCCGTTCTGGACGAATAAGATGTCCAAATTGTTCGGCTTGAAATTCTCTACAACTTTGTGGCTTACGACTTTTCCATTGGACGTCGGTTTGATGGAGTTTCGAAGCGATCTTTGAAAAGTGTTCAGCAGAGACAGATTCCGGGAAATTCTAGATTTTACCATAATGAACTATTTCCTTCCATATTTGCCTATTTCCTGCACAACAAAGTTGAAACCAAGAACTTGTGCACTTTTGCAACTATTAATAGGTTAGTCCCTTAAAACATATAGTAATTGGTGTAAAACAAGCATGGAACATCAAAAATTATAGATACGTTTGCGACGTATCAACCGCCTGCTCCTGGTGAGAGCATCATCCTCGGGGGCTTCGTCCTCCTGGACGTCTGATACGTCCAAAACGTATCTACTTTCCCGAACACTTTTGCTATTGTTTTTCCTCTAATTTGTGTATTTTGGATGCAACTAACACGGACTAACGCTGTTTTCAGCAGAACTGTTCTGGTGTCTCGTTTTTGTGCAGAAATCCAACTTTCAGGAAAAACCTCGGGATTTTGACGAAGGCCCTATTTTCCCAGAATACTGACGGAGCCAGAAGGACAAATCAAGTGGAGGCCCGAGGGCCCCACACCATAAGGCGGCGCGGCCAAGGGGGGGCCCACGTGGCCCTATGGTGTGGCCCCCTCGGCCGGCCTCCGACGCCCTCCTTCGGACTATATATCGGCCTCGACCTAAAAACGCACGGGGAGAAGTCGAAGTCGCCAGAAACCCTCCAGAACGCCGCCACATCGCGAAACTCCGTCTCAGGAGCCAGAAGTCTCCGTTCTGGCACTCCGCCGGGACGGGGGTGGAGGAGATCATCGCCGCCATCACCGCCAACGCCTCTCCATCAACCAGCCATGTTTCCCCCATCCATGTGTGAGTAATTCCCCCGCTATAGGCCGAGGGGGATGGTAGGGATTGGATGAGATTGGTCATGTAATAGCATAAGATTGTTAGGGCATAGTGCCTAGTATCCGTAGATGTTACTTTTATGATATTGTTGCAACTTGTTATGCTTAATGCTTGTCACTAGGGCCCGAGTGCCATGATCTCAGATCTGAACATGTTATTGATTCATGAAGATATTCGTTGTTTATGATCTTACCTGCAAGTTGTATACACATGTCGCTGTCCGGAACCAATGGCCCCGAAGTGACAAGAATCGGGACAACCGGAGGGGATGGTAGTGACGTGAGGATCACATGTGTTCACGGAGTGTTAATGCTTTGCTCCGGTACTCTATTAAAAGGAGTACCTTAATATCCGATAGTTTCCCTTGAGGCCCGGCTACCACCGACTTGGTAGGACAAAAGATGTTGTGCAAGTTTCTCATTGCGAGCACGTACGACTATAATTGGAACACATGCCTATTGATTGATTAGTACTTGGATACCGTTTTATTATTATCTGCAAATGCCCTGCTATGATTGTTACATGAGTTTCTCTCATCCATGCAACGCCCGTCATCCGTCCCCGTGCCTACAATATTTTAATCCTGCTGTTTACTAAAATCACTACTGCTGTTTCCGTTACTCTGCTGCTGTTATTTCACTACTGCTATAAAACTGTTACTACTGATAAACTCTTGCGAGCAAGTCTGTTTCCAGGTGCAGCTGAATTGACAACTCCGCTGTTAAGGCTTTCAAGTATTCTTTGTCTCCCCTTGTGTCGAATCAATAAATTGGGTTTTACTTCCCTCGAAGACTGTTGCGATCCCCTATACTTGTGGGTCATCAAGACTATTTTATGGCGCCGTTGCCGGGGAGCATAGCTTTATTTGGAAGTTCACTTGGATTGATATTGTTCGCTGCAAATTCTCCATCATGGGTAAACCTCGCGATAGTAAGGTCGCCATATTACCATCCACTACAAGAAAAGGTACAACTCTGAGCACCTCTGCTGCTCTTGATTCACCATCTGTGATAAGTAAACTTGTTTCACCACCACAAGCTTCAAATGCTGTTACTTTGCTGAATCTGAAAACTCTTATAATATTGATGATGCTTCTGCTGTGCTTGATGATAGTGGTTCATTGGGAACTTTTCTAGATGCTACAATTGCTAGGTCTAGACAAATTGAAAATACTGAAACTCCTGATGTTACTACACCTGTTAATTCACCTGAACTTGAATACTCTAGTGATGATCTTGATGAAGATTATGTGGAACTTGATGATGATTTTATTGAAAAATGCAATGCTACTACTGATGCAAGAAAAATTAAAAAGTTGCTTGCAGAACATGCTGTTAGATATAAACTGTCTCCTGATCCTAAATTTGCTACATCTCCTATAAACATTAAGGATAAAGATTATGATTTTTCTCTTGATCTATCTCATATAGCTATTGTTGAGAAAACACCTTTTTGTGGTACTGAAAAAGAAAGTGCTTGTTGAACACATGATTGAGTTATCTACTACGAGTAGCTTGTTTTCTGATGATGTTAAGAAGCGTACTTACTTTGTTGCTAAAATCTTTCCATTCTCATTAAAGGATGACGCTAAAACTTGGTATAATAGTTTGCCACCTAGTTCTATTAAAAGTCCAAAAGAATTGCTTGATGTTTTCTTCCGGAAATACTTTCCTGCTAGTGCTCAACATATTGCTTTGCAGAGAATCTATAATTTTGATTAGGGAGATGGAGAGAAATTGCCTGAGGCTTGGGCGAGATTTTGCTCTCTTATTAGAGCTCGGCCTGACCATGATTTGGAAAAGCATGATTCACTTGATATATTTTATAGTGGACTAACCATTGATTCTAGGGCATACCTGGATAGTTGTGCTGGTTGTGTTTTCAGGAAAAGAACTCCAGACGAAGCTGAAAAATTATTGGCTAAAATAGGCAGGAATCATGATGATTGGACTACGCCTGAACCAACTCCAACGCCAATATTGAAGAAGAGGGGTTTAATTAAATTGAATGATGAAGATATCAGGGAAGCCAAGAAGTCTCTCAAGGAGAAAGGAATTAAATCCGAAGATGTGAAGAATCTTCCTCCCATAGAAGATATATGTGAGATAATTCCCCCTTCATCCATGATTGAGGTAAATTCCCTTCAACGCTTTACTAGGGAAGATATTCCGTATTCAAAACCTCCTGCGCAATGCTTAGATGAGTTTGATAATTATATTGTTAAGCAAGAAAATTTTAATATGAGAGTAGAGAATCATCTAATGGAAAATTCTCAAGCTATTAGTGAATTGCATGATATTGTGGAGAGAACCTCCAATGATGTTAAGATGCTTGTTAAACATTTTCATATGGTTCAAACTCAAATTGATCAACTCACTAAAGTGCAAAATGACTTGTTGGGAAATAATTCTAAAGAAAAGCATGCTTATGAAGTAACAACTAGAGGTGGTGTCTCTACCCAGGATCCTCTATATCCTGAAGGGCATCCCAAAAGAATTGAACAAGATTCTCAACGAACTAAAACTAGTGCTCCATCTAAGAAAAAGAAAAAGAAACATAAGAATGTTGTAGAATCCTCTGAACCTGTTAATGATCCTAATAGTATTTCTATTTCGATGCTTGAAACTGAAAGTGGTAATGAACATGATAAAGATAATAATAAGAATGATACCCCCGATAAAGAAGAGGTTGAAGAAGAACCTGAAAAGCATGCTAAAAATAAAAAGTATACTAAAGAAGATTTTATTGCTGAGAAACATGGTAATGAAAGAGAACCTTGGGTGCAAAAGCAAATGCCTTTTCCTGCTAAGAAACAAAAATCAAAGGAAGAAGAACACTATAATAAATTTTGTGATTGGATGAAACCTTTATTCTTGCAAATCCCTTTGGTCGATGCTATTAAATTGCCTCCTTATTCAAAGTATATGAAAGATATTGTTACTAACAAAAGGAAAATCCCCAATGAGGAAATTTCCACTATGCTTGCTAATTACTCTTTCAATGGAAAAGTTCCAAAGAAGTTGGGCGACCCAGGTATACCTACTATTCCTTGTTCTATTAAGAATAATTATGTTAAAACTGCTCTATGTGACTTGGGCGCCGGTGTTAGTGTTATGCCTTTTTCTCTTTATAAGAGACTTTACTTAGATAAGTTGATACCTACTGATATATCTTTGCAAATGGCTGATAAATCTCTTGCTATTCCTGTTGGTATATGTGAGGATGTCCTGTTCAAGTTACTAATAACTGCTTGATATTAACTGATTTTGTTGTGTTGGAAATGCCTGAAGATGATAATATGTCTATTATTCTTGGGAGACCTTTTATTAACACCGCAGGGGCTGTTATTGATTGCAATAAAGGAAAGGTTAATTTCAATGTTGATGATAAGGAACACACCGTCTATTTCCCCAAGAGGATTGAGAAAGCGTGCGGAGTTAATACTATTTCTAATGTGAGAACTATCAAAGTGGGAACTATTGATTGTCCTATATATGAGCCTAAAGAAGAATATCAAACTCTTGTGATTGGATCCATATCAATACAATTCAAGGTAACATGATTGATTTGAGGTTTATTTCTTCATATGCTATGTAAAATTTATTTGGTGGCAAGACTTGATCAACCTTGTTAACAAATACTTTTTATATGCATAGAGGAGGTAAACAACATCTCTTTATTCCTCCACTTGCTCTATTTGCTGTAGCACTTTTTTTTTGCAAAGTTCCTTAGTTGATTAGAGATTTCAAAAAAATTCCTGGCCAGTAATAATAAGCTTAATCCCCAGAAATGTGCATTTTTCAAAGTTTTCAAAAATTCGCGAAAATTACACCGTTGGTCCTATTTTTTGACGAGGCACCTGGGAGTACCAGAGGATGACCTGTGGGGCACCACAGGGTGCCACACCACAGGCCGGCGCGGCCAAGGAGGGGGGCGCGCCACCCTGTGGTGTGGGCCCCTCCTTGCCCCACTACTTCATCTCTTTCTCCTAGTATCTTCTCTCTCCCGAAAAAACTCGAACCAACTTTCTCTCACTCGCGTTTTTGCTCAAGAGCTCAGGATTTCTCGATCTCTTTGCTCAGCCCAGATTTCTGTCTGAAATTTGGCACATTTGCTCTCCGAAAATGGAAGGGAGTAGGCACCAACTCAACCAACATGAGTTGGAGGTGCAACAAGTCATGAGAGTTCACCGAGAAGAAGGAGTATATCCTACTTACTATCCGTGCGTGGATTTCATGAGAAGTGCAGGGATCTTGCAGGACGTTCAAAGTTTAATCTCTCGTGCAGGGTTGGATGATTTTGTTGATGGGGAACCATGCCAATATGTAAAACTGACTATGTCAGTAGTGCAGGATTTTAAATTCAATTGGTCACGATCTAATCCCATGGTTCGAGTACAAAATTTATAATAAAGCTGTCAACTTGCCATTCGGTGATTTTTGTGCAGCAATCGAGTGCCGCAATGGGGATCATGCGAGAAGATAAAGGGATCGCCGCAAGAGTTCTTGGACCTCTTCAAGATGATTTGTCATGGAAGAAGCTTCTCGGAGGATGGTGGTAAAATCAGTAGCATTCATTTCCCAGCTATTCGTTACTTTGCTTATTTCATTACCAAGTGCGTTCTAGCGAGAAAGAATGGAGGTAAGGTAACTATCCCGGATCTAGCCTTTCTAGCTGTTGCATTACAAGGTAATAGGACTTATAACTTGGGAGCTTTGATAGCCAACAGACTTGCTACTAACCGTGAGAGGGGAGGAATTTGTGGGGGTCTCATCGCCTCTCGCTTATTAGCTATGCATAATGTAGGACCTCACCGTCTTGATATTCAGCTCCCCATAGAGAAACTTGACATAGCCTCCATGATTAAGCATGAATTTGTTTCTGATTCGTCTAATTTGAGAAACCTGTCTTACAGAATAACATTTTACAAGAAATCTTGGACAAGGACTAAGAAAGTTGAAAATTAGTAGGATTGCCTGCACCTTCTCTGTTTAACCTTGATTCCAGGGAGGATTGGTCAATCACGGAAAGTGCAGTTAATGCATACATAGAGGGAGGAAGCCATTGTGCACGAGATAACACGGATGAGGTCGAGGAACACCTCGACTCGTCGTCAGATGCAGCAAGCTCTTCGCATCAACACATTGGGCATGAGGAGCCTCCACGCTTTTCTTCTGCATCGGTACCTTATTATGACTACTCCATGTATGATCCACCGGCGTGGAACCCAGACCCTCGATGGGATTGAACTCCACATAGGCCAAAAGCCTAAGCTTGGGGGGAGGTATACCGGCATCACTCATTCTTTGCATATTATGGTTGCTGGATACTTGTACATACTTGTTTAGTCTCTTTGAGTGGTTTTCTAATGAGAGTGAGATGATATTTGGGGAAGTGCTGCCTGAAAACAGATTCTGGACTGTTACTAGAAAAATTCGTGCGCACAGCCAGAACGTTATTTTGAGCTGCCAGTTTTTTTGCAGGTTCCCCAGGTTATTATCTAACTTTCATTAGCTGAACACTTTTCGATCTGAGCAACGTAAGATTTTTGTAAAAATCGATTTCTGTACTGCTGTCAGGTTTTGGCAGATTTCTGCCATCTCCCTTTTCTTTGTTTCTTTTAGTTTTCATTTTCTTGTTCTTGCTTTGTTTCTTTCCTAAAACGCAAAAAGACCAAAAATATTTCTGTTGTTTCTCTTCACCATTTGTTTATCTTGGTTTCTTGCATTTGTTTCGCTTTATTTGCTATTGCTAGTTTGCTATAAGAAAACCCAAAAAGATTTTGTTTTGTTTGCTTGTTTCCTTTTGTTCTTGTTCTCAAATTCGAAAACACCAAAAACATTTGCTGTTCTTCTTTGGTTTTGTAAAGTTCTTTATGAGTTCAATGGTCTTCGGTGGCTGGAGCGTGGTTTTCATTTCATATTATCCAAGCTACACAAGTGAAAAGGCAATAATGACGATCTACGACAATCCGATTGTGGTGAGAGGCTGGTATGAACTCTATTTGTTTTCATTTTTGTACATATACTCATCCATGTGAGCATTCTTAGTTGGTTCATGTGAGGTATATGTCATTTAAGAAAGTCTAGTAGTTCATGATCTCTCATGTTTAGCTCCAATTTATTAATATGAGTAGCATGTCATGGATGTTTGCTTGCATTGTTTTATTCATAGATAGGTATGATATTGTGGTATCCTCCTCTGAATAATTCATCTATATCGACTTGGCACATGCTCACGCATGTATATGACTGAACAAAAGTCAATTAAGCCTCCATGATTTACATTGCTTCAGAGTTCTTGTATCACTTTTATGCCTCAGTTAATTTATTTTGCCGCAAGCATGATTATGACAGTTATTGCTCTCTTGATTTGTCGCTCCCTAGTCTTTTGCTAGCCTTCACTTGTACTGAGCGGGAACGCTGCTCGTGCCTCCAAACACATGAAAACCAAGTTATTCCAGAGAGTCCACCATAAATACCTATGCATGGCATTTCAAACCATTCCAAGTAAATTCTCATGCGCTACCTTTAAACCTTCAAAACGCTTCTCAATTTGTGTTAATGTTTCATAGCTCATGAGGAAGTATGTGGTGTTTAGCTTTCAACCTTGTCATTTACTTTTGACGGACTCTCATATGGACTAGTGGCACATCCGCTTATCCAATAATTTTGCAAAAAGAGCTGGCAATGGGATTCCCAGTCCCGAATTAATTAACTTAAATAGACACTCCTCCATGGTTTGTGATTGTTGGACGACACCCGAAGATTCGGTTAGCCATGGCTTGTGTAAGCAAAGGTTGGGGGAGTGTCATCATCATAATAAAACTAAACTAAAAAGGCACTCCTTCATGGTATGTGATTGTTGGCAGGCACCCGAGGATTCGGTTAGCCATGGTTTGTGTAAGAAAGGTTGGAAGGAGTGCCACATAAACATGCAAATAATTCATGGGAGCCGCTCTTGAAAGTCCGGTTGGCGAGGTAGTTGGTGTACCCATTACCATTCGTTGACAACAACAAACACCTCTCAAAATAATTTTACTCTCGCTTTACAAATGAAAAGCTCTAGCGCATGTTAATCCCTGCTTCTCTCTGCGAAGGGTCAATCTTTTACTTTTATGTTGTGTCTCCATCCTTCCTTTGAGCACTTTCTTGAGAGCACAACTGTCATTCTTAGTATAATATGCTTGTCTCAAAATATGATTGATTGTGGTATAACTTTGATGCCTTTATCTTTGACAATCACTACTTCTAGTCTTTCTATGAACTCCAGAGGTGCCCGGGCATTTATGTTTTGCCGATCAAATACAGGCAAGCGAGATACCACTTTATCATACTCTCCTATGAACATTGCAATCCTGCTTATATACATGATTCATGATGCTTATTATTAATTGTTGGTACCTCTTCATGATTGACATAGCTGTTAGATGATCTTATTTGCATGTATCTTATTATGAACTGCTTAAGTATTAGCCATATCATGAGAATATATACATCATATGAACAAATGTGTTCGTGAAAGTTCTTTTATCGCTCAGTTGTTAACTGAATTGCTTGAGGACAAGCAATAAGCTAAGCTTGGGGGGAGTTGATACGTCCAAAACGTATCTACTTTCCCGAACACTTTTGCTATTGTTTTGCCTCTAATTTGTGTATTTTGGATGCAACTAACACGGACTAACGCTGTTTTCAGCAGAACTGTTTTGGTGTCTCGTTTTTGTGCAGAAATCCAACTTTCAGGAAAAACCTCGGGATTTTGACAGAAGGCCCTATTTTCCCAGAATACTGACGGAGCCAGAAGGACAAATCAAGTGGAGGCCCAAGGGCCCCACACCATAAGGCGGCGCGGCCTAGGGGGGGCCCGCGCGGCCCTATGGTGTGGCCCCCTCGGCCGGCCTCCGACGCCCTCCTTCGGACTATATATCGGCCTCGACCTAAAAACGCACGGGGAGAAGTCGAAGTCACCAGAAACCCTCCAGAACGCCGCCACATCGCGAAACTCCGTCTCGGGAGCCAGAAGTCTCCGTTCTGGCACTCCGTCGGGACGGGGAATTGGAGGAGATCATCGCCGCCATCACCGCCAACGCCTCTCCATCAACCAGCCATGTTTCCCCCATCCATGTGTGAGTAATTCCCCCGTTGTAGGCCGAAGGGGATGGTAGGGATTGGATGAGATTGGTCATGTAATAGCATAAGATTGTTAGGGCATAGTGCCTAGTATCCGTAGATGTTACTTTTATGATATTGTTGCAACTTGTTATGCTTAATGCTTGTCACTAGGGCCCGAGTGCCATGATCTCAGATCTGAACATGTTATTGATTCATGAAGATATTTGTTGTTTATGATCTTACCTGCAAGTTGTATACACATGTCGCTGTCCGGAACCAATGGCCCCGAAGTGACAAGAATCGGGACAACCGGAGGGGATGGTAGTGACGTGAGGATCACATGTGTTCACGGAGTGTTAATGCTTTGCTCCGGTACTCTATTAAAAGGAGTACCTTAATATCCCAGTAGTTTCCCTTGAGGCCCGGCTGCCACCGGCTGGTAGGACAAAAGATGTTGTGCAAGTTTCTCATTGCGAGCACGTACGACTATAATTGGAACACATGCCTATTGATTGATTAGTACTTGGATACCGTTTTGTTATTATCTGCAAATGCCCTGCTATGATTGTTACATGAGTTTCTCTCATCCATGCAACGCCCGTCATCCGTCCCCGTGCCTACAGTATTTTAATCCTGCTGTTTCCTAAAATCACTACTTGTTGTGTCCGTTACTCTGCTGCTTGTTATTTCACTACGCTACTTGCTATAAAGCTGTTACTACTTGATAAACTCTTGCGAGCAAGTCTGTTTCCAGGTGCAGCTGAATTGACAACTCCGCTGTTAAGGCTTTCAAGTATTCTTTGTCTCCCCTTGTGTCGAATCAATAAATTGGGTTTTACTTTCCTCGAAGACTGTTGCGATCCCCTATACTTGTGGGTCATCAACGTCGCTGTCCTCGAGAATGTGCTGAGCGTCCTTGGTCTCCTTGGAGTCATTGTCATCATCCTCTAGTTCCACACCACTTTCGGGTGTGGGAGAGTAACATTGAGCCACGGTGGAGGCCTGTCGACAGGAGAAAAGTTAGTGAAAGATTGAAGAACAGTGTGATAATAGTGATAAGAGTAAACGCAGTAAAAGCTACCTCATCCGGAAGGTGTTTGAGATCATATGGAGAGCGGGCAGAAGTCAGGACAATGTTGTCCTTCATGTTGAGGCACGTCAGACGATGCACCTCGTCGTGAAGTTCTTCATCCGACAGGTCGGCAGCGCTGACTCTTGACTTGTCATCCTTGCCAAAGTACAGCCACAGCTGGTGGGGCCGAGACATCAGCGGGTGCACCCGACGTTGTATGAACACTGAGACTACCTTAGTGCCGCACATCGTTAAGCCTCCTGTGTTCTTCAGATCTACGAACTGGTCGAACAGCTTGTCAGCTATGGTGCTTTCGTCAGGAGACAGGGCGTTTCGCCAGGACTTCTTCGGCTGAGCCACTAGGACGTCCTCAAATGGAGGAAGATTGGAGCGCCGCCCAGACACTAGGGTATCTCGGAGGTAGAACCATTTGTTGCGCCAGCCCTGGACAGACTCCTTCATTGGGTAGTTGAAGTAATCAACTTCCTTTCTGAAAACAAAGCCAACGCCACCAACGACGGGGGGGGGGGGCATTGCTGTCATTGTGACGATTGACATAAAAGATTTTCCTCCAAAGACCCCAGTGGGGGTCGATGCCGAGGAAAGCCTCGCAAACAGTGATGAAGATAGAAAGATGGAGAATGGAATTTGTGGTCAACTGCCAGAGTTGGATCCCATAGAAGAAGAGAAGGGAACGAAGAAATTCGTGGGCAGGAAGAGAAAGCCCGCGAAACAGAAAGGCGGCAAACATAACATTAAAGCCCTTAGGGGGCTTTGGGCGAGAAGATGGACCTGGCAGACGAATGTCGCTGTCGGACGAGGAAATGAGGCCGAGAGTGTGCAGCCTGTTCACTTCCCGGTTCGAAATGGTGGAAGCGCTCCAGTCACGGCTCGGGCCTGACGCGCTGGTGCTCTTCTTCTTGCCCATGGCGTCCAGAGCTTTTGGAAAAGGAAGCAGGGGTAAACGGCTGAGGAAGAATATGAGTAGTGAGGAAGTGTAAAAAGTAAAAAACAAGGGAGCACCCCTTATTTATAGCATGAGCTGATGGAAAATCGTGGCCATAACTCCAAGGCCATCGTGGGAGGTGGAAAGAGATCCAGTCGTACACGTGTCACACTAAAGAAGCGGAACCAGCGGTCCATTATTCCCATGATGCGCGGAAATCGAGGAGGCGCCTCGGTGAACACGCAAGCACTAGTCATTTCCTAAAACTGCCCGCGCAGAAATAGGGTGGGCTGTCAGGTCACATCCTGTCAGTCAAATCGCAGAAGTGATGACGTCAACAGTGATGTCATGAAAAGTGTCGACTCCGATTGAGGCGTCTGAGGAAAAACCAAAAACTGTCGGGTGGTCAACTTGAGTCTATACACGGATTGCTAGCATCCGTACCTAGACTCGGGGGCTACTCCCATCGGGAGCGCTGAACGCGCACCCGACAAACTTTCTTGCATTCCAGGATCATGCCCGGGGATGTGATTCTGCGTAGGGTAGCGTTGTTTTGCCTTCGGCAGTTAACCAACACAGCTGGGCATGCTACTCAATATCCTTTACGCATTAAAAAGATGCAGATTTTGAAGGCCCGATATAAATGTATCGGATGACCTATGAAGAATTGCCGAAAGCTTCGGCAGCAGAAAAAGTTCGAGTGACACAACTTGAGTCTACGCACGGATTGCAAGCATCCGTACCTAGACTCGGGGGCTACTCCCATCGGGAGAGCTGAACGCGCACCCGATAGAAGAAGATGATGATGTTACAAGATGGACAAGAACTATCAAGAGAAAAGAACATTTGATGGAGGCATGCTTCAGTCTTTACCCGAAATATCTTCGGCTAGACACTCGGGGGCTACTGACGTGGGCATTACCCTTCGGGTAACTGTTATTGCCCTATCCTGTGCGGCCCAACTGGAGGCCCATGAAGACATCCGATGGCAAGGTGGGCCACTACGGCGGTGCCGAAGAGATTCCTTGAAGAACAAGACGAAGAGGAACCGAACAAGGAAAGTTTAGGACTAGGGATTTTGTAACCTAGTCGTACCCGGACAGAACTCTTGAGACCTGGCACCCAATATAAGGGCCAGGAGAGGGGCTACCGGGGGACATAATCAATCTTAGCAACTTTAGCCACCGCAAGTCTGGAGCTAGGTCCACGTAGCACTTAGCCTCTCGACGAAACCACAGCCGAAACCTTCGGCACCCCATTTTAACCCGATATTTTCATAATCAAGATCAGACAGGCAGGACGTAAGGGTTTTACCTCATCGAGGGCCCCGAACCTGGGTAAATCGCTCTCCCCGCTTGTCTGTTAACCGATGTCTCGTGTCAGCTGATAACGCGTGAAGCACACGTCCGTTGGGAACCCCAAGAGGAAGGTGTGATGCGTACATCAGCAAGTTTTCCCACAGTGAGAAACCAAGGTTATCGAACCGGTAGGAGATGAAGGCCACGTGAAGGTTGTTGGTGGAGGAGTGTAGTGCGGCGCAACACCAGGGATTCCGGCGCCAACGTGGAACCTGCACAACACAATCAAAATACTTTGCCCCAACTTAACGGTGAGGTTGTCAATCTCACCGGCTTGCTTGTAAACAAAGGATTAAACGTATGGTGTGGAGAATGATGTTTGTTTGCAAAGAACAGCAGAGAACAATGATTGCAGTAGATTGTATTTCAGATGTAAAAGAATGAACCGGGGTCCACAGTTCACTAGTGGTGTCTCTCCGATAAGATAAATAGCATGTTGGGTGAACAAATTACAGTTGGGCAATTGACAAATAGAGAGGGCATAACAATGCACATACATATCATGATGACTAATATGAGATTTACTTAGGGCATTACGACAAAGAACATGGACCGCTATCCAGCATGCATCTATGCCTAAAAAGTCCACCTTCGGGTTAGCATCCGCACCCCTTCCAGTATTAAGTTGCAAACAACAGACAATTGCATTAAGTACTTGATGACCCACAAGTATAGGGGATCGCAATAGACTTCGAGGGAAGTAAAACCCAATTTATTGATTCGACACAAGGGGAGCCAAAGAATATTTGTAAGCCTTAACAGCGGAGTTGTCAATTCAGCTGCACCTGGAAACAGACTTGCTCGCAAGAGTTTATCGATAGTAACGAGTTTTATAGCAGTAGCGATGAGTGAAATATCGGCGGCTGTGTAACAAAGACAGCGATAGCGATTATAGTAAACAACGAGATTAAAATACGTAGGCACGGGGATGGATGAACGGGCGTTGCATGGATGAGAGAAACTCATGTAACAATCAA
>NC_061510.1:175217632-175248138 GCF_022539505.1 Lolium rigidum
CTCTCCGTGTTGGGAGACTCCATCGTGCCTCGCGGATCTGCGGTGATGATCCACTGCAACTCACCACCGGGCTGATCGTTCACATGAATTCCGTGGAACTCAGGGTGAAGTCGCCCAAGGAAGGCCGAGACAGCGGTGAGGTCGTGCTCGAAAACGAGGCTCCCACCGTTCCCAAGCTGATAGAACTTCGCGTTGATGGGTTCATTCGGCTCCATCTGAAAGCGAAAAGGATGAGTAAGTTAGAGAGTGAATAAGTGTGGCAAAATTTTAAGTGAATTTACATAAGAAAGAGCATGATTCATCAAATTTCGAAAAAGTCTCAAAGGCAAGAATGCGAGTAAATTTTCATAAATATTCTCTTCATTTGATTTCAAAGTTAAGTTTTTATGAACGTCCATTCTAACTAGGGTCTTCTAAGGTCAAACAATGGCTCTGATACCAACTTGTCAACACCCGGATTTTTAAGTCCGAATGCCTATTATGTCATTCATCGCAATCCCGGGATAATGTTGTTGCGAGGCATAATAGTCGAATATCATAGTCATCATTTATTACAAACCATATTGTCTTACAACTTGAATCACATGATCCATATTACACAAATAGTTGATCTATCGATCAACGAACAAACACAAGTTCATAGCGGAAGCGTAAAGATAAAGGGACTCTCTAGTCCACAGGCCAACGCTTGACGTCGGAAGACTCCTAGTTGTCGTAGGCGTCCTGCTGGTCATCTCCTTGATAGTTCTGTTCATCTTCATACTCTGGCCATTTGAATAGCCAGGGACAAAGCCGTAAGTACTTTAAGTACTTGCAAACTAACACTAAAGTAAGTGCTACAATTTTAGTAAGGGGTGCTAAGCTCTAGTTTAATTTGCATAAAGCCAGTTTTAGTTCACAAGTATTTGAGCAAAGACTTATTCATGAGCTAACTAACTCAAGTGGGAACATTAGTGTCATTCCCACCACATTGGTTGTATTTCAACAAGTCACCAAGTCATCAATCACTTCACCCATGTTTTCAAAAATCTGACACCGGAAACTGTATGGCCTTTCCAACCGTCCGTAACCGTGGACACGGCTATTCGAATAGATTCACACTCTGCAGAGTTTGCACACTTGTGCCACAACATTTGATTTCATCCGTCGGGATAACCCCGAATCATCGTAACACAGTACGCGGATCATCAACCATAACCTTTCACTTATAAACCCTAGTATGAGCACCTCTCCCCATGAGCTTGGCCTCCCGAGTGAAGACCAACTGTTAACCCGGGAACTGCACGGGGCTTGGCCTTACAAGTCACCTCAATTCACATCTTTTCTCAACAACGGAGGCAGCCTCGGCATAACCCCTATGATGTGTGTTCAGAGGGAACCCATACTAAGATGCATAAACTTCCAGTTAAGCCCTACCCATAATCAGGTATTGTGGGGGTACTCAATATTGGAAAGGTATCGCATTCAAACCAATATCAGTTTTGTATCAAAAATCACCATCTTCTCTTGGTCATTTTCACCTTCAAAAATCATTCAATGGAATGACTTATCATTCCAAGGTTTCAAACTTTATTTCAAAGTCACAAGTTCCCATCTAGAGTAGTCAAGTTTTAGTATTTTAGCACTAGCACTAATCATGAGGGGTGCTATCTTGCTTAGCTAGTTTGAGAATAACCTTGCTACCCTAATATTTATAACCACTTAGATCAAGCTAACTTATTCATATAACTCTTTGAAATAAATCAGTAAAACTTGTATAGGAAAACTTGGGATAGGCTTATGTTAAGAAAGGTAAGAATCATGGTGCCTTGCTCCAAAGGAGCTTTGCACTTTGCAAGAGTATTAGCTTGCCTTGGTAGTTCTCAAGGTTCTCTTCTTCCTCCTCTTGATAGTATCCCTCCTCTTCTTGGTATTCTCCGGTGCTAGCGTCTAAATTTGAATACGAGTATAATTACTCACTAATTCAATGGCTATTCCCAAACATCAAATATATATTCACACAACTAGGCTAAGCACACAATTAATTCAAATAAGGTGCATTGGTGGTGTGACTTGAGGAAATAAAATCATTCCCTCTTATACATATGTGAAAATTAATTTCCATAGGGTGCTTGAGGAATAATTTCCTCTCATTGAAATCTTCTTAAGATTTAATTTCTCAAACAATAATACATGAACTTATGTTGACCTAAGTCAACCATTCATTATCATCATTTGAGAAAATGATTTAAATGAGGTAGACCACCTCATACCATTTCATACCTCTACAGATGATTTAAATCTCCAAGTATTTCATATAAGAGTGTTTGACCAGGGGTTCAAACATCACATGAATTCATTTGAGACAAAGATTTAAATGAAGTAAAAATACTTCATATGATTTCTCTATTCGTTTTGGACAATATCACTTAAGTAAAATAGCCATATTGTCCTTTATTTAAACTAGGACATGATCATGCAAAGTGACCACACCATTTTCTTGCATAAACAATTAGTGTAAGTCAAATGTGAGCTATTGGAGTTGGAATTAACTAAATATCTATTTTGGTTGATTTTTAAGATTTAATTGAATGTGCAAAAGTCTCTGGCTTGTTCTTTTTTTCACATTATTTCTACAAACGATCTCAAGGTGAGACCAGCGGAAGGTTGTAGAGCTTTTCCATATCTTTCTAACAATATAAAGTTTGTTAAATTTGGCCAAGCCAAGCAGATTCTATGGATTTTCAAAGTTGGAACCAGTATTGAATTTAAATGGATTTGGAAAATTCAGATTTGAATTATAAAGGCTACGCGGGAAAGCTAAGCTGGGCCGAAACGGATTAAAACAGCCCAAGTCCAGCCCACCACGCGTCCACGCACGCGTGGGCTGTCTGACGGTGGGCTCCACCCATCAGTCACTCATAACAACCGAATCGGTATGGGTGAGTGTGAGGCGTTGGATTAGAAACGGATCGGACGGACGAGCGACGTCGTCTTCTCCGGCGAGATTGGTTCACTGGCACGGCGGCGGTAGGGGGTCGGAGGGCTTACGGTGGCTCCAGCTAGGGTTGGCAGTATGCATGACGAAGTTGTGGACGACGGTGAAGCTCCTGGTACCGGCGGCAGCTCCAGGGGCGGCTTCAATCGACGGCGGCGACCTCCGGGTACTGGCGGCTCCGATCGTCCAATTGGGCTTGCTCCGGCGTCAATCGAGGTGGCTAACGATGCTAGGCGAAGCGGTGGTGAATGGTGGTCATGGTGGTGTGCTCAGATTGTCGAGGGGAGGCCTCCTTTTATAGGCTCGAGGTTGGCCGTGGGTGCTGCGGCAAGGTCGACAAGGGCGCGGCTTCTCCGGCGGCGTAGAGAGCTAGGCAGCGACGCGGTCGTGTTCACGACGTCATGGCGAGGCTATGAGCGTGAACGGCGCGGCAAGGGGGTGCCTAGGGTGGTCGGGTCCTTGCTCGTACTGGCGCGGCCGTGGCGGGCGCGCTCGTCCTCTCCGGCGACCGTGGGCGCTAAGGCGTGACGCCAGCTTGTCCGGTGAGCTCCGCCTGGCGAGGAGAGTACCAGGGCGTGCGGATATGGTCGGGGTACGGCGAGATTTGGCGAGCGCCGCGTGGTCGTGTCGCGCGCGTCCGTGCACGGTGACGTCGCCCATGCCGTTGGCGGCGTACCTGGAGCGTACTGGGCGCGGCCATGGCGGGTCGTGGCGTCGTCCTCTCGGTTCAACGGCGAGTACGGGCGATCTCCCGGGATCATGGGCGAGCGTGTTTGACATGGTGGCGAGGTCGGGAGAGGCAGGGAGAGAGGGGTGGTGCGTCGAGGTGAACGTGGCCGGCATGGCCATGGCTAGCCAGGTTTTGGTCGTGTCCAAGTGGTTTCCTTGCATGGGCTAAGTGTAGTTGGGTCAAGAGATCATGGTTAGGTCCATTGGTGGTCAAGACAAGGCTTGGTTTGATCAAAATTTGGAAATTGGGAATCTTGCATTTGATTCAAAGTCTCATCTTTGCTTGATCAAAACTCTTGATGCAAACATAATTTGGTATGATGCTCTTTATAAAAGTTGTTCATCTTGTTGAGTACTTGGATGACATGCAAAGAATAGGATTTGTTTGGTTTAGAAAACTTGAAAACTAGAGGCTCAAAGTGGTGACCAGACTATAAAAGTCAAAAATGACCATTATCTCATGTGAGCCAAAATTGAATTTGGATTTGGTTCAAATGGTATTTCTTTGATTCTCCAAAGTTGTAATAACCATCTAATAGCATATTACAAGTAATGGTGAAGTCAAATGGGTCTAGGGTCAAAATTTGCAAAAATGGCATAAGCCATAAGTTAGGGTTTTTAGGGTTTTCCTCTTATTTGATTTCTTTCTCTTTTTGATTTATTTGGTTGGTGATCTTCACTTGATCACTCTAGGGTTTTAGAGTTCATCACATAAGCAATTAAACAATCATCATGGAATATCACTCAAAATGCACAAGTCCTATGCAGGGTACTATATGCAAAAGAAAAGTTTTTGCTTGTTCTGAATTTTGGATCTCTGAAACTTTGCTTCTCTCTTTTATTGAAATTTGGGATGTTACAGTGATACTCCAATATTTACGAAAAATGTATAGTATTATGCATATTAACAATGAATGATAAACCAAAATATAACCTTCTATATTTAGAGCTTCAAGGTTGAAGCCCAATTAAGAAAATTATTATTATTATTGATAGTACTCAAATATGTCTAATATTCGTGCCTCCTCGGGTGTGTTTTGGATGGCTATTTCAATCCAAGTAGACTTGTTACACATTATCAGGACTATATATCTAGGAAAATATGGTTTTGTCCGCGCACAGAAAAACAAGCCCCAACGGCAGGGAGCAAACAGATATCGGTCCATTTTTTTATCTGTTTGACCGCATTCCGGAAGCAAATTTGAGGTATGCTGCCCGTGCGTTTGCCCTCATAAATGCACACAGACCAATATTTAAGAAGAGAGAGTGTGGCCCTTGGCGATGCGACCCATGGAATATATTCTGAACTGTTGTGATTTTTTATTATTGTGCTTAAAATATAAGTAATTTTGCTAATATAAGTAATTTTGCTTTGTACATTTGCACAATAGTAGTATACACCATTGGCTACATGCTAATATTTTTTTTCAAAAACAATTAAACACTTTTTCTCTATAATTTTGCACCGTAAATTTGGTTCGTCTATATTGTGTTTCAAAAGGAGGCCAATTATTTTTATATTGACGGTTAGATTTGTAGTTCCCTGTAGTTGACACAAGGAACTATGCTCAATCTCCAAGTCGCATGTCTCCGCAGCTCATTCTAATACTCCCGCTATTTATTTACTTCGCATTTTAGGTTCAATCAAAGTTAAAATTTATAAAGTTTGACCAAAATATAGAAACAAATATCGACATCTACAATAATGAAAATATACTTCATGAAGATTCAACCATAGGTTTATATTCTAGGTATTGATATTTTTTCTTCAATACTGGATCGAACTTTGCCAATCTTGACTTTGAAGAGAGAGTACTGCACTAGAAAAAAAAAACACCAGGAACACGAGTATAGATCAGAATTCGGAACAAATAACAATGAGGAAAACACAAACATGGATCGATCAGAAGGATGTATCTCCAGGAACTAACAACCATTTGTTACAACATTTTTTCCAATAGAAACCATCGTGCTGCAACAGTGTAATTCCAAACCATGTGTCCATTCAGAACAAGAAAACAATTCTGACATGAGAAAGATAAGCTGAGTGCGAAACAAATCCTTGCGGTGTTCTTCTGTTCTTATTGGCACCAAATCTGTTTAGCAGATAGCAATGTCCTCCTTGCCTCATCTGCATAAAAGAAACAGTAAGTAGTTTGCCCTAACAGAAAAATGAAAAGATAAGCTGAGTGCGAAACAACGTTGTCCGAGAACGCAACAGAATACAGTTGCATACCAAATAACACGATTGAACATTTGATATGTACAACTATGCAGAGAGTAAATTTGACACCTTCAACCCTAAGATCCCACTGTTACACTTAAATTAAGGACTACTGTTGAGCTCTTGTTGTTCCAAAGGATGTTTCCCTTTTGACAATATACATGGGAGTTTTGACAAGAGATGTCCTCATTACTTATGCAGTTAATCATCAATCGGGTATAAACTTCAACAAATCTATTAACTAATCCCACAACCACAAAACTAGGAAACTGATAAAGATTTATGTAACAGACCTGCAATGCTTTCAGCAGAAAATTTGGCAGGTATGTTAGCTTCCGATTCAACAGATGCCTTTGCTGTAGCAATCCCAACTGCCACACTTTGCATAATATTCAATCCTCCACATAGAGATGAAAGGACTCCACCAATCAAACAATCGCCAGCACCTGTGAGGCTGATAACCGAGGCAGATGTTGCAGGTAAATGGAAAACACAAGTTCTGGAAGAGCCTTCTCCAGACAAATTAACAGGCATGCTGGGTGGAAAACAGCCCTCCAATTTTTCAAGTAGCTGGGATGAGAAAGTCGTCATGTTACACTTTTGCTGATCCTTAACGATGTTAACGTGCTCTTTGCAACATATGAAAACACCGTTCGAGCCAAGTGTCACCAGAAGAAGCTTGATACCCTTTTCGAGAAGAAAAAACATCGCTGGGCTGAGCATTTCAAACAAATAATCTACAGCTTCCATATTGTTGTTGCACTGATCAAGTTTGACAAAATTATATTTCCCTGGAGTAGACAGCGCGTTTGCCATTGCAACAAGCTCAATCTCATTTGGGGAAGTGCAAGTTATCTGAGCACCATAGAAAATTGTTAAGAAAACTTCAAATATAATAGGAAGAAGTTTACCCTGTCAACTCTTGCCGGACACCCCAGAACTACTTCAAATATAAAACCCTCCAACTATCAAAACCAGTGAAAGATCACAACTTGAGTTCGCTTTCAGTTAAATATCAGTGGCTGTTGCCCCATCGGAAGCCACATCACTTTTTTTTTCTGTAGACAGCCACATCACCGAACGTTGCATCTAGAAATCGACATACCACTGTTCCAAATCACCTTCACTACCTTTAAGGCTCTAACTGATATTTGAGACTTAGCAATACACGTTACCAGCGGAATTTGGACAATTATGCCAATTTGTACTTGTTTTAATGGTTGAAGGGTGCAATGTGAACAACTATACAATTAAGATGGTGTTCTCTCGAATCCTTTGCACTCACATGCTCTGCAATTGGCGCAATTCTTGAACTCTTTACCACCGAGACAGGCTCAAACAACACGGGCACCCCTGATTCATATGCTACTGAAAAAAAAAAAACAATGTTTATCATTAACTTTTGACCCTACTCCAAGAAAATACAATACTAAAAACATAACACTGATAACAATTACGACATTCAAGCTAAGGTTTTCAGGGAAACTCCTCAAAAAATATGGTCAGAAAAGAGATTAGAGTTCACAAGCATACTAAAAAAAGTATAAACAAAAAACAGTTAGCTTCAGTTCAGTATTAATGTGGTAGTGTAGGTAACTGGTAAGAAGACAAGCTAGGATGTATTGGGGTCTTAGGTTCGACCCTTGTGTTGTGTATGGAATTTTCTATTTTGTTTTCGTTTTTCATAAAATAAGTACAAATACTTAAACCTTTTAAGTAATAAAGCGCCCATTATCGAAGAAGTTAAAATAAGTACAAATTTTGTTTGAAAATCCCTCCAAAAAAACTCCTGGGAGTTTTAGGTTACTACAGGTTGCCATAAATACTGGTCTCAAAAAATTGCTACCTGATATAGGAAAAAAATCCTATCCAGCTTACATGCACATTAAAATTAAATAAGTGAATGAGCCTGTTGGCTCTAGAAGATAATAGAGAAGTGTGACAGCCTACTTTTGCAAGCAGCTTGAAGTGACTGAGGAGATAAATTGGCATCAAGCATTAGTAGAGGTGCATTAGAGATATGGCGACGGAACTGATATATCCAACTTGGGGTAAGAAAAGTTTCCTGCCCAAAGAAAAATGGAGATAAATGTTGGTAACTGACACACACCAGTGTTCAATGTTATCGAAACAGTATATATTGTGTTACATAATTCTTACAACTGCTTGAACACTCGCGACGGCAGCAATTAATTCTCCATTCCCATCAAATACATTTGATACTACTGGGGTTGTAACATCATGAACCTGCAGTATTCCTATGTAATTGTTATGAGATAATGTTTGCTACCAGAAAATAATAAATTATTATTCAGATGGGAAAAAACAAAAGAAATTTAACGATGTTCAGGGTGAAATAATAATTTAAGGAGTTTCTGTAAAGAAGACATCCTATTACCAGAATAACAGTTGAGACCCTCGTGGTGAGTTTTATCCATGCAAATTGGTGCAAGAAAACTGAAGGTTTTCTGTTAAGAAGTGCAATAACGTCTCCGAGAGAAGTGAACAGCATTGTTTAAGAAAGAGTTGAGGGATCACTACTTAATTATTACAAATAAAGTTAGCAGGCTGGTCTTTAAATCATTTTACTTATCATTTAAGCGTAATTGAAAGACATGTTAGTTTAGCCAGTTAAAACATATTTATTAAGCTGATTATATCCAAGTACAATTTCAGTTTTTCTTTGTGATAAAAAAAAAACGATAGAAGATTCTTTTAGCACAAAAACATTGATGTACACGAAAAGATGGATAACTCCACACTTACCATCTGTACATAGTCCAGCTGACCTCCAGTACTTCAGTAAGAAATCCCCTTTCGTAGAATAAAAAAAAAGTATTGAGCAAATTTTTACTCAAGGCAGGAATAGAAGAGTATTCTAACATGAGTAAAGTCAGAAAAACTAGGTCACCATAAGTACAAGACAAGATACCTGCCATATCACTTCCAACAACACTAATCATGAGCGGTTGAGTCCCAAGCTTAGCCATGCACTCAGCAATATTTCTAGCTACTCCCCCGCTGATATACTTAACCTATAAAGTTCAAATACGCTATCAAATGGTATTTCACTTAAACATTTCTTGTTATAACAGAAATAAAGCTAGTAAAGCTCACAAGCTATATGCCCGAAAAAAATTCGAGGAAATGTAGCACCACTACTTTTCATTCCTTAAGAGAACTGGCAGAGCCACAGGGTACATGTGAGAGAAAACTAAGGATGTATAAAATGCATAAGTATCAAACAACATTTGAACAATAGGTGTTCAAAATAATTATGGACCCTAAAAGAACAAAGATGAAGTATTTTACAAACAGAAGATAAAATACTAAAACATCTAAAATCTACCTTTGTTCAGAAAACAATCCAATAACGATGATTCTAGAGTACAGAGCTTCTGAGATTCCAGCCTTTTCTTCTAGATATTTTGTCAAATCGAGGATCCATCACATAATGCTAAACATGTGAAAACACGTTATAAAGGTTCTCTGCCTTTATATTAGAAAATTGCCATTCGATTGTCCAAATGGGTCTAAAGCTCTTAAGAAACAGTATGATCCCAGCAGCTTCAGCCAACTTGAAAGTATTGTCTAAATCTTGTGTCAGGGAAATGTATGGCCACAAAGCTAGGACAGCAAAAGGTACCGATCAATTGATCCACATTGGCTTTCTCTCTCCGACAACAGGGGCTCTCTGTACGCTGACGTGAACGCGTAAGGATCCTCGCACCTGGTCAGCTTCCCCGTTACTTCGCTTGGCCATTCAAGAACGTAATGCTAGCTCTGACTTAATTCACCACAAATCATACCCTGCTATCATTAATATCCCTCAAGGCATTGATTAGCCAAGAACATACAAAGGTAAGCCCAAGCTAGGTTTTGTAGTTCCACTGGACTAAGTTGGGGTAAAAGTATCTGCAAATGCCAATCCCTCTCATGATTGGGATAAGAGAAAAATCAGTGAAAGTTCTGGCAGAACTCCTGAAATCAATGATTTTGGTTGGAAGAAGTCCATTTTGGCTACTAAAACCACTCTAATTTGAAAAACTTGGGTTAATATGATTTTGAAGAGAGTGACTGGCAGCAAACACAAATCCTATCGTGCCGCGATGGTAGAGCAAGTTTCTACATTTGCTGCTTTCGTCCTGGGTTTGAGTCTTATTACTCCCAACACGCCAAATACTACTGCCAGAATTTTCAAATGCCGTAATTTACTAATTTTAATCTGGCCAATTACTTCCCTGGAGTTCTGTGACAAAATATTTTGTTTGTTGGGGCAGAAATATTTTTCGAAACCAAAACTGGCTTCACTGGTCGGAAGAGGGGAGCTTGAGGTTGCCAAGCTTATGGTTGTCAGTTAGCAGACTTTAATTTGAAAGTAGAGGGGTTTGCTGACTACTTGAAAAGTAAGGCCATTGTAAGAATAGGAAAAGGGATATCATCCTACCCAAACCTATTTTGCAGTTTTTTTTTTCTTGGGACCTACATCTCCCAATCCCAGGGAACAAATTCACACCCTTGCATGAATAATAATCATGCAATCAGCAAAATATCATTTGATCCTTCCCAGCTAACAACTTGTGATCCAGGGGCATGTTCAAACTTCAAAGCAGGAAGGGCGGTTTACCATCCCAGGGACGGTGGTACCAGGATGTGGCGGCACGGATGGCTTCGCGTGGATGTCCAACACCATTCCGCCGATGATCACGGGGCTCGGTTCTGCCTCCGCGGTGCTTAACGGATTCTGCGCAGAAAAAAAGAGACGGATTAAGCGAGATAGAAGAATATGGGCGAGTTAGGAGGGGGCAGAGTCGGATGGCAGTCTGGCGTCTCTTGAAGGTCAGCCCGTACCAGGCTAAGGATGAGCGATGGCCGAGGGAGGAGATGGCGGCGGATAGACTCCATCCTCCGGCGGGAAGACGAGGCGGCGTCCTCGGCCATGGTTTACAGGCCCGACGGCGTCGAGAAGAATTTCCGGTCTATGTTTGGGAGTGGCGGCGGCGGCGGGCAGGTCCCAGGTGCCCAGGTGCGAGTGGGGAATGGCTGACCTTGGACGACTTTTTCAGAAAGATAGAAGTACATTTTTTTGTGAATAAATGTTTGAACTAGATATACACTTTAATTGCTTCTCTTTTATTGCACGGAAATTAAAGTAATATTAAGCGCATGTTCTTCTTATTTTACATGCACTTAGCTTATTGAAGGTGAAAAATTAAAGAGGGAAGATGCATGTTTTCAATGTATTTTATTTTACTTCACTTCATAATTTATTTTGAAAAAAAATTCGCGTACACACTTATTTGTGAACAGAGGAAGTAATATTCAAATAAAACACTATCAAAAATAACGCGCATCCACACAATTTTTTTATGAACGAGATGAAGCTTTATTTAATTATTAATCAAAGAGTTTGCAAGGATTCCAACACCACTGCATGGTTCATAAAGCCACAAATGCCTATCGGCGTGCCAGCTAGACAATGTGCCTCTCTTTTTTTTCTTACGAATCATTGAGAGCTTTATTACTTTAGTTGACAAGATTACAGTCACTTATTAGAGTGCTGATAAGAAAACATGGGTTATAGTTTATTCACAGGCATCTTCTCTTATCTAGACTAGCTTGTTTAGAGCACAAGTGTATCGCTTGATTAGAGTCATAGCTTATATAAATAACGCTTAAGCTAGGTAAATCTCATGTGAATAGATCTATTCTCTGAACTACTCCGATGGTCTTCATTAACCAACTTCACCACTTCTTTGAATCAATGTGTCTCTCTATTAGCTTCTTGTTGTTTATGGCTAAAACTAGCCTAAAAAAATGTTGCTTTTTTAGCATGATCTCAACAGTAATCATGTATTGCGGACCTCAGTTGTTACCTTCTTTGATCTCCTTTATGATATTTAGGCAGTCTGATGCGATCAACACTTGTGAGCCTAAGGGTGTGTTTGGTAGCCCGGGTGAACCGAGAATGACTATCTCTTCTCATACATGATAACCCTAGCCAAGTTGAAATGAGATAAGATGATGTTTGGTACCACATGTATGAGCTGAGCTAAGGTGGGATGAGATGTTGTTTGGTAGCACATGTATGAGTTGAGATAGTGAGGATACCACCTCAATTGATTTTAGCACTAATTCAATATTCAAACAAATTTTGACTATATGTAAGTATAAAATACACACTAATTCAATATTCCATAAAATACACACTCATTTAATATTCTGTATTTAACTAGTATTTTTTGCAAAAAGGTACAACTTTTTTGCAAATAGGCCCTAAAACAGACTAATAAAAATCAATCGGGTCCTCCTATGCCTGCCTCAAGCTCGATCTGCACGGGAATCAGTAGCATGTGGCCGTGGTGCGCCGGAGGTGATGGGCGGCGTCCGGCGTCCAGCCGTCCTGGGGAGGGGTGGCGGCGGCCGGCGAGCGGTGTCCATGGTGGCCAGGGGAGAGGTGGTGGCGAGCAGCGGCTGGCGGCCAGGGGAGCGACGGGCGACGTGCAGGGGCAACGGCGGGCGTCTAGCGACCTCCAGGGCAGCCAGGAGAGGGGGTGGCAGCGCCGGCGGCCAGGGGACAGCGGCGGCCGATGGCTAGAGGAGGGGCACGGATCCTTCGGTTCTGTGGCTTCGTTTCGTTTCGAGAGAAATGGGGACGTCGGGCTGTGGTCTAGGGGGTGCGCTGGTGGGGTTCACGCGAAGGATTGCGGGATGGACTCAGCTTGGTTGGGTTGTGAAGCTCGATTTGAGCTTCACACCCGGACCAGGCTGAGAGGCATTTTCCGTATGAAGTGGGCATAGCCCATCTCTATTCACCCGGGATAACAAACATAGGTATGCCTAAAAATCTCTGTTGAGATGGGAATCTCTGGGTTGATACACGCTGCCAAACACACCCTAAATATCTTAAGAAAGCGAGAGAGCTTCAGAGACAGCTAGCGTCTCTAGAGTTTTAGGTATCGTGATTCCTTCGAAAACAACCGTTGAAGCCCCACAGAATTGACCATTGTTGTCCCTGCATACACATGCCATAGCACCACGATTTTGCACTTTGGCTACAACTCCCTCACTGTTAATTTTCATGATCCCTTCTCTAGGTGGCATCTGTCTCGCTCGCGGCGCTATAACAGGTCGAAAGCTTGGAACCTCCTCCTTCCCGTTAGTCAGGTTCATTCCTGCCAAATACCTCGAGATGAACAAGTGTGTTGGTTAGTGGAGCCTGTTGTTCTCCATGGATCATCTTTGTCTGTGCCCACCAAATTGCACATAGGGTGACTAGAACTTCGATGAACTTATTCTGACTCAGCACTTGACTCAAATTTGAAATCCAAATGTGCGGATCCTCCATTATGTCTTCCACCAACGGTAAAACAAGATCATCATCTCATTGCTCACACACTAGCTGTCGTATTCCAATCTAATAGTGAGTGTCTCCACGAATCTTTAGCTCAATTGCGAATTGGGCAGACAACCATATGGCGATTTGTGCGTAGCACGCCTGTGGGCAACGAAGTCCTGATGCATGTAAAATGCATACATAAACTTTGTAATTTATTAACATGAAATCCTACATATTTGCAACATATATGATGATATTACCATGTTTTATATTGATTTATGGGGATTTACCAATGATCTCCTTTATTTAGGTTATAACTCTGTAGAACAAGAAAACCATGTTTTGTGTATTTCCCACTCTCAGATACGTATGTGGAGTCAAATTGAGCTATAATTTCCGAGAAGTCATTTTTTCACCATGAGAAGCAGCATAGGCTTTTGGACCAGATCTGGAGGGCTTGGAAGCCCAAAATAGGGCAGGTGGCGCGCCCTAGTGGGCACCACTGAAAGAACATCTCTCGGATTATGTTTGGTGACAATATATGTGATACACTAGTGTGCGTTGATATAGTGCAGAACATATTTGTGGTTGAATTTGTGTGGAGAAACAAGAGAAAAGGAAGCTGAAAAACGGCTAAGGACTTTTCGGCCGAGCTCTCAGTATGCCCATGGATACAGGCCGGATATTTGGCCGGACATTTCCAGGAGGCCGGATAATTCGGGGGGGGGGGGGGGGTAATTCGGGGGGGGGCGGATAATCCGGCCCTTACTTAGGTCGGATAATCCGCCCCCGAATTTCCAGCAACGGCTCGATTTTGGGAGGGGTATAAATACCCCCCCCCCTTCTTCCTCCACCTCAAGATGCTCAATCCTGCTCAACTTCATCCACCATTAGAGCCACTTCAAGAAACACAAGATTCACTAGATCTCCTCCTCCAACCATCCAAAGCTCTTGATCTTTGGAGAATCGAAGGAGAAGACCCCGATCTACATCTTTACCGAAGCGATTTGCATTTCCCCCTCATATGCTTGAGGGCCCCTTTGCTAGTGTTCCTCTTTGGAAACCCTAGTTGTTTGTGGTTGATTTGTTCTTGTTGTTGTTGTGTTGTTACAGATACTAGATGACCCGTTGCGCTATCGCGCAAATGGCAGAATCAAGTCCGAATTTAAACCATAAGTTTTAGCTTATTTAAGTATTTAGAATTAACTCGGAATTTAACTGCTTTAGTATCTTGCAGACACACCATCCAATTGAGATGCTGCGATAAGATACTGTATGACACTTTAGTACGATTCCGCATTATTTTTTCAGCTTTTATGCTTTTGTATAAGCTCCTCCACCATATTATGGTTATTGTACCGAAAGAGGTAGCTTTATAAAACAAACATAAAAAGACAATTTCTAATTCCAAGATGAATGTATCTACTTCAAGACAAAAAAAAAGTTGATACCATAGTTTTCACTGAAGTGTCAATTTTGAAAACATATTTTATATTGGGTTATGTGTGTGCTTCCACTTTTACGTTCTGATCGTGCTTGGTGCACTAATATTATTGTTAGGGAAAACACAATGAGAGACACATTGGTGGTTCTCTTGAATATTGTTCCACTATTGAAAAATATTTGAACCTAAAAGTTGCAGGCCTTAGGAAAAATATTTATGTTGTAGCATATTACCAAACAAAAATACATACGGTGGATGCACTTTTCAAAAGAAATTTAAGTGTAGTCTAAGTATCAAATAAGTGATATATCGATGATATGAACAGTAGGTAGGATTAAATGCATCGCATTACTTAGAAAAGTTAAATAAGGTTGAGCAATACACATTGTTGTAATCCTACTGACATAACCCGTAGCGTCACTGGCGCAATTCCGAAATGGAGACACTGACTTTGGCCCTAAGGTTTCAATTTTGATTCATGGACATGTGGCATGATGTCACCAAAAGTTTGCTCATACTTAAAAAGAACAAAGTACTTAATCATTGATACTTAATATATTGAAGTAATAAATCATGTAACAGAAATTCAAATACAAAAATATTTGGATAAAGATATATTCAAATGCATGGTACAATCAAAGCAACCGCATGAATGGCCCAAGATTGATTACTACTTCAAAATCCACACCTAGTTCTGCCCCCTCTCCCTCCCAACACTATATCATTACACTCTTTGCCTGCTCACCTGTCACCCATTGAATTGAAGCTAGCTAGCTCTATATAATAACAGAACATGCCACAATATTTGGCCTTCATAATCGAAGTCTCGAGCGCTCTCGACCACAGTATTTGAAATAGCCTCCCTTACCTCTGGTTTACGAACTGTAGCATGTGTTTTTCTTCAAACACATCATTATCTTGTGCTAATTTCATATTTGTGATAGAAACAATACAAAAATAAAACTGTAGGGGAGAGATAAATGGCTAGCAAAAAGAAATGGAAAAAACAATAGCTAAAGCCACATGATTGGTAAGACGCTACCATATTTATCTTAAAATCCGTCTACTCATAATCAATGTACTAAACACTCTGTGATGCTTAGTTGTAGTGCCGTGGTACCCTCTAACACTATCAGCCATTATATTATGAGAAGGGGCTTTGCCAATGTTTTAAATAGCCAACAAATGTTTTGAAAGCTGAAATGAAACTAATGAATTATATAGATTGAGTAAAAGTTTAGGCAAGTGCCGATACACCCGATCTGGAGTGTGATTACAAGCCAGTTCGAGGGGCTTAAGATGGGACATGCCACGGGTTGTAAATACTGAATAATTTTGACAAACGGCTTCGCTACAATAATCTTCAGAAGAATACAAGTAAAATATATTATACCTAATGGATAAAACACGCCTCTTGCAAATAATACCAACAAAACTGAAAAGGAACAAAACAAATGAAATAGCGTTTTAAGGAATATCGAGGATCTGTGGCATTTCCATAATATGTGAAGTTACAGGTTATGTTTTACTCATTTCATAGGCTCATTGTTATTTTTGTTTTGACTATGCGACATCCTAACATTTTGACCATTGAACTGTAGCTCTTTGGCAGTAACGGATGTTGAAGCTTTAGCCACACAATCTCCTCGCTTATCAATGGTGAATAAATCACCAAATGAGACATTTGTTGACTCTGGACGTGTCTCTGAAACTACTTACTTGGTCCATTAGCTTTCTACAAAACTGGAGATGACCACTAAAGCATTGAAACAAGAAAGGACTAAAAGAATTTTATATATAAGAGTGGAGAAACAGATCATAGACCTTCTTTTCCATAGGTTTTTCCAAAAAGTTTTCAATATCTAAGGTATTGATTTTATTTCTAAACATGCACACTAATTTTTAAATGCTAGGAAATGCAGCAGCTCTGTAATGGGGTGTTGACATCAATCTCATAATCAAAACACTAAGTTGCATACACGAAGCATTGGAAAAAGATCAATGAGTATAGGACTACATAACACACCGAAGCACCGGAAAATGCCGTATGTCGATAGAAGGAAGAAAGTTATACCATGGCAGTCCAATGACACGCTCATGCATCGGAAATGATGTAAAACCCGAGTTCGAGTGGCTGGAGTGTAGCTTTGACTTCTTCGATTAGTAAATTTAGAGTTGAGAGGTAAGCTGGAATGCAAGACGTAAGATGCATTCTAATATAGGTGCAAGCAACGAAGGAACATGCCGGTCAATCATTTCTCTTGGTAAGGCCATATCGGCGAATGTGAGGTGCAAGACAGAATGCGAGAAGCGAGAAAAGGGGAACTCCAAGTTGATGGAATTTACATCGGTAGAAGGCCGGTAAGGAGTATCCAAACCAAAGCAAGATAATGGAGTTTACCTTCAGAATTGGGGCGATGTATTTCATCAATGTGTTTCACCGGTAACGCAGCAGGTTCCTGTAGGATAGTTTGATGAGCAAATCGAGTACACCGCAACAGGAGCAAGGGAATGTACACGTCATGTATCCAGATGTTGTCAGGACCATCCAATGCAAATACTTCTTCCCAAAATATATTAGACGAGTAATCTCCATGGTACCATTCTTTGTTGTACTGAAATCATACTTCGAATAAACAAGCGAGATATACTAAGAGTAATATATTTAAATACATTTCCATCGGTGAAAAGAGAAGGCAGTATGAAAAGGGACTCGACATCAACATAAGCAAGGAAAAGCAGGCCTCAATTTCTAACTAAGATATTTCAAGTTTTAAACAATAAATTGCACCAACATAAACAACGAAAAAGGAGATCAAACCGTTAAACAAAACTAAGTATCGTTTTTACCATGAACGGAAACAAGGAGAGAGGAACCACCATCAGTTCTGACCAGGACCAAAAGAGTAAAAAGTACAAGGCACACTTTGTACACAACCTGCTTGCCACAGTTGGACATTGCATATGCCTGCCACTAAAAAGGAGATAGTACAATGTCTGAACTTTGTGAAAAGCCAGGTCAAAGAGAGGACTACAAATTTAAGGGTTCTCTGAATGCAAACCTTTCCCAGTGCAAGAAGCCAAGGCCATACAAGCAATGATTCTCGAGTGAAGAATAAGAAGAAGAAAAGGCAGACGCCTAACCGTTATGAGCGAGCAGTTGGTCCACGTTGGTCTAGAATGCGGGACATTATCTTAGTGGTAGGCTTACAGATCTTCAGGATATATATTAGACGTGTGCCAATTAGTATAAATGTAATTAGGTAAATTTTTAATAAAAAGGAAATTGGGTAAGTTCATTTGATATCTCCCAGGCAAAGATTCAGTCGTAAAGATGGTCTGCATGCCCTAGCTTAAGCCTCATTATATCATTTCGAAATTCCTTGTAATCTGTATTGAACCCCGCAAACTATCCTGAACCAATGCAACAAAATTTTAGTTTTGACCTAAAAAATAAATCAACATGAAACTTCTAAATATGAACACCCCGGAAAACAAGAAACCAAACACCATTTTCTGGGAATCAAGTTCAGCATGCCAAATGCGCAGTAACCAAATACCATTCCTTGTAATCTCTGCTCGTCTGCCATAGCTCCATTCCCAGGCAGCACTTATGAAGAGAAACACTGGAATAGATGCATGCGCTCAAATGATTCGCGAGTCAGTAAACTTATCTCGAGATTTCGCAGATCCGGTGCTCCAACTTCCACGAGCACAACAATCAACAAGTGCCTTGAAAACCAAAGCAGAAGATTATTATGCCCATGGGCCGGTCTGCAAACTATTATCATATCACTAACTAATTAATGTGCTATTGTTTTAGTAGATTTATGAAAGGAAAATACTGACAGGCCTGGCTGCCATTACCTAGTGAATTTACATTACCTAGTGAATTTACTGGTATGTTAGGTATTATATTTCTATACTGAAAGAGCTTCATAAAGTAAATTCGATATTGTAAAGAAGGCAAATAAATATCTCTCATGAAGTAATTAGTTTGTTCTCACTCATGCAGTCGAAAGATGAACTCACGTGATCGATGTCATGATTTGTATATACTTAGAAATACATGATCGAGAAAGCTAGAAGAATTATGGTCCACCACTCGGTGAGACCGTGCTGATCTAGCATATAATAATCAACAATTAATACATTAAGAAAGAAATCTAAATAACTGCAACTACAGGACAATATGAAGCATGTTAATAACTATATACCAACTTGCAGTAAGTAAAAGCCATGATAAGAACTAATAATAACCACAAAAAAGAAAAACCAGACAAGATATATAGATCTTGAATGATTTTATTCAATGAAAAAATATCTAAATGCGGCAGAATATATCAAAGTTCTCCGCCATCACACAAAAATAACCAGCTGAGCACCTCCGTCGTCTGAATGTTCATGGCAACATCGGCGGTGAGCTCATATCTTCAACCAAAGCAAGGAAACTCATACATATAGATGATATATCAGAAAACCACATGAGCACCATAAATAAGGAACCCACGAATTAGCTTCTTCATGATGCATCCTTCAAAAGAAGTCCAAGCGGACCACCACCGGGGGAGTCATGAGCGGAGATGAACCTACTCGTGGTGATTAAAGAGTAGAATGTCATAACTGATGCGAGAAAGAAAAAGGCAGTCTCTGCAAGGCCAAATACAGCTCAGTCACCAATAATTCAGAAGTTGCATAATATTGTACTACTACCAGGCTCACTTTTAATCACAAAACAAGAAGCAACGCTAAGCCCTGCATGATAGAAATTACGTTAGGGGTAAAGGATAGGAAGGAGGAGCTCACACAAGGAGGTGCAGCCAGAAGCATAGCAACGTCTCAATGCTGGCCGCCAGAGACCCTCTTCACAACCTGTGTAAACCTATTCATGCAAGCAAAGCAAATGTGGCAATAAATATATTCTGCCGAGTGTTGACAATGTAAGAGTCAAAGCGACAGCACCTTGATTATCCAAGGGTATTCCTAGTGGCAAACCGGACAGAGAGAGGGAGAAATTACTGGAATAACAGAGACAATCTCTGGCTGTTTATCTCCTTACGGTTTCCCAACTAGATCTGCTGCTAGCTGCAAGGAGAACGTAAATAATCAAGAACACACCAGACATTAGAGTATGGGAAGAAACGCAACATACCAGCGCAAAAACACAATGCATCTTCCGAAACTCGGGGAACAGGGAAGGACAATCTATGAAATAATTAGTAGGATCTGTCTATTCTACGAACAAGTAATAAACCAATTCCAACTCTTACTCGGGGAACATAATGTTCATGGCTAGGACCTATTCATTTAGATTAGTTTCTTCCATATTCTGTTGACCCACCGGTGAGCTCCTTAATTTAAGTTTGCCTCGAATCGAATTAATCTCAATAGGCAAGCAACTCTTCCTACGAAGCTCCATACTCCTTTTTAGTACCTACATTTGTATCGACAACCAGCAATGGTACGCCATCTTACAGATCTCATTTACCATATAAAACCCACGAATCAAATATACCACATCTTACTGCTATTAGAAAGGTCTTCACTAACAAAAGGAAAGGAACACTAAAAGATGGACAGCAAGCAAAGTTCACATCTGAAAAATAAAACGACAGTACCTCAACATTTCCTACGCACTCTTTCAGAAAATCAGAAGCATCTCAAACAACAATTGAGAAAGGAAAACTGTATGCTAAAATAGAATCCCATAAATCTAGAGTTTTAAAAGAATTATACAACAAAAAATACATTCTATTGCTAAGCATTTTATTGACCTTGTAAAAAAAATTGCGCGTAAGCTAGAAATCATACTGGCAAGGAGATCCAACAATTCTATAGCCTAAACAGTGATATGTATGCCCAGACCATTAACATAGATGGAACAACAGAATAAGTAGCCTTTTAAATAGTAGAATCTCTATATGTTGGTGGGCACAGTTATAGGACAAGATACAAATCTAATAGAAAAACAAACGAAGAAGAAAAGATTCATCTGAATGGGGTACGAGTGAAATATGTTACTTATTAGTAAAATTATAGCTTGACTAATTAAGCATGCGAGAGAAAAATCACGAGAAGATGAGGGGCAACAACATAGGCTGGGATCAGTGTTTATTCATAGCAAGCAGGCGAATTGCCACAATTCAAAGAATTCATGGTTCTACTCCCCGTCTCATACCATCGCAAACATATGTTAAGTTATGAACAGCTCCCACAACCTGAAAAAATTAGTTTCAGCTTTTACAAATAAAAATGGTAAGCAGGAAGTGAAACATGCTTAGAATAAAAAGGTTCAGCTGTGCCAAAGAAAAAAAAACTAAGAAGCATGCTCCTTTGTAGCAGCCTGCCGAAAAGTCCATAAGAGAATTAGGGAAGCTAACACCAAATGGCACATAAAACTCCACCAAGTCAAGCAAGCATATAAGTAACTTTGGCAGCCATGGTCGTATGCACAAAACATTGGACCTTCTCTGCTCTAATAGTTGCACACGGAATCATCTCAAATTGTAAGCAACATATGCTTCAAATTAAATACTTTCGGCATAATCCAGAAGTGCCTATCCATGTTCTAACATGTGAACATGCACATCAGTTGCTGAAAATAACAAAGTAATAAACAATCTACATTGGTATATTCCTATACATTCACCAATTGACATGACAGGAACAAAATACCATTTTGACATAACCCACCATGGAACGGAGCCAATATACCGGCATGCAGTCAAATACAATGGAGGTTAACATTTAAAGTAACCGACAGTGTAACACACAAATGTGCAAATAATGCTATGGCATCAATTGACCTGCCATGCAATGGAACCTACTGCTGGTTGATTCGTGGCCACCATATTCCATCAGCTGAGACCACGGTCATCCACCCACTGCCGCCGCCAAGCAGCTGCTGTCGTCCAACAGCCTGGTGGAAAACAGAAGAAAATTCTCTATTTTATTTTTCAACAGTATACACTATTTATAGAATATAAACCAGAAAACTTGTTCAAAGATTCCTTTAGCTTTTCACTTTGGTTATACAATAAAAATGAGCACAGAGATATACATTACAAAAATTAGCAGGGGAGTGAAAGTAGGCTGGAGATACTCATGTCCATGCCCAAAGGCATAGCAAACTGAACTATTACAGTAATGCCTTTCTTTCACCCATGCTCACGTCTGTCCCAGTAATGCTATTCCTTTTTATATTGATAGCGCAGCTAATCTACTCCTAAGAATAGCACAAACACACTCTCAGATTTTTATACCGACACAAAAAAAATTTGAAGATGAGACCATGTATAAATATTTGAGACAATATGAGATGAACTCTTAAAGACTGATACAACACAGAACTCTCTGCCCTCTATGTAGTCGAATTAAGTTCAATGCTCATACCTATGAAGTTGGAACAATGCACCCGGCCACCTCTGGGATTTTTTCTTGTCAGCTGCAACGCTTGATTGCTTCACAATAAAGCAACAAGCAAGTGAATAAAATTTCCAGCCTTCTCAATAAACTTAAGCTCCTCTTCGTAACCTTCCTCAGTATATTCCAATTTCTCAAACTGTTTTTTCGAGGATGTTCTCAAACTGTGATGCTGCAAGTATTATAATCAAGTTTTGCACAACATATAGTATATTATAATCAACTGCTGACAGAGTTGGCAAACCTAGGTGGAGGAGCACTAAGCACAGACCTAACAAAACCCACCATAACAGCGTCAATAGAAGGAGCTCCTGCTGGCAGCGATACCTTCGTCCTCTTTTTCTTCCCGGAGCAGTCTGTCACAACACAAATATCCCTGCTTGGCCGGCAGCTGCTTCATGAGCATCAATAAAGAATCGGCACACAGTAGTTTCCTGGAACAGTTCACACCGAGGACCTGACAGTATGAACAAACTGAACTTAGACGAGCAAGAACAGGGACGTAGGAACCAGCAGACATGATTAGCGGACGGAAAAAAAAGGATTGGAAGACGCTCACCTTGGGGTCATATGCACTGGCCGAACTCGCCCTCAAGCGAGTGCACGAGCTCGCATCCAGCGTGTACTGCTGCTCTACGTTCACACATGATTCGTCCCCAACGCCATGGTGTCCGGGAGAAGGACGCACGGGCGCGAGGAACGGGGGCACCTATTCCTGGCCGTGGCAACCCTAGATAGCCGGCGGAGCTGAGGCAGGAGACGGTGACCTGGTAGGGGTCAACCGGTGCTAACAGAGAGCATCTAGCAACACACACAAGGGAGGAGAAGATTGGGGAGAAACTCACCGCACACCTCATCACCCGTTGCGCTATCGCGCAAATGGCATTATCAAGTAAGAGTTTAAACCATAAGGATCAGCTTATTATGGTACTTATGTGTGCATTCTCTGAAAATGTTTTCAAATTTATAAATGAAACATTTGAAACCCTTCTGGAACGATTCTGTAGGAATTTGTTAATCACCCGCTTCCAGATTAACACCTATGTTATAGCATTACATCACTGTGAATGGCCCAAAATCTTCTCAGTATCTTCAGAGAAGTACCAAATGGTTGGTGGAAGGGAGCAGATGACCACATATGAAATGACTCGTGAATAAACTTACCAATAATCCCAAAGGATTTGAGCTTCCAAACCTAGTACCATGTATGCACACAAGGCTGAAAAAGAATGCATGAGAGAGGAAGAGGGAAAAAACTGCCATGAACATTTATAGTATGAGACCTGAACGCTACATTCTCATAAAGCAAAACTTACAGATGAGACAAAGCAATTATCAAGCGATGGCTCATTGACTGTTCTGTATGTCATACATATCATAAAACGTTTTATCTCCTACCTGGGCGTTGGCATCTTACAGCTGACCGGTGGCATGTGTGCAAGCAAGCAGTGGGGCGCTGGGCGGAGCACCAACATCCCATGGTGTTAGATGCCGGCCACCTCGGCATCTTGCATCTCGATGAGCTTGACATTCTTGTCTGCAACCAGATAATTCTCATAGAAGATGCATTCATTGTTGGTAATAACTGCAGGCGAAAGAACAAATATTAGACCAAGTTGCACAACAAACCTTAACCTAAAAGGCAAACTGTATCAGAATCCCAGCTCATGTCCAATTCTTTAGTTTACAGTCAAGTTGTTATGCACAAATATGAAGCTTCCTCGGCATTAGCTAGACTGAATAAACAAGAATATTAACACTCACACAAATGAAACTAATCCACTGTATGAAGGGGAAATATTATTATTGTCCAATGTTGGGCAATGATCCAGATAATCCATCTACAATGGTCCCTGACAGCAGCATGAGACATGGGGACACATAACATAACCTGGAGGAGATGAAATTCGTACATCATGTGCAATGGTCCCTGTCAGCAGCCGCTGCAAACCAGTTGCAAATTAATCTCACCACACAAATTGGAGATGAGCCTGTGAAGACGAGCGGCGTGTGCGAAGACGAGTAGGATGGCAGTGCGTCTGGTTGCGCGGCGACGAGGCAACACGTGAGAATTTGAAGACGAGCCGACGGAGGAGCTTCGAGGTGCCTAGACGAGGCCAGTAGAGCGCATCTTGGTCACCTCTCGTGCCTCCTTCCACAGCTGACGAGGGGCAACGGACATGGCGAGCAGGTCAGGGCGGCAGTGTATCGCAGACGTGAGGACGGGATTACACGGAGGGGCGGCGGCTTACCCAAGATCTAGTCGAAACAGAGGAGGGCAGCGATCCGACCGCCGTGTCGAGGGGCCCTCCTGAGCGTTTGGGGCCTGCAACCTTGGATCGAGGGCAGCGCAGGGAAGGGCGGGCAAAGGCCATGGCCGAGGGAGCGCGGCCGGCACCGGTCGTCTCCACCCGCCTCCGTCCCACGCCTCCTGTTTCTAGCCTCGACGTGGTGCTAGGCGGCCGGAAAGAGCTCAGCGCCGGCCGGAAAGAGCTCAGCGGCGGCGACAGGATCTAGGGTTACCGTGGCCATCCATCCGGCTTGCCTCCACCATCCCCCAGGATGCGCTACTTCAGCGCCTTCTACGCTTCTAGGGAAGCTGTCTCCGGCCTCAGGTGGGTCTCGAGCGGGGGAGAGAGATCGGCGAGCATGGAGACGAGGAGAGACGAGGATTGGGGAGGAGAGGACAGACGGGGATTGGGGAGTGAATCCGCGACTCGCGACCTAGGTTTTCACCAACCCCCGCGACTGGAGACCGAAGGCGACACGAACGAGCACTCGTGGCTGTCTCTGACCGTCGGGCCTCGCAATTACCTGGGCCCATGCGTCATAGAATCCACGGGAAGCTGAGCGAGTGAGAAAAAAATTTACCAATCGAACGGCTGTGGTGAAAAGTGGGATTGGAGAATCACTGCAGCAAGCCAATCCAACGGTGGACGAACGTTTGCCCCTTTTGGATGCCCTCTCTGGCCGGGTAGTATTAGAACATTTATAGGAGAAATTGGGAGCCTCCAATTCGGTTGTGGATGTGTGCCCCAAGAACCTTGTAAAGGCCCGATTTCTGCCTCGAGGAAATCCCTTAGTGAAAGTGGGCTAGGCCTTTGTGGCGTTGCTCACAGGAGACCTGAGTGAGGCCTTTGTGGCGTTGATCTGGCCTTCGTGGTGACCACACTCCTCCAAACGTAGACGTACTTCCCCTCAAAAGGAAGGAACTACGGGAATCATCTCTGAGTCTCCACGTGTTCCACTCTCGGTTACCTCTATCCTTATTAGCTCTACTATATCTTGTCTAGCTATATCTTGTTTAGTAGTTGATCTTGTCATATAGGTAAATTCACATAGTTGCATATCTATAGAATTTACCTTTGTGTGAAGCCTAAATTAAAAAAGAACTAAAAATTGGTTAGCACCTATTCACCCCCCCCCCTCTAGGTGCGGCATACGATCCTTTCAATTGGTATCAAAGCATCGACTCTTATTTCGGGCTTAACCGGCTAAGAGTATGCCAGACAATGAGGTGTCGGAAGGGGACGCGAAGTCGGTCTCTATGGAAGATCTCAAGTTGATGGAAACATCTTTGATGTCCTCCATGGAAGCTCAAATGGAAAGTATAAAGATAATGCTTTCCGGGCTTATAACACCAGTTCCCCCCGTCATCCTCGTCGTAGAGGAAAAGGACAAGGGTGTGTTAGAAGAGGGAGATGCTTCGGGCTTACCCTCTTCTACGAAGCCCTTGTATGGTGATCACTTAGACAAAATTAAAAACCCCATTGCTTCTCCTAGGGCAATAAGTGTCGGTGGGAGCTACAATGTCGTTCCTCCACCTTTCCGTTCTCCCGATATCCCGGTTCCCCATCCTCATATAAACAATAGGGGTGATTCACCCAAGTTTAATATTGAAGATTTTAGTACACAGCAATTTGAGTTTCGCTCTCATGTTTGCAGTGCCTCCAATGAACTTTGGAGAATCATTATAGAAGGTTACAACCCTTACAACCCCAAAAAGTTGACTAGAAGAGAAGAGGTTGATAACCAACTCAACTCCATTGCCTTAAACATGATTCAAACAAGTGTGGGGACAAAGGACTTGGCTTATGTTCGGAAATTCACCACCGCCAAGGAAGCTTGGGAGGGTTTGTCCATAATCTTCATGGGAAGTGAAAGCATGAAGAGAAACAAGTATAGTGCTCTTCGGAACCAAGCCGAAGGGTTCATGAGATTGCCAGATGAAGATCATCAAGATATGTATAGAAGGCTTATCACCATTGCCGATGCCTTTCGGAATGTGGGTGCCCAACACATTGATGATTTTTGGATCAAAGACAAGTATATTGATTGCATGATGCCTTATGAACCCATTGATGTCAAGAGTATCCTTGGAAGAGAAAGCTATTCTTCACTTACCTCCCAACAAGTGGGGTGCACGAGATGCAAGCTCTCAAGGTGGCCGAACAAAACTCTCAAGATTCTCGCAATCGTGCTATAGGAATGGCAAGAGGTACAAACCTTGCTTTGAAGGTCAATACCGTGGAAGAAGTGAACACTCAAGAACCATATAGGACATCTTGGAGCATGTCCTATCCGGAGGATTTGGAATACCACTACCATGACCATATGGCATTCCATGCAAAAACCTTTTGGGTTGATCCATCCAAAGAAAAGGAAGAAAACATCAAGAGAAACAACACAAGTGGGTTCCAGAGCTCGGGCCCAAGATTAAGATCTTGCTTCAATTGTGGTGACAAGTACCATTTCATCGCCAAATGCCCCTGTGAGAATAGAGAAACGCGTTGTTGAGGGTACTCCTCGGAAATGCCCTCCGATTGGGGCTTAGGGTTGACGGAATCCTGTAGGCTGATGATACGTCTCAAATGTATCTATAATTTCTTATGTTCCATGCTAGTTTTATGACAATACTCACATGTTTTATATACACTTTATATCATTTTGATGCATTTTCCGGGACTAACCTATTAACAAGATGCTGAAGCGCCAGTTCCTGTTTTCTGCTGTTTTTGGTTTCAGAAATCCTACACAGGAAATATTCTCGGAATTGGACAAAACAAAAGCCCACGGTCTTATTTTCCACGGAGCCTTCCAGAAATCCGAAGAGGAGACGAAGAGGGGCGACGAGGCGGCCACACCCTAGGGGGGCACGGCCCCACCCCTGGCCGCGCCGCCCTATGGGGTGGGCCCCTCGAGCGTCCCCCGACTCTGCCCCTTCGCCTATTTAATCTCTCCGTCGCGAAAACCCTAGTACCGAGAGCCATGATACGAGAAAAGTTACTGTGACGCCGCCACCGCCAATCCCATCTCGGGGGATTCAGGAGATCGCCTCTGGCACCCTGCCGGAGAGGGGAATCATCACCGGAGGGCTCTACATCACCATGCCCGCCTCCGGACTGATGCGTGAGTAGTTCATCCTTGGACTATGGGTACATAGCAGTAGCTAGATGGTTGTCTTCTCCTCTTGTGCTATCATGTTTAGATCTTGTGAGCTGCCTATCATGATCAAGATCATCTATTTGTAATGCTACATGTTGTGTTTGTTGGGATCCGATGAATATGGAATAGTATGTCAAGTTGATTATTGATCTATCATATATGTGTTGTTTATGATCTTGCATGCTCTTCGTTGCTAGTAGAGGCTCTGGCCAAGTTGATACTTGTGACTCCAAGAGGGAGTATTTATGCTCGATAGTGGGTTCATGCCTCCATTGAATCCGGGACGAGTGACGAGAAAGTTCTAAGGTTGTGGATGTGTTGTTGCCACTAGGGATAAAACATCAATGCTTTGTCTAAGGATATTTGTATTGTTTACATTACGCACGGTACTTAATGCAATTGTCTGTTGTTTGCAACTTAATACTGGAAGGGGTGCGGATGCTAACCCGAAGGTGGACTTTTTAGGCATAGATGCATGCTGGATAGCGGTCTATGTTCTTTGTCGTAATGCCTAAGTAAATCTCATATTAGTCATCATGATATGTATGTGCATTGTTATGCCCTCTCTATTTGTCAATTGCCCAACTGTAATTTGTTCACCCAACATGCTATTTATCTTATTGGAGAGACACCACTAGTGAACTGTGGACCCCGGTCCATTCTTTTACATCTGAAATACAATCTACTGCAATCGTTGTTCTCTGCTGTTCTTTCCAAACAAACACCATTCTCCACACCATACGTTTAATCCTTTGTTTACAGCAAGCCGGTGAGATTGACAACCTCACTGTTAAGTTGGGGCAAAGTATTTTGATTGTGTTGTGCAGGTTCCACGTTGGCACCGGAATCCCTGGTGTTGCACCGCACTACACTCCTCCACCAACAACCTTCACGTGGCCTTCATCTCCTACTGGTTCGATAACCTTGGTTTCTTACTGAGGGAAAACTTGCTGTTGTACGCATCACACCTTCCTCTTGGGGTTTTCCCAATGGACGTGTGCTTCACGCGTTATCAAGCTCTTTTTCTGGCGCCATTGCCGAGGAGATCAAGACACGCTGCAAGGGGAGTCTCTCACATCCAATCTCTTTACTTTGTTTATTGTCTTGCTTTACTTTATTTTATTTTCTGTCTTTTTTGCTTTCTTTATATAAAAAACACACAAAAAATTAGTTACTTGCATTTACTTTATTTACCTTTTGTTTATTTCATCATGCTTCCCCCTAAGTTCACTTTGAAAGATATATCAGTAGGGCGTGGGTCTATCATTGGAAGAGATAATATAGAAGAATTTTTCACTCATGTTAGTACAGTTAAAGATTTTGAAGACAGATCCTTGGTAGAACTTGCTCCTACTTATGAAGTTGCTACTGCCTCTTTAGTGCACATGTTGGAAGCTAGATTTGTTAATCTTAATCCTATAATGCAACACATGTTTCTTACACTCTGTGATATGGAAGAAGGAGAGAAGAAAGATTTTGTTTTAGAAACCCTTCTTAAAGAATTTGGTGTTGTAGCTAGAGAAGCTAGAAAAGTCTTTATTCAACATAAGATGCTTGGCTTTTATACTAATTTTGCAAGTACCCTTGAAAAGATGGAAAAAGATAGGATAAAGTACACTAATGAAGCCAATTGTGAGGGGGAGACTAAAATACCAATACCTTATAAGCTCATAGGAATGCATGAGGCACTAGAAAAGAATTTTGATTGGATTGTTCCTGAAAATTTATTTGAGGAGGATAGTAAGCCTAAAAGTAATGAAAGAGGAGCCTCTGAAACTTACATAGATAAGATACAATGCATCGTTGAGAAAACCCCCAATTATGATGTTGATGCTTCATCTCTTGATAATACTTGAATTGCACTTTCCGCGCCTAGCTGAAGGGCGTTAAAGAAAAGCGCTTATGGGAGACAACCCATTATTTTATTTCTGCAATTTTTGTTTTATATTTGTGTCTTTGAAGTTGTTACTACTGTAGCAACCTCTCCTTATCTTTACTTTATTGCATTGTTGTGCGAAGTAAAGTCTTTGATAGTAAGGTTGATACTAGATTTGGATTTCTGCGCAGAAACAGATTTCTAGCGGTCACGAATTTGAGTAGATCTCTCTGTAGGAAACTCTAAAAAATCTGTGAAACTTCATGAGTAATCCTCACAAATGTACGCAACTTTCATTCAATTTGAGCTTCTTCATCTGAGCATGTTAAGTGCCTCTAACAAAATCGTCTTTATGGACTGTTCTGTTTTGACAAATTCTGCCTCTTATTTCACATTGCCTCTTTTACTGTGTTGAGTGGATTTCTTTGCTCCATTAACTTTCAGTAGCCTTGGGTAATGTCCAGAAGTGTTGGGAATGATTGTGTCCTGTCTGAACATGTGAATTTTTGATTATGCACTAACCCTCTAATGAGTTTGTTTTGAGTTTGGTGTGGAGGAAGTTTTCAAGGGTCAAGAGAGGAGGATGATATAATATGATCAAGAAGAGTGAAAAGTCTAAGCTTGGGGATGCCCCCGTGGTTCATCCCTGCATATTTCAAGAAGACTCAAGCATCTAAGCTTGGGGATGCCCAAGGAATACCCTTCTTCATCAACAACTTATCAGGTCACCTCTAGTGAAACTATATTTTTATTCCGTCACATCTTATGTGCTTTACTTGGAGCGTCTGTGTGTTTTTATTTTTGTTTATCTTTGAATAAATTCGGATCCTAGCAATCCTTGTGTGGGAGAAAGTGATAACCCACAAGTATAGGGGATCGCAGCAGTCTTCGAGGGAAGTAAAACCCAAATTTATTGATTCGACACAAGGGGAGGTAAAGAATACTTATAAGCCTTAACAACCGAGTTGTCAATTCAGCCGCACTGGAAAAGCACTAGCAACAGGGGTGATGTGAAAGTAGCAGTGATATGAGAGCAAGTAGTAACAAGAA
>NC_061510.1:175248238-175266046 GCF_022539505.1 Lolium rigidum
GCTTGCATGATGACCACATATTCCTTCGTGTACGCTCCTTCAGTAATTATCCTTCCTCCTTCGGGGCGTGACGCACCTTTGTAACACACCCGAAATACTTCGCTTGCACAACTCCCCTCGACCACACTAAAGGTTTTAGATCGTCTAATAACTCGGCTTGCTTCAACTCGGGTCATTGGGTATTTCTTTTCCTTAGGATGTATGATATGTACGCTGCATCCATGGAATCTGCACCGTCATTACTAGGTCCTGTTCTCTTCTTCTTCTAGTGCTTCTTTGAGCTTCCCGAGGGTTTCTCGCCCCTTCTTCTTCTTCCGTGCTTTCTTTGGTTTTGTAGATCTTTCTGGCTATCTCTTCCCGAACACGCCCCGTGGAATTGTGAGACACCGCGACCCGCTGTTTGCAAGAACATCGGCTTCATCATTACTTAGCTCCGCGATGTGATTTACCTCGCATGCATCAAACAGCCTTTCCAAATTTCGTTATACACTTCCTTGTATGCTATCATACTTTCATTGACCGGGTTAGGCCCATAGGCGACGAAAAATACCCCTTAGCGGACGATTTTGGGACGTTGTCTATCAGAACTTTTCTTGTAGTGATTGACTGCATCACATTGATTCATGACCTGCTGAGCCACCAATTGTGAGTCGCCAAAGATTTTTAGTCGGGTTGCACCACAAGCTTTCGCCATCTTCATCCCGTGTATGAGAGCTTCGTATTCTGCCTCATTGTTAGACGCGTTTGGAAACATCATCCGTAAGACATACTTTAATTTGTCGCCTTCAGGTGATATTAGTATCACGCCCGCTCCAGCTCCCTCTAATCTCTTGGACCCGTCGAAGTTCATAGTCCAGGTTCTCGATAGATCTAGGGGTCCCGTATTTTATAGCTCCATCCACTCTGCGATGAAGGCCGGTAAAATTTGCGACTTTATTGCTTTTCTTTTCTCGTACGTGATGTCCCGAGGGGAAAGCTCTATTCCCCAAAGTGAGACACGACCCGTAGCTTCTGGATTGTTTAATATATTGGATAAAGGCGCCTCATTGACCACTATTATCGGATGTGCCGAAAAATAATGTCGCAACTTTCTTGCTGTTGTGAACACTCCATATGCTAGCTTCAGTGCATCGCGGGTACCGCTGTTTTGAAGGCGATAATACTTCACTGATGAAATATACTGGCCTCTGTACTCCGTGAAGTTTTCCTTCTTCCTCCCTTTCGACAACGAGTGTTGTGCTGACCACCTGGGGTGTGGCTGCAATGTATAGCAAGAGGGGTTCCTTCTCCTTAGGCGCCACCAAAATTGGTGGTGTCGAGATTGTGCGTTTGAGATCCTCGAAAGCTCTGTCCGCTTCTTCCTTCCACTAAAACTTCTCTCCTTGCTTGATCAAAGCATAAAACGGTAACGCCTTTTCTCCCAGCCTGGCGACGAATCTGCTTAAAGCTGCAACTCGCCCAGTTAATTGATGTATTTCTTTTAACTTTGTTGGTTTCCTCATTGTTACAATAGCTTGAATTTTTTCTGGATTGGCCTCGATTCCTCTTGCTGAGACTAGGAACCCGAGAAGTTCTCCTGCAGGGACGCCGAAAGAACACTTCGTCGGGTTCAGTTTGAGGCAAAACTTGTCAAGTTTGTCGAAAGTTTCCTTTAGATCCTCGATCAAAGTTGTCCCCTTTTTTGATGTTATGATGACATCGTCAATGTATACTTGTACGTTTTTCCCAATATGTGTTGCTAAGCACTTCTGCATCATCCGCTGATACGTTGCTCCCGCATTTTTCAGACCAAAAGGCATTGTTTTGTAGCAAAACACGCCATAAGGTGTTATGAACGCTGTCTTGACTTCATCATCTTCTTTCAATCTGATCTGGTTATAACCAAAATATGCGTCCAGGAAGGAAAGACGTTCACATCCTGCCGTGGAGTCGATGATTTGATCGATCCTTGGGAGGGGAAAGTGATCCTTTGGACAGTGTTTATTGAGACACGTAAATTCGACACACATGCGAAGGACTTTCGTGTTTTTCTTCGGGACCAGAACTGGGTTAGCTACCCACGTGGCCTCTGTATGTAGCTCTTTGATAAAACCAGCCTCTCCGAGTCGATCTATCTCTCGACAAGCATGGCTTTGCGGTTTGGTTCCGAAAACGCCGCAAAGGTTGTTTGATTGGTCTCGCTAATGGATCCAAGTTTAGGTGGTGCTCGGCAAGTTCCCCGGGTACTCCTGGCATGTCAGCTGGACACCATGCAAAGATTTTCCGGTGCTCACGGAGGAACTCGACGAGCGCGCTTTCCTATGCGAGGTCCATGTCCGTTGCAATGGACGTCATTTTCTTTGGATCCGTCGGGTGAATCCGCACCTCCTTGGAATCTTTCGTAGTGTTAAAGGTTGGCTCCCTGAGAGGCCTTCCTACATCTGGCAACACATCATAATCAGTTGTGAGCCTTGACGCCATATATTCTGCTTGCATCCCGAAAGTTTCTGACAGTCGATGAAAATCCTTGTCGCATTTATCAGCTAACGCGAAACTGCCTTTGACTGTAATTGGTCCCTTAGGTCCTGGTAACCTCCACAACAGGTACGTATAATGTGGTACCGCCATAAACCTGGCATATGCTGGTCGTCCCAACAAAGCGTGATATTGCGATGGGAAATCCACAACTTCGAACTCCAGCCTTTCTATCCTGTAGTTTTCTCGGGTCCCAAACTGAACGTCGAGATTGATCTTCCCCAACGGATAACTTGGTTTCTCTGGCGTGATTCCATGGAAACGTGTGTCAGTTGGTTTTAGATTTGCCAAGGATATGTTCATCTTCCTTAGTGTATCTGCATACATAAGGTTTAGACTGCTGCCTCCGTCGATGAATACTCGAGATACGTCGAATCCTGCGATCACCGCTGGCAAGATAAGTGTTGACTGCCCTGGTCGAGGAACTTGCTGCGGGTGATCCACAATTGTGAAACCAATGTCCTGTCCCGACCAATTTAGGTACTCAATCGTTGGTGGAGGCATCTTCTCTGCCATGAACACTTGTCGTGAGATTACTTTCTGAGCCCTATTGGACGGCCTAGCTTTCTGAATCATCGAGACCGCGCCATTGGAGTTAGGATCAACATATGGAGGTGGGTGTGGTGCTGCCGCTATTCTAAGCTGGTACCGATTTTCGTCCGTAATTGCGGGAGGAGGTGGAAGGTGGATCTCACTCCTTGGCCCCTGGGGGTTTCTGTGCGTTTCTTGAGCAGTAGCTTGCCCTGCAAATCTCAACATTGCTTGAAAATTTCAACAATCTTTCTGCAGATGTCCTGACTGTCTCTTCCCGTTACTGTCAAGATAAAAATGCATCTGACATGGTCCGTTCATCATATCCTCGGGAGACACATATGGTCTCTGAAACCTTGGTCCACTATTCTGTCTGTTGTTACGGGAATTATCTCTGTTGTCGCCTCGCTGCTCGCTGCTCCTTTGATAATCATCTCGACTGTTTCCCCCGGTATTTCCTCGGAAACCAGCCGATATTTGGCCAGGAGCATCATAACTCGAAAACTGCCGAGAAAATCGTCGTCTATTTTGAAAATTTTGGCTGCGGTCCTCCTCTGGTGACCTATGTCGCTTATTGTGAACATCATCTTCTCCATCCGCCCATCTGTTTGCTATGTCCATTAATGCTGACAATGTTCTTGGGTTTGTTCTGCCTAAGTCTTCGACAAAATCCCCTCGTCGAATTCCCGCTACGAACGCATCTATTGCCCTCTCGTCAGATATGTTCTCTGCCGAGTTTTTGATGATGTTCCACCTCTGGATGTATTTTCTCATTGATTCATCATGCTTTTGTCTACACGACCTCAGCTCCTCTAGTGATGCTGGTTTTTTGCAAGTAGATCGGAAATTCTTGACGAATACATCCTCAAAACTATCCCAACTGTCGATAGAACCTGGAGGAAGCTTCTCGATCCAAGATCTTGCGGCTCCACTTAGGTGTACTTGGATGCTCTGCATGGCTGTTGCTCTGGTTCCACCTATCAGTTTCACCGTCTCGAGGTAATCGACTAGCCAATCCTTGGGATCTTGCAGGCCATCGAATTTTTTGAAATTATCGGGTAATTTAAACCCTAAAGGAACTCGAGTTTTCCGGACCCTCCTTGTAAAGCACGGTAGCCCACACATATCCTCATCATCTATCTCTGGGGAATGCCGATGTTCCCTTCTATTTTGTCGTGCTCTGTCCACCCGTGCTTGTGTTGCTGTATCTCTTGCTCCACTTGTTCTTTCGGGACCTGGTGCTGCTGCAGTGGGTCGTGGACTATTTTGCCTTGCAGCTCCTTCGGGAGGTGTGGTTGTGAAATCCGCTCCCATGGCTCCACATCCTGCCATGGCCATGTTATACAACGCTTCTCTTGGGTCTCCGGGGGGTGGCCTGGACGCTAGTATGTAAGCTTGCGTTGCCATATATCCCGCTTCCGGTGTTTTGGGAATGATATTTCCTCTCGTGTCGATTGACATGAAAGACATGTCGAGGTTTTGAACTAAATTTTCTCTCTCTGCTTCAGGTATATTTTGCAGCCGAGACCTTGCTCTCCTTCGAGCTTCTCTATGACTATCACCCGAAGTTCCTGAATTTCGGCTTAGCTCTGCCCTTCCCCTGCTTGATGCGGAAGCTGCTTCCTGCCTCTTGTCCAACTCGATTTTCTGCTTCTCGAGCTCCCTCCTGGTACGTGCAAGCCTATATTGATACGCTTGTAACTCCTCAGGTGTTTCCGTAATGGTCATTGGTTCTGTACCATCAATAGCTCTTGCGACTCGATCCCACACTGCCTGTGGAAATCGCACCATCTCTCGTGTTCCTGGTCCGATATATTTTGTTCCCAAACCTCGCGTGAGATCTGCAGGATCGACATACGGGTTTCCCGCATCGTCGAAGGCCTCTGACGTCGCCGGTTCTGGCCGGCTTGGTTCTCCAATTGCATAGATCTGATGATATTTTGGATTTTAAATTTTGTCGGATTTGGTGACACCATCATAGAGATTGGTGAAGACCTCTCCAACAATAGTAGATTTGTCGATGAAGTTGAAACTGTCGATGTTGCTCGAGTCATTGCTTATATCGGAGTCCGCAGATGACTCGAAAGACATGTCGCTGAAGATCTTGGCAAGTTTTTCACTTGCCATGGTGCTGATGAAGCGTGGCGACGAAGTTTCCTCGTCGTCTGACTCATTTGATGATGCTGAACTCGAAAGATCGGGATCGACCGCTGATAATCCCGACGAGATTGGAATTTCGAGACGATACACTCCTTCTTTCTCGACGCGGAAGTGGAACTTTCCAAACGTCATATCCATGGGCTCCTCCAGATACGCATATGCATCCAAACGGGAGGGCGGGTGAGGAACAAAATCAACTAGACCAGTTTCGATCTGTTTACCTCTGTCCATCGCGTTGCTTCCAGTTGATGAAGTCGATGATCTTGAACGTGCCATCGAGATCAGATCCTTGACACCTCTAATTCCCACAGACAGCGCCAATTGACAAGGGATTAAGTTATCAATGCCTACAGATTGTAGACTAGGGTTTTAGTCGGAAGTAGAGGGCAAGTAGATCTTGAAGGTTTCAGCCGAAAAGTACTCGACGATGTAAAAACTAGGGTTGCGTGGAACAATGAATCGATGCTCTCTTTGTCCCTCGACTCCCCCTTATATAGGAGGCGGAGCCAAGGGATTCGTAATACACAAGTTACAGAGTCCGGGAGGGTTTCTAACCCGTCCCGTAAGATTACAAGTCTATATTTCCTAATACAACTCTAGCTTTCCTTAATAATAAATTGGGCTTCCGAATCTTCTTATTCTTCGAGTTATGGGCCTTCAGTAAACCCCGGGTACCATCTTCGGCAGGCCCATTGGGGATGCCTATGTCAACGACGGCCCTATCCGCCGCTTCCTTGTTCTCCACCGAGAATGAGATGATCATCTTCTCGGGGGAGGCGTCCATGGCTGCCAATATCGGCGCCGCATTCCTCTTGGCCTTGGCCTTCTTGTTGCCAATGGGGCGCCCGGTGGAGGCGTCGGCTGGATCGACCGGCCCATCTTCCTCGTCCTTCATTAGAGTGTGGAGGAGGTCGTCCCATTTCTTGCAACCTTGTAGCTTGTTGTAGCAATGCAGGAAGGGGGAGTCTTTGTCCTCGTGTTGGTTCTTGTGCATGTCGAGGGCGTCGAGCATCTAACAATACATGATGCAAAACAAGATACGGAACAAGTTGGATCATATACATGATGCAAAAGAAGACATGGAACAAGATGGATCATCAAATAAGATGGGCGTAGATCATACCCAATCCACCATCGTCTTGCCGATCTCCTTCCGGTTCTTAATCTTCTCATAGTAGCCATGAAACTTGCTACACGCCGCCTTGATCATGTTCCAACGGTGAGAGAGGGCACCCTCGTTCCGGTTCATGTCCAGGTTGGCGTAGTCACCATAGTTGTTCTTCTCGTTGAAGCAATCGAGGATGCGCTTGTAGTACTTGCCTCCGGTTTGGTTGGCGCCGGTGATGGGGGAAAAGCTCACTTGCTTCCACACCTCGATGAGACATTCATCCTCCAAAGACCTCCACCTCAGACCACGAGTGTCGCTGGAACGCCTGCGCGTCGTCATCGTGGTCACGCCGGTGTCAGCGTCGATCAGCTCCTCCTGGGCCTCATCTTCACCTTCGGCCTCCTCGGCCTCTGTTTCATACTCGTCGACGGGGTTTCGTAGGCATGGCCGCGTATGTAGCCGTTGAGGATCTCCTCCCCGGCGGCAATCTACGCATCAAGTTACCTACTTTCAGTCGCCGCCGGTGTCTACGATGCACATAACACATAAAAAGTAAGGAAATACACCTCCTCCTCGCCCATGGACACGCTGGACGCGTTGCCGAACACCTGGTGGGTGTGCCTGCCGTCCTCGGGGAAGAGGTGGCGGGGAAGGCCGGTGTCGTCTGTCACGTGGCCCTCGGTGCGGCGCAGATCAGGCGGCGAGTTCAGGTCGGGGAAGCGAAAGGCGTCGCTGCCCCTCGCCACTGAATCCGGCGAGAACGGCGCGTTGTGGTCGACGGTCATGTCGTTGTCCCCGTACTCGGGGGAGTAGCGGGCGTGGCAGTCCATCTGCGACAGCCGCATCTGCGAGAACGACGGCCCGTCTGCGTTGTACCCCGCGTAGTAACCCGGCGACGACGGTGAGCTCGAGATGTTGCGGAGGCCGCCACCCAAGCTGAGGCACGCTTTCGCAGTGGCCGCCACTTTTGCTGCGTCAATAGCGGCGATGCGGCGCCTTCTGCGGTCGGCCGTTATGAAGGAGCGGCGTTCCATCCCCTTGTCCCACTCCTCATGCGACATGGTCCCCGGCTTCTCCTTCGGCGCGACAGTGCACGACTTCGGCGGCGGCTTCGTCGACGGTTTTGCTGCCTTCGCCGGAGCCTTTCTCTTCGGTGGCATGGCGTGGCGGCGAGGGTGATGAGGACATCCCATCTATTGATACAACCGCTGTACCTACAGCCATATAAATACATGGACCAATCACTCGAGCTCGTGCCAAACAACTTAACTATCAGGTACTTTCGCTTCTTGGAAGGGATTTCTATTTCCGTGCCCTCAGGTCCTTAGTTGTATTCAGTTTTCCCCAACTCCTTAGTTTTTCCTCAGTTTTCCCCAAGCCCTTGTCTGAAACCCTCAGAAGGAGCTCTTACGGGAGGATTCCTGTTTAGTTGACCGTTCCATGCTGACGTGTGGGGCCGTGTCGTGTGGGGCCGCATCGCGTGGAGCTGGTAGAAAGGGACCGCGTGGCACAGGACGAAACCGCGTTTGGTTGTACGTGAGCATGAGCTGGGTTCTGTCTCTCTCGACCCAAATTGACATTTTAAGAGCACCTTTTCCCCCTCTTTCTCTCTATGTCTTTTTTTACCAAATTAGTATCAAATCTAGAGAAGCTTGCATTTCTGTCTTTCTTCAATTATTTGTACCTTTTGACCTTCGTTTTTTGCCCAATATGGCAGCAAATCTAGTACTCCCTCTGGTCCATATGTATCTAGTTAAATCTAGAAGCAAATCTCGACGCTAATCTACGATAAATTCACACCGTCATAATAAATCGAGAAAACAAAGTAGGGCAAAAAAAGTATAGTAGAATAGGGGTAGATAATAGGGATCCCTAGCTAGATAATAAGCTGCATACAGCAGCCAACATAACAACATGTTCGAGGTTCTTCACAACACCAACATAGTAACAACATAATAACAAAATAAAAAGCTGCTTTGCAGGAGCAACACACGTCCTGGACTCCGCCTACCCCATCTGGCTCTTCCTCCAGTTCTTGCTCCCCTGTCCCTTGATCTTAGGCACCTTGGGCTTGATCGGAGGCATGCGCCCGGCGGCGATCTCCACCCGCTGGATGTTGCGGAGGTGAATGCCGAGCGCCTTTTGCTTGGCACAGAAGGAGTAGACGTTCACTGTCGCGCCGACATTGGGGAAGGTCCTCCCGATGTCCTCGGCATGCATGAGGAGGCAGTTGAAGTTGGTGCCATGGAGTCTCCTAGTGCAGAAGGGGCACTTGTAGACACCTTTGGCGAAGTAGGAGGTGTACTGGCCGACATGCAGCCTCCGCAGCATCTGCCGAGCCTTGGTGTGCTGATCCTCCTCGTCGCTGCCGACGTCGCTGCCAGACACCCGATCTGTATCAAACGGAAACTATGAGTGAATGAGTTGCAACGATGACGTAACGTGCATGATAATAAAGTTAGGAAAAACAGAGGCAGCCTCAGTTAGAGTGAACACGATTATATATCTAAAGGGACGGGGTTAGCGAACCAAAGCTCATGCACAACAGATTTGTATACAGCAATGGTTCTCTAAACCCGCCCTGTAAAAATTTGTGCCCAACGATTCATCATAGGCAAAGAAACAAATTCCAGATTATTTGCAAAATTAAACGATTGATATCTTTTGATTCGTGCATAAAATAACTGATTGAGATCCCATGATTACTTGCATAATTAACTGATTGCGATCCCATGATTACTTGCATAAATTAACCGAACGACCGAACCCCAAATCTTAAACAAAATCAAGAAGGGATCAAATCAACATGGAATAAAATCGGTGCAAATATTAACCCAATACTTATCCTACCTACAGATCGACACTAATAGTTACTAGGGAACCAGCAAAAATAGGGTTGAAAAAGTAATGGGGAACAACAAGGGAGCAAACCGTAGTTACCTCGTTCCAAGGGTCGTCCATGCAGGTGTCGTAGGGGTTCGACGGCCAGATGTACGGCACCTTCTCATAGGGGTCCCATTCCGGCGGCAGCCTCCGATGCACCGGCGGGAGCCGCCAATGCACCAGCGGCGACGACTGTAGAGGGGACGACAACGAAGATGGAGGCGCCGCACTTGGAGTCGACGGCATCGAGGACGATGGAATTCGCATTCTCCGTGTCCATTGCCGGCAGAGGAGAGGGAAAGGATTTTTTTTGCTTTGGAGAAGATGATGGGACGTGAGAGGCGGCGTTGCGTGAGGGAGTGGGAGTGACAGGGATAGTGCGAGGAGGCGAACAGGGAGATGCATCTATAAAGGCGAGGGGTCGTTAATGCGACCCGCGTCCTACGCGTCCACTATTGCACGTTTGCACGTCTTCAATTTCTGCACCGCGACACGCGTCCACGATTGCACGTCTTAAACTTCTGCACCGCGACCCGCGTCCTACGCGTCAACAATTGCACGTCTTCCACTTCTGCACCGCAACACGCGTCCTCGAGTCTAACCCTGGAAATTTAGATATCATCAGGTATACCCTCGAGTGTTATACTAGCATTTTTTGTGTGCTCAGTTTTCCTCTTGAGTGCTAATATTGGTAGTGCAATATACTCAGTTTACCCTCAAGTGGCTGGTCAACAGAGAGTCAACAAATTAGATTAAGCTAGTTAAATGAGTCATTTAATGTGCAAAAAATTCCAAAAAAGATAAAACCATAGTGGCACTTACTCATGGAGTCTTCTTACGCGACCTGCCACGTTGGGAACCATAACAATCATAGATAAATCAAGTTTTACCACAAATTGTCACTTCTCAAATCACCTAGTAGCTATGAAGGTGCATGGCTTTCCACAATAAGCCATTCCCAAAACAGCTTCCCCCAAAACATACTTTGTCTGAAAGAGACCACATCTTTCACACTCATGTATATTTGTATTGCAAATAGTTTGAGGTAGGCCAAGATAGGTTTCATTGTACAAAACACGCATTTTCCATTTTTTAAATCTCATATTGTAATCCCTTAGTCTGTTTACTACTCACGTGCCCTTGGTTTCTTGATACTACTCAGTTTTGCCTTCTCCCTTCACAAATTCTCACAGACGCCCAACCTTGCCCTGATTGGAGCCCTTCTCACGCGGATCGTGCCCGCCGACCGTTGATCGTATGATCTAACGGGCAGTATAACCCCTCTCTCTCTCTCTATGATCGGGTCCACCACCCTCTCTCTCAGTCGGCAGCTAGCTTCCACCCTCTATGTATGCTAAATACCTAGTTTGCCACCGGATTCAGCAAGTTTGGTTTTCTGTATTATTTTTCACGCGCTAAAAATTATAAACTCTTTTAGGCATTACTTTTCACGCAAAAAATGATAAACCATCACCATAAACTCTTTTAGGCGTTACTTTTCACGCAAAAAATGATAAACCATCACCGATTTGTTGTAGCCATTACTTTTCACGCAAAAAATGATAAACCATCACCGATTTCTTGTACCCATTACTTTTCACGCAAAAAATGATAAACCATCCCCGATTTCTTGTAGCCATTACTTTTCACGCTAAAAATGATAAACCATCACCGATTTCTTGTAGCCATTACTTTTCACGCTAAAAATGATAAATGAAACAATCTATCTATCTCTGTATTTGAAGTTTGGGAGGATTCACCATCTACTTAGGTTAACTTTCGAGGTTTTGACCTGAAAATCAACTGAGATTTATAACGGGAAATAAAAGTTCAAAAATAATGTAAAAAACGAAACAATCTACCTATGTTTGTATAGAAGATCATCTGTATGATTTTTGAGGTCATTTAGAGAAGGTCGAAAAAACCTAACTTGTTACAAAAGCTGGTTTCAGTGAGACCTAACGAAGTTTGGCATACATGATGTCATACCTATAACAACAAGGAATATCTAAAAAGTTCCACAAAATTTGAAATTTAGGGTGAAAATGATGCCATACATGATGCTGTTTTTCGAGGTTTTGACCTGAAAATCAACTGGGTATTATAAAGAGAAATAAAAAGTTTGAAAAATGTAAAAACGGAAAAATCTATCTATCTCTGTATAGAAGATCATCTGTATGAAATTTGAGGTCATTTAGAGAAGGTATGAAATTTGAGGTCATCTGTATGAAATAAAAAGTTTGAAAAATGTAAAAACGGAAAAATCTATCTATCTCTGTATAGAAGATCATCTGTATGAAATTTGAGGTCATTTAGAGAAGGTAGAAAAAAATCACCTTGTTACAAAAGCTGGTTTCGGTGAGACGAAACGACATGCGCTTAAGCAAAGTGATTTTTCGAACATCTCCAAATGACCCCAAATTTGCCATACATGATGCCATACGGGTAACAACAAGGAATATCTAAAAAGTGTCAAAAACTTTTACCGAACCGTATAGCTCTATCAAAAAGAACCTCACCATGGTGCCAGTAAAATTTTTAGTTACAAACTTTCGTATTGTACCTAACCTTCAACATGAAACTTGTTTCAAATTCATTTTGGCGTACAAGAAACAAATCCCACCTTGATTCGAGCACCACAACCTCCAAACGATGCCGATACCGATATCGGTATGGTCAGAACGGCTATGCTCGCCGCCACTGCTAGGTCACTGTCGGGATGCACCCTCAATCCCATCCCCTCATTCGATCACTGACACACCAGAGATACCGCTGAGGCCAATGCAGAACGTACATGTTGATGCCAATGCCGAACATGCACGCCGTTGTGGGCACGGCGATGCCGCCCCGCTATGCTGGACGCCACATACCACTGCGAGGTCTTTTCCTTCGCCACCACACTCCCGTAGCACCCATCTTTACACGCCAAAAAGGAGAGACACTAGTTTTCTCTACATTGCTCGCGTTCGTGTCCGACACCGTCAGTCAAAGTGTTGAGGTAGTCGTCGATGTCCTCGACCATTTATTCTCTTCTTTGCATGATTAAACACGTCTAGTTCATATCTATCTAGTGCGTCTGGTCTCGCCTCATGCAGTTTTTTGTGGACGTCGATCTCATCTCGGCACCCCGCAGGCCACCTCCTTCGTGCCATCGCTGTAGATCTCCGTTTAAAAATCTAATCCTATCCGTGTATTGCCCATTGTATCAGCGTCATGGCCCCACTTGTCATTCGATATACCAAAGCCCCACGCATCTGCGTTTTGGTTAGGGATACGGCGATGCTTACGGTAAAACAAAGATGGATGATCTGACGTGTCTTTGTGGGCTCTACGTGGTCCCACTAGTCAGCAGATAACGGTCAAAGTTGTTGACCCGTTGGGCAACCGGCCGTTCTAGCACTTGTGAGGGTTTCAGACAAGGGCTTGGGCAAAACTGAGGAAAAACTAAGCGGCTGGGGAAAATAGAGCACAACTAAGCGGCTGGGGAAATAGAAAATCCCTTCTTGGAATTATTTCCTCACATACATGAGAATATGATGTTGCCTAAATCAGATGTGTTTGTTACTCTTAGAAATGATGGACCTAGAATGGACAAGAGGGACAACCTTTGGAGCATGATCACACATGGAGGAGATGGCAACAAACATGTGAGGATTGAAGAGGACGCTGCGAGTGGAGATTTCAGAACTTTGAAGACATGGACGAAATATAGAGTTTTCCACTTCATAATTTCGTCCATATGAGTACATGGTGCTATGACACCATTAGTTTTGGGCCAGGCCCATGTAATTTTCGGAGGAATTAAGTCCGACACTTTTTAGAGTCCGTATTGAAGGGGGAAAAGCCTTATAGGGTTTGGTTCGGCCACCATACGCATGGCTGGCCGAAACCACACATTTTCCTCCTTTAAATACCCGCATAGCCGTCACATTTAGACTCGGATTTTGATTAGATTAAAAGTTAGCCATTGTTGCAACTCTCGTGTACTTCTTTTGAGGTCAACGCCCAGAACAAGACCGACTATTCGGAATCCCACCTTATTCACTGAAGGTTTCATCTTTCATCCGCAATATTCTGATTGCAATATTAGTTCTTACTTGTTCTCGATTTTAGGTAGGAATTAAGACCCTCGCTGGTCAGGCTGATAGTGCATCCGTAAGATCAGTAACTCCCGGAGATTGTCCTAGCGATTGCATTGACGCACGAGCTTTGCACATGTAGCCGGATCGTCAAGCACGAACTCCACCAACAAATCGATGTTATCCTCATCTCATCGAAAGATCGGACACCTTTGCCCTATCAAGTGGTATCACATTTTAGGTTGCTCGGTGAGATTTTACAGTTTTCCTTGTGTAGATTGCATCTGCCATCATACCGATAAACCACGAAATAGCCAAAAATACAGTTAGGGTTTTAGATCATCCGTCACATAATCACTGCCACGCCCTTGCATTGTCTTTTCAGTTTTGCATAGTTGAATTTGTGTCTGCATCTTCGTGTCGAGTTGCTGGTCTTAGCGTCTAGTCCCTTTAGAGTTTTGAGTTCTGGTCATATTAGTCACGCCGCCGTCGCCCGCTCGCACCATACGCATATCACCGCCATATACACCCTCCATATATTTCCGCCATCGCCATATACACCCGCCATATACTTCCGCCATCGCCGTATACACCCGCATATACTTCCGCCACTGCCATATACATCTACCATATACCATGTTTCCTACCGCGACACGGTTTCGTGTTGTTTCTTTGCCGCGATAGAGTCCGTATAGACTAAGGTTTTCCTGTTTTCCTGAATAGTTGTTGCCTTCTAATTTCATCCGTGATGTAGAAAATTTTTATGTGAGATAAGTTTCGGCCATCGGTAAAGAATTGTGAAGGAGAGCAAAAAAAATGATTTTTTTTTGAAAAAAAGTCAAATCCACGTCCAAGTCGGGTTGACCACGATTTCCACTAGTCAGGACGTTTTTAGTCCGAATTGGGCAGTTTTGGACGGGAAACTTTGAGCGACAATAACTTTTGCGTACGAATTCCGTTTTCGACGTGCGACCAATCAAAATTTGCGGGAGAAAAAGTTCTATCCAGCCACAACCACTTCATGATTGTACGCCTTTCTAAACTCTCAGAATTACCAAAAAACACCGGGAAGGTTGAGATTTTTAAGCTTTAAGTTTACTACCCAGAAATTCATGTGTTCTTGACTTGTATCTTGCTTTTGAGCTATTCCTTTGTGTTTGTTGGAGCTAGCCGCCACCATATATCACTACACCCTGCATTTTGTGCCGCGTCGTGACCTCGTTGGTGAACTAGCCTCGCGTCTCTAGTCCGGTCTAGCCTAGGACCATCACAGTACCGTTGTTGAGCATACTTTCAATATTATATTGCTGTTTTGATAATGGACGCGTCTAGGTAGCAATCGGTGGCCGATTAGTCCTACCTAGCCTCCACCTCTAATATGGAAAGTACCCAACCCACGGAACCGGAAGTAGGAAAGGGCCTGGCACCTATTTGCCCAACGACAAATAAGGAAACTTTTGTACCCCACATGCTGTGATTATTTTTCACGTAGGAAAATTTCAAAAAATCATAACTTTTAGAAAGTATGTTAGAACTGTGATCCGTTTTCACCGCTGACCTCCTGGCGACAAGATCTTCAAAACTATATCTCATTTGTATATGTTTCAGCAAACTTTTTTTTAAAGCAACTCTAGTATTGTAGCAAAACAACTTTGTACACATAGTTGCTTATACTATTTTTCTGAATATTTTGTAGTCAACTTAGTTTGATATTACTCACTTAACAACAAGAATTAGCAACATCATAGTACTAAGAATCACAACTTTTACTAGTAATTTTTAGGTAAAAAACTTAGTAGCAACGAAAAAACAACTCCACGACAAACAATGCCCAACTTAGGTCCAACGGTAGGCATTCATGATAATGGCTCGCAACTCTACAACAATGATGTTACCTGACTTAGTGCTACTAGTAGGTGACTTAGGCATGGCAATAAGCAAGTTCGACATGATGGTGCACAACTTCGACGGATAGGAAAACTCACGGGGTTTCATACAACAAGAAAACACCTTTTGAAGCAAACTTAGTTGCATGTCCACTAAATCCCGGATGGGACTACAACACCTGTAGCCGCAGCTAACTTATAACATCTCCTGTTGCTTCAAGGTGACACCAACACAGTGGTACTGATTCCCCCTTTTGACGCAGAAACCTGATATTTTTTGTGAATAAGCACAAATTAGAATAAGTGCAACTTACACTAATGTGCCTAGTGAAGTCAATTAAAATGTTGAAAAAACAGCTTACCTATGGTGAAAATACAATAACTTATGGAGAAAAAGGAAATTACAAAAGCAAAATAACTCCCCCTACAATCAGTGTTAAAAATCAGACTAGTCGATATATTAAACTGAATTGAATAATGCAAGCAACTTAACTATGTTGCCAGAAAAAATTATCTATGTTGCAAAAGCAACTTCATTCAACATAAAATGAACTTAATTGACTACGGCAAAATTAAGGTTAATAGAATGGGAAAGCAAACTTAACTATGTTGCCGAAAACAACTTATCTATGTTTCGCAAGCAACTTAAATCTACGTAAAATGAACTTAATTAATTTCTGCTAAATTAAAGTTAATAGTATGGAAAAGCAATTTAACTATGTTCTGAAAGCAACTTAAAACTACGTAAAATGAATTTAATTAACTACTGCACAAGCAAAGTTAGTAGTATGGGAATGCAACTTAATTATTTTTGCAATAAACAACTTATCTACGTTGCAAAAGCAACTTCAACATTAGGAGTGGAGTTATCATGTCGACGCAGATGTGTTGAGTGTGTTCCTCCGCCTCTGCCAACCACCTCGGGGTTCCAACTATGCCACCACTAGGACGCGGATACCACCCGTTCCATCTCTGCCCTTTCTCATCCATAGGATGATGCGTGGTCGAACTCATACGCTCGGCATGAGGCGATTTTGAGACAATCTAAGTTTGCAGGCATAGGAAATGGCAGGTTCTTTGTTAAGTGGACCATGACAAAATGCAGTAACTTAAATTAGATCTATGATGAAACAAATAGAAAAGGATATTTGTTGGAGAAACAAACACAAAAAGCATGCACAACAACTTAGTGTGTATTGGATAGAACAAACAAAAGGTGAATCCTGGGACAATAAAATATGCTTAGTTAGGTTACCCCATGTGCGCTCAAGCAGAAAAACAAGTAACCCCTTTGAACAACTTGGTAATCCAATCACTGCATCAAGATTGGTTTGTATCCTAGGAAATGCAGGTGTAAAAATAAGAGGAAAAACAAAACTGAAACCTGGTACAACTTAGGGGTGCTATACATGTATGGAAAATCCTGAACCATTGTTACCGAAGAGAAATTTCCAGTCTCTTGCAGCAGCTAAGTTAGGTTCGGTTCGCATGTTAACTGGTGCATGATCACCAGTAAAAAGCAAAGATCACCAGGGGAAAAGTAAAATGAGAACTTAACAAAGATGGCTTCCCAGGTTCAACATATTAAAAGGTTTACTAATATTTGTGAGGCCAAAAGTGTCACAGTATATGCAGAAACTTCTACCGAACTTAAGTTTGCCAGAAACTTCAATCTAGGATCATAAAATAACTAGTGCAAAAGCAAAGTTAGTCTAGAGTAAAACCTAGTGGATAAAATCATGTACCCAAATTTGGTAGCAGGGATTTCAAAAAAGAAACAACTAATGAGACATGATCATACAACTCAACATGATCTCTGGTGCAACTTAGGGGTGCAATAAAAATAACTAGATTAAAAAAATGTACCGAGTTGCAGGAATTTATTAAAAAGAACAACTAATCATAAATCATGATACAACTCTACATCGTCCCTACTACAACTAAGGCTGGAGCAAAGTACAACTAGATGGAAAATCATGTGCCCAAACTTGGTTGCACGTATTTTTGTTAAGAAGCAACTAATCATCAGAAAACTCAAAAATGATCCCGGGTGCATATGCACCATGTATGTACAAAATATATTTCAGAAAGTTAAAAAAAATTAGGATTTTTTTTTGCATGTAGAGGGACATGTTCTATGTGAACGCGTAAAATTTCACACACCCAAGAATTTTTGTGCCATTTTTAAATATGTTTAAAATGCATTTTAAATACAGGGTGTATATGCACCCAGGTGCAGAAACACCCTATCCCTAATCATCCACCATCATACAACTCTTACACGATATATGTTGCAACTTAGACTAGAGTAAAATCTACGGGATAAAATAATGTACCCAAACTTGGTCGCAAGAAATTAAAAAAAAGCAACTAATGAGACATGATCATACAACTCAAAATGATCTCTGCTGCAACTTAGGGATGCAATAAAAACAACTAGATAAAAAAATATGTATCGAATTGTGTCGTCGTGGTGAACAGACAGATGCCATAGGATGGCTTAAGTTGGGGCCGAATGGACGCAAGAGGATTCGGGGGAGGGTTTGTGATTAGACGGGATGAACTTCCGGATGGTTTCCTCAAGAACTTAGCCAAGGCTAGAGGTTGAAGAAGAAAGACATAAGGAAGAACTCGCTCTAGATCATCT
>NC_061510.1:175266146-175397230 GCF_022539505.1 Lolium rigidum
ATGTCTTCTCGGCAGATTGGTCGAACTCCCGTGCGTTTTTAGGTCGAAACCCTTAAGTAGTCCGAGAGGGAGCGTCGGAGGCTGGCCGAGGCGCCGCCACCATAGGCCGGCGCGGCCCGGGGGCCCACCGCGCCGCCTTGTGGGGTGGGCGCCTCGTGGCCCCCTCCGTTTCGTCTTCTGGCTCCGTCAATCTTCTGTGAAAATAGGCCCATTGCAATTATTTCCGAGGATTTTCCTGAAAGTTGAGTTTCTGCACAAAAATAAGACACCAGGGCAATTCTGCGGAAAACAGCGTTAGTCCGTGTTAGTTGTATCCAAAATACACAAATTAGAGGCAAAACAATAGCAAAATTGTTCGGGAAAGTAGATACGTTTTGGACGTATCAACTCCCCCAAGCTTAGCTTATTGCTTGTCATCAAGCAATTCAGTTAACAACTGAGTGCGATAAAAGAACTTTCACGAACACATTTGCTCGTATGATGTAAATATTCTCATGATGTGGACAAGTACTTAGGCAATTCATAATAAGATACATGCAAATAAAGTCATCTAATAGTTATGTCAATCATGAAAAGGATACCAACAAACTAATAGTAAGCATCGGATCATGTCTATCAGCAGGATTGCAATGTTCATAGAAAGATATGATAAAGTGGTATCTCGCTTGCCCGTATTTGTACAGCAAAACATAAATGCCCAGGCACCTCTGAATTTCATGGAGAGATTAGAAGTAAAGATTGTCAAAGATAAAAGCATCAAAGTTATACCACAGCTAATAATATTTTGGGACAAGCATATTACACTAAGAATGACAATTATGCTCTCAAGAAGGTTCTCAAAGAAAGGATGGAGACTCAATGTAAAAGTAAAAGATTGACCCTTCGCAGAGGGAAGCAGGGATTAACATGTGCTAGAGCTTTTCATTTGTAAAACAGGAGTAAAATTATTTTGAGAGGTGTTTGTTGTTGTCAATGAATGATAGTGGGTACTCTAACTACCTCGTCAACCAGACTTCCAAGAGCGGCTCCCATGAAGGACGTTATCTCTACCAGCAAGGTAAATCATCCCTCTTCTCTTTTGTTTACACATATACTTTAGTTTCATTATGGATGACACTCCCCCAACCTTTGCTTACACAAGCCATGGCTAACCGAATCCTCGGGTGCCTTCCAACATTCACATACCATGGAGGAGTGTCTATTTGCAAATTAAGTTGCTTATTGATAAATCAGGGCAAAACATGTGAAGAGAATTATTGATGAAAGTTGATTAATTGGGGCTGGGTACCCCGTTGCCAGCTCTTTTTGCAAAATTATTGGATAAGCGGATGTGCCACTAGTCCATTGGTGAAAGTCTATCAGGAGTAAATGACAAGGTTGAAAGATAAAACACCACATACTTCCTCATGAGCTATAAAACATTAACACAAATTGAGAAGTACTTTGAAGGTTTAAAGGTAGCACATGAGAATTTACTTGGAATGGTTTGAAATGCCATGCATATGTATTTATGGTGGACACTTTGGAATAACTTGGTTTTCAGGGGTTTGGAAGCACGAGCAGCATTCCCGCTCAGTACAAGTGAAGGCTAGCAATAGACTGGGAAGCGACAATCGAGAGAGCAATAACTGTCATAATCATGCTTGCGACAAAATAAAATAAACGGAGGCATAAAAGTGATACAAGAACTCTGAAGCAAAGTAAATCACCGAGGCTTAATTGACTTTTGTTTCAGTCATATGCATGCGTGAGCATGTGCCAAGTCGATTCAAATGAATTACTAAGAGGAGGATACCACAATGTCATACCTATCTATGAATAAAACAATACAAGCAAATATTCATGACATGCTACTCATATTAATAAATTGGAACTAAACATGAGAGATCATGAACTACTAGACTTCATTAAATGACATATACCTCACATGAACCAACTAAGCATGCTCACATGGATGAGTATATGTACAAAAATGAAAACAAATAGAGTTCATACCAGCCTCTCACCACAATCGAATTGTCGTAGATCGTCATTATTGCCTTTCACTTGTGTAGCTTGAATAATATGAAATGAAAACCAAGCTCCAACCGCTGAAGACCGCTGAACTCCATAGTGAACTTTACAAAACCAAAGAAGAACAGCAAATATTTTTGGTGTTTTCGAATTGGAAACAAGAACAAAGGAAACAGGCAAACAAAGCAAAATCTTTTTGGATTTTCTCATAGCAAACTAACGATAGTAAATAAAGCAAAATAAGAACAAGAAACCAAAATAAACAAATGGTGAAGAGAAACAACAGAAATATTTTTGGTCTTTTTGTGTTTTAGGAAAGAAACAAAGCAAAAACAAGAGAATGAAAACTTAAAAGAGTCACATAGACACAAAGTGGCAGAAATCCGTCAAACTTGACAGCAGTACAGTAATCATTTTTTACGAAAATCTTCCGCTGTTCAACTCGAAAAGTGCTTAACTAATGAAAGTTAGATAATAACCTGGGGAACATGCACAAAAATTGGCTTCTTAAAATAACGTTCTGGCTGTTTTTAGTAATGTTTTTAGTATCAGCCCAGAATCTGTTTTTAGACAGCACTTCCCCAAATATCATCTTCCTCATATTAGAGGCAACCATAAGAAGTGAAACAAGTATATACACATATCCGGCAATTGTAATATGCAATGAATGAGTGATGTCGGCATACCTCCCCCCAAGCTTAGGCTTTTGGCCTAAGTGGAGATCAACCCCAGCGAGGATCAGGGTTCCACGCCGGTGGATCATACATGGCGTGGTCATAGTAATGTCCCTGTGCAGAAGAGTAGGAGGAAGGCTCCACATGCCCGAAATGCTGATGTGAAGAACTCGCTGCGTCGGATGACAAGTCGAGGGGTTCCTCGGCCTCCTCCGTGCCGTCCCCTGCATGATGGCCGCCTCCCTCTATGTATGCATGAAGTTCCTCTTCTGTGACCGACCAATTTTTCTTGGAAGCAAGGTTAAACAAAGCAGGTGCAGGCAATCCAACTAGCCTTTCAGTTTTAGTTGTTCTCCACTTTTTCTTGAAAAAGGTTATCTCATAGGACAGGTTACTAAAATTAGACCAATTAGAAACAAAGTCATGTTTTATCATGGAAACAATATCGAGTTTCTCTATAGAGAGCTGAATATCAAGAGGGTGAGGTTCTACACCATGCATGGCTAGCAAACGAGAGGCAATAAGACCTCCACAAATTCCTCCTTTATCACGGTTAGTAGCAAGCCTAAAAGCTATCAAAGCACCCAAATTATAAGTTCTATCATGTTGCAATGCAGCAGCTAAGAAAACCAAATCATGGATGAACGCACTTGGTGATAAAGTAAGCAAAATAGCGAATAGCTGGGAGTTAAATACTCCGAATTTTACCACTCTCCTCTGAGAAGCTTCTCCCTTGACAGATCATCTTGTATAGACTCAAGAGTTCCTGCGGCAGCCCCCTAATTTTTTCACAAGATCCCCATTGTGGCACTTTAATAGCTGCACAAAAATCATCAAAGGGCAAGTTGATAGTTTTATTGTAGATTTGATATCGCACCATGGGGTTAGGTTGGGACCAATGGAATTCAAAATCCTTCACTACTGACATGGTTAGTTTTGCATATTGGTAAGGTTCACCAACAACAAAACCTTCCAACCCTGCATTAGAAATCAGATTTTGAACATCATGAAAGATCCCTGCACTCCTCATGAAATCGATGCATGGGTAGTAGGAGGGGTATACTCCCTCTTCACGGTGGACTCTCATAACTTCATGGACCTCCAATTCATGTTGGTTGAGTTGGTGTCTATTCCACTCCATTTTCTGAAATTTTTCAACAATCATTATAAAAGCTGATTTCGAGACATATCATTGAGGGAAACTACTATATGAACTTGGTAGAGTACTAAACATGCATCAAAACTAATTTTTACAACTTAGAACAAGCATGCAAGCTCACTTAACATTTCACCTACAGCAGCAAAATATTCAAGATATACTCAACCAAACAAAATTCTATTTGGATAATCGGAGGAGTCACATACCAGAGAGCAAGCCCATGGGGTCCAGCCCTGGGGTGCCCCACTGGTCAGCCCCAGGCACTCCCAGGTTGCATTTCGAAAAATAAGACCAACGGTGTAATTTTTGTAAATTTGTGAAAACTTTGAAAAATGCACATTTCTGGGTGTTAAAATTACTATTTCAGGACAGAAAAAGATTTTCAAACTTCTAACAACTAAAGCATCTTGCAAAACAAGTGGTACTACAGCAAGTAAAGCAAGTGGAGAAACAAAGAAATGTTGCTTAGCTCTTCTATGCATATAAAATGTACTTGTTAACAAGGTTGATCAAGTCTTGCCACCAAATAAATCTTACATCGCATAAGAAGAAATAAACCTCAAATCAATCATGTTACCTTATATTGTATCGATATGGATCCAATCATAATATTTTTATATCCTTGTTTAGGCTCATATATAGGACAATAAATAACTCCCACTTTGATGGTTCTCAAATTAGAAATTGTATTAACTCCACATACTTTATCAATCCTCTTGGGAAAATAAACAGTATGCTCCTTGTCATCAACATTGAAAGTAACTTTTCCTTTATTGCAATCAATAACAGCCCCTGCAGTGTTAAGAAAAGGTCTTCCAAGAATAATAGACATATTATCATCTTCGGGCATTTCCAACACAACAAAATCAGTTAATATTAAGCAATTATTAGTAACTTGAACAGGAACATCCTCACATATACCTTCAGGAACAGCAGTAGATTTATCAGCCATTTGCAAAGATATATCAGTTGGTATCAACTTATCTAAATAAAATCTCTTGTAAAGAGAAAAAGGCATAACACTAACTCCTGCTCCCAAATCACATAGAGCAGTTATAACATAATTATTCTTGATGGAACAAGGAATAGTCGGTATACCTGAGTCTCCCAGCTTCTTTGGAACCTTGCCATTGAAAGAGTAATTAGCAAGCATAGTGGAAATCTCCTCATTAGGAATTTTCCTTTTGTTAGTGACAATATCCTTCATATACTTTGAGTAAGGAGGCAATTTAATAGCATCAGTTAAAGGGATTTGCAGGAACAAAGGTTTCATCCAATCACAAAATTTATTATAGTGTTTTTCCTCCTTTGATTTTAGTTTCTTAGCAGGGAAAAGCATTTGCTTTTGAACCCAAGGTTCTCTTTCATTACCATGTTTCTTAGCAATAAAATCTTCTTTAGTGTACTTTTTATTTTTAGTATGCTTTTCAGGTTCATCTTCAACCTCTTCTTTATCAGAAATATCATTCTTATCATTATCTTTATCATGTTCATTACCACTTTCGAGTTTCAGACATCGAAATAGAAATACTATTAGGATCATTAACAGGCCTCAGAGGATTCTACAACAGTTTTATGTTTCTTCTTCTTTTTCTTAGAAGGAGCACTAATTTCTTTAGTTCGTTGAGAATCTTGTTCAACTCTTTTGGGATGCCCCTCAGGATATAGAGGATTCTGAGTAGAAACACCACCTCTAGCTGTTACTTCATAAGCATATTTTTCTTTAGAAGTATTTTTTAACAAGTCATTTTGCACTTTAGTAAGTTGATCAATTTGAGTTTGAACCATATGAAAATGTTTAACAAGCATCTTAACATCATTGGAGGTTCTCTCCACAATATCATGCAATTCACTAATAGCTTGAGAATTTTCCATTAAATGATTCTCTACTCTCATATTAAAATTATTTTGCTTAACAACATAATTATCAAACTCATCTAAACATTGATCAGGAGGTTTCGAGTAAGGAATATCTTCTTTATCAAAGCGTTGAAGAGAGTGTACCTCGATCATGGATGAAGGGGGAGTTATCTTACATAAATCTTCTATGGGGGGTAAATTCTTCACATCTTCGGATTTAATACCCTTCTCTTTAAGAGATTTCTTGGCTTCCCTCATATCTTCATCATTTAATTTAATCATACTCCTCTTCTTCAATATTGGTGTCGGGGTTGGTTCAGGTGTAGTCCAATCATCATGATTTCGGCATATTCTAGCCAATAATTCTTCAGCGTCGTCTGGAGTTCTTTTCCTGAAAACACAACCAGCACAACTATCCAGGTGTGCCCTAGACTCAATGGTTAGTCCACTATAAAATATATCAAGTAAGTCATGCTTTTACAAATCATGTCCAGGCCGAGCTCTGATAAGAGAGCAAAACCTTGCCCAAGCTTCAGGCAATTTCTCTCCATCTTCCTGGTCAAAACTATAAATTTTCTACAAGGCAATATGTTGAGCACTAGCAGGAAAATATTTCCGAAAGAAAACATCAAGCAACTTTTTTGGACTATCAATAGAATCAGAAGGCAAACTATTATACCAAGTTTTAGCTTCATCCTTTAATGAGAAAGGAAAAAATTTAGCAACAAAATAAGTACGCTTCTTGATATCATCAGAAAACAAGCTACTCAAAGTAGAAAGCTCATTCATGTGTTCTACAACACTTTCTTTTTCAGTACCACAAAAGGGTGTTTTCTCAACAATAGATATATGAGATAAATCAAGAGAAAAATCATAATCCTTATCCTTAATGTTTATAGGAGATGTGGCAAATTTATGATCAGGAGACAATTTATATCTAACAACATGTTGTGCAAGAAGTTTTTTAATGTTACTTGCACCAGTAGTAGCATTACATTTATCAATAAAATCATCATCAAGTTCCACATAATCTTCATCAAGATCATCACTAGAGTATTCAACAGACTCAGGTGAATTAACAGGTGTAGCAGTATTTTCATTAGGAATTTCAGTATTTTCAATTTGTCTAGACCTAGCAATTGTAGCATCTAGAAAATAACCTAATGAACCATCATTATCAAGCACAACAGAAGAATCATCAAAATTATAAGAGGAATTTTCAGATTCAGCGAAGTACCGAGCATTTGAAGCTTGTGGTGGTGAAACAAGTTTATCTCTCACGAGATGGTGAATCAAGAGCAGCGAGAGGTACTCGGAGTTGTACCTTTTCTTGTAGTGGATGGTAATATGGCGACTTTAGCATCGCGAGGTTTACCCATGATGGAGGATTTGCAGCGAACAATATCAATTCAGGTGAACTTGCAAATAAAGCTATGCTCCCCGGCAACGGCGCCGTGAAAATAGTCTTGATGACCCACAAGTATAGGGGATCGCAACGAGTCTTCGAGGGAAGTAAAACCCAATTTATTGATTCGACACAAGGGGAGCCAAATAATATTTGTAAGCCTTAACAGCGGAGTTGTCAATTCAGCTGCACTGGAAACAGACTTGCTCGCAAGAGTTTATCGGTAGCAACAGTTTTATAGCGATAGCGATAGTGAAATATAAGCGGCGAGTAACAAAGACAATAGTAGTGATTATAGTAAACAGCAGGATTAAAATACCGTAGGCACGAGGGATGGATGAACGGGCGTTGCATGGATAAGAGAACTCATGTAACAATCAAGGCGAGGGCATTTGCAGATAATAATAAAACGGTATCCAAGTACTAAACAACCATAGGCATGTGTTCCGTATTTAGTCGTACGTGCTCGCAATGAGAAACTTGCACAACATCTTTTGTCCTACCAGCCGGTGGCAGCCGGGCCTCTAGGGAATCTACTGGTAATTAAGGTACTCCTTTTAATAGAGCACCGGAGCAAAGCATTAACACTCCGTGAACACATGTGATCCTCACATCACAGCCTTCCCCTCCGATTGTCCCAATTTCTGTCACTTTGGGGCCTCGGGTTCCGGACAACAACATGTGTATACAACTTGCGAGTAAGATCATAAAACAATGAATATCATCATGAAACAATAACATGTTCAGATCTGAAATCATGGCACTCGGGCCCTAGTGACAAGCATTAAGCATAACAAGTTGCAACAATATCATAAAAGTACCAACTACGGATACTAGGCACTATGCCCTAACAATCTTATGACTATTACATGATCAATCTCATCCAATCCCTACCATCCCCTTCAGCCTACAATGGGGGAATTACTCACACATGGATGGGGGAAACATGGATGGTCGATGGAGAGGCGTCGGTGGTGATGATGGCGATGATCTCCTCCAATTACCCGTCCCGGCAGGGTGCCAGAACGGATTTTCTGGTCCCGAGGCGGAGTTTCGCGATGGCGGCGGAGTTATGGATGTCTTCTGGCAGATTGGTCGAACTCCCGTGCGTTTTTAGGTTGAAACCCTTAAGTAGTCCAAAGGGGAGCGTCGGAGGCTGGCCGAGGCGCCGCCACCATAGGCCGGCGCGGCCCAGGTGACATAGGCATACCCAATGGGTCTGCCGAATAAGGTACCCGGGGTTTGCTGAAGGCCCATCACCCGAAGAATAAGAAGATTCGGAAGCCCAAGATACTATTAAGGAAAACTAGAGTTGTAATAGGAGTCATCGTTTGTAATCTTGCGGGAAGGGTTGGAAACCCTCCCGGACTCTGTAAACGTGTGTATTACGAATCCCTCGGCTCCGCCTCCTATATAAGGGCGAGTCGAGGGACAAAGAGAGAATCGAATTTACTGTCAATACAACCCTAGTTTTATATTCGTCGAGTACTTTTCGGCTGAAACCTTCGAGATCTACTTGCCATCTACATCTAACTAAACCCTAGTCTACAATCCGTAGGCATTGACAAGTTAATCCCTTGTCAATTGGCGCCGTCTGTGGGATCTAGAGGCGACAAGGAGCTGATCTCGATGGCACGTTCAAGATCGTCGACTTCATCAGTAGCAAGCAGTATCATGGACAGAGGTAAACAGATCGAAACTGGTCTCGTTGATTGTGTTCCTCCCCCCCCCCCCCCCGTTTGGATGCATATGCGTATCTGGAGGAGCCTATGGAGATGACGTTCGGAAGATTCCACTTTCGTGTCGGGAAAGAAGGAACGTATCGTCTCGAAATTCCGATTTTATCGGGATTGTCGGCAGTCGATTCCGACTTTTCGAACTCAACATCGTCAATCGAGTCAGGCGAAGAAGAGAATTCAACGCCACGCTTCATCAGCACCAGGGCAAGCGAAAAGCTCGCCAAGATCTTCAGCGACACGTCCTTCGAGTCATCCGCGGACTCCTATATAAGCGATGACTCGAGCAGCGTCGACAGCTTCGATTTCATCGATAAATCCACTACAGTGGGCAAGGTCTTCGCCAATCTTTATGATGGTGTCACCAAACATAGCACAGATCTGAATACAAAATACCATCAGATTTATGCCATCGGAGAGCCAAGTCGTGATCAGGAGGAAACATCCGAGGCTTTTGACGATCTGGGAAATCCATACGTCGATCCCTCTAATCTGCGACAAGGTCTAGGCAGTAAATACGTCGGACCTGAGCCTCGCGATAGAGTTCAACTCCCGCAGGCAGCATGGGATAGAGCCGCAAGAGCTATGGATGGATCAGAACCAATGGCTACAACAGCCACGCCAACAGAGTTGCAAGCATATCAATATAGGCTCGCACGGGCTACAAGGGAATTGGAAAAACAGACAGCTGCTTTAAATAGAAGAAAGGAGGCAGCCTCCGCTTCAAGCAGGCGAAGAGCGGAGTTAAGTCGACAATCTGGAACTTCGGGAGATAGCCACAGAGAAGCTCGTAACAGAGAAAGATCAAGGCTGCAAAACATACCTGAAGGAGAAAGAGAGTACTTGGTTCAAAACCTCGACATGTCTTTTATGTCGATAGACACGAGAGGAAACATCATTCCCAAGACACCAGAAGCTGGGTATATGGCGACACAGGCCTTTATCCTTGCGTCTAGGCCACCTCCAGGAGATCCAAGAGAGGCACTGTACAACATGGCAATGGCAGGAGTTGGAGTCATGGGAACGGCGCTTGCATCAACACCGCCAGAAGGAGCAGCAAGGCAAAATAGTCCACGACCTGCGGCAGCAGCAGCAGCAACTCTCGAAGGAACAAGTGGAGCAAGAGACACGGCAGCACAAGCAAGGGTGGACAGAGCACGGCAAAGCGGAAGGGAACATCGGCACTCCCCGGAATTAAACGACGAGGATATGTGCGGTTTGCCGTGCTTCACAAGGAGAGTACGAAAAACTCGAGTTCCTTCGGGATTTAAGTTGCCTGATAACTTCAAGAAATTCGACGGCCTGCAAGATCCAGAGGATTGGCTAGTTGATTACCTCGAGATGGTGAAGTTAACTGGAGGGACCAGGGCAACAGCTATGCAAAGCATCCAAGTGCATTTAAGTGGAGCCGCGTGATCTTGGATCAAGAAGCTTCCTCCAGGGTCTATCGACAGCTGGGATAGCTTCGAGGACATATTCGTCAAGAATTTCCGGTCCACCTGCAAGAAACCCGCATCTCTAGAGGAATTACGGGCGTGTCGACAGAAGCCAGACGAATCAATGAGAAAATATATCCAAAGGTGGAACATCATTAAAAACTCGGCAGAGAATATATCTGACGAGAGGGCAATAGACGCGTTTGTCGCAGGGATCCGGCGAGGAGATTTTGTCGAGGACTTGGGCAGGACCAATCCAAAGACAGTATCCGCATTAATGGAGATTGCAAACAGATGGGAAGATGGAGAAGATGCCGTTCACAACAAACGGCATAGATCACCAGAGGAGGACCGCGGCCGAAATTATCAAAATAGGCGACGATTTCCGCGGCAGTACTCGAGTTATGATACTCCTGGGCAAATTTCGGCTGGCTTTCGAGCAAACACTGGAGGAAACAACAGAGATGATTACTAGAGGAGCAACGAACAGCGAGGCGATAATAGAGATGACTCCCGAAACAACAGGCAAAATACCGGGCCAAGGTTTCAGAGACCTTTTGTGTCCCCCGAAGAGATGATGAACGGGCCGTGTCAGATGCACTTCTTTCTCGACAGCAACGGAAAAAGACAGTCAGGACACTTGCAAAAAGATTGCCGAAACTTCCAGGCAATGTTAAGATGGGCAGGACATGCAAATGCTCAGAGCGGCGCACGAAATCCTCAAGGACCTAGGAGTGAGATTCACTTGCCACCTCCCCCGCGATTACAGATGAAAATCGACATCAGCTCAGAATAGCGGCAGCACCTGCTCCACCGCCCTATGTTGATCCTAACTCTAACGGAGCGGTGTCGATGATTCAGAAAGGCGAGGCCATCCAACGAGCTCGAGAAAGTAATCTCGCGACGGTGTTTATGGCGGAGAAGATGCCACCACCAACGATCGAGTACCTTAACCGGTCCGGGCAAGATATTGGCTTTACAATAGCTGATCATCCACAACAAGTTCCTCGACCAGAGCGGTCAGCACTTATCTTACCGGCAGTAATTGCGGGATTTGACGTATCTCGAGTGTTTATAGATGGCGGCAGCAGATTTAAACCTTATGTACGCAGATACGCTAACGAAGATGAATATTTCCCTCGCAAATTTGAAACCAACCGACACACGTTTCCACGGTATCACACCGGAGAAGCCAAGTTATCCGCTGGGGAAGATCAATCTCGACGTTCAGTTCGGGACCCGAGAAAACTACAGGATCGAGAAGCTGGAATTTGAAGTCGTGGATTTGCCGTCACAATATCATGCCCTGTTGGGACGGCCAGCATATGTCAGGTTTATGGCAGTACCACATTACACATACTTGTTGTGGAGGTTACCTGGACCTAAGGGACCAATTACAGTCAAAGGAAGTTTCGCACTAGCCGACAAATGTGACAAGGATTTTCATCGACTTGTCGAAACTTTCGGGATGCAAGCAGAATACATGGAGTCAAGGCTCACAACTGATTATGATGTGCTACCAGATGTAGGGAGACCTAATAAAGAGGCAACCTTTAGTACGGCAAAGGACTCCAAGGAGGTACAGATTCACCCGACAGATCCAAAGAATACGACGTCCATTGCGGCAAACATGGACCTCGCATAGGAAAGCGCGCTCGTCGAGTTCCTCCGTGAGCACTGGAAAATCTTCGCATGGTGTCCAGCTGACATGCCAGGAGTACCCAGGGAACTTGCCGAGCACCACCTAAACTTGGATCCAATAGCGAGACCAATCAAACAACCGTTGCGGCGTTTTTCGGAACCAAACCGCAAAGCCATGCTCGTCGAAATTAATCGACTGAGAGAAGCTGGTTTCATCAAAGAGATATCTACCGAGGCCACTTGGGTAGCTAACCCAGTGATGGTGCCGAAGAAGAACACGAAAGTCCTTCGCATGTGTGTCGACTTTACGTGCCTCAATAAACATTGCCCAAAGGATCACTTTCCCCTCCCAAGGATCGATCAGATTATCGACTCCACGGCAGGATGTGAACGTCTTTCCTTCTTGGACGCATATTCTGGATACAACCAGATCAGATTAAAAGAAGACGACGAAGCCAAAACAGCGTTCATCACACCGTATGGCGTATTTTGTTACAAAACAATGCCTTTTGGGTTGAAAAACGCGGGAGCAACATATCAACGAATGATGCAGAAGTGCTTAGCAACACAGATTGGAAAAAATGTACAAGTATACATCGACGACGTCATCATCACATCAAAAAAGGGGGCAACGTTAATCGAGGACTTGAAGGAAACCTTCGACAACCTCGATAAGTTTTGCCTCAAACTTAATCCGACGAAGTGTTCTTTCGGCGTCCCTGCAGGAGAACTTCTCGGGTTCCTAGTATCAGCAAGAGGGATCGAAGATAATCCCGAAAAAATCCAAGCTATCGTAACAATGAGGAAGCCGACAAAGTTGAAAGAAATACAACAGCTAACGGGGCGAGTCGCAGCTTTAAGCAGATTCGTCGCCGGGTTGGGAGAAAAGGCATTACCATTCTACGCCCTCATTAAACAAGGAGACAAGTTCCAGTGGAACGAAGAAGCAGACAGAGCTTTCGAGGATCTTAAACGGGCAATCTCGACACCACCGATCTTGGTGGCGCCAAGAGAAAAGGAACCTCTCCTGCTGTACATAGCGGCTACGCCTCAGGTGGTTAGCACGGCGCTAGTTGTCGAACGAGAAGAAGAAGGAAAACTCCATGGCGTGCAGGAGCCAGTATATTTCATTAGTGAAGTATTATCACCTTCAAAACAGAGGTACCCGCAGTACCAAAAGCTAGCATATGGAGTATTCACAACCGCAAGAAAATTGCGGCACTATTTTTCGGCGCATCCGATAATAGTGGTTAATGAGGCGCCTTTATCCAACATACTCAACAATCCAGAAGCTACATGCCGTGTCTCCCTTTGGGGAATAGAACTTTCTCCTCGGGACATCACGTATGAAAAGAGAAAGGCAATAAAGTCGCAAATTTTACCAGACTTCATCGCATAATGGATGGAGTTGCAAAACACAGAACCCCCGGATTTATCGAGAACCTGGACTATGAACTTCGACGGGTCCAAAAGGTTAGAAGGAGCTGGAGCAGGGGTGATACTCATATCACCTGAAGGCGACAAGTTGAAGTACGTCCTGCGGATGACGTTCCCAAACGCATCTAATAATGAGGCAGAATATGAAGCCCTTATACATGGGATGAAGATGGCGAAAGCTCGCGGCGCGACTCGACTAAAAATCTTTGGTGACTCACAATTGGTAGCACAGCAAGTTATGAACCAATGTGACGCAGTCAATGACAGCATGGTGGCATACAAGGAGGTGTACAACGAGCTTGAGAAGCTGTTCGATGGATGCGAAGTAAATCACATTAGTAGGCTGAGCAATGATGAAGCCGACGTTCTCGCAAATATCGGGTCACGAGTGCCTCCCAATCCCGCCAGGAGTGTTTTGGGAAGAAATAGCTGAAAGATCTACAAAGACAAAGGCGCAGAAGAAGACGAAGGAGGAGAAAACTTCGGCGCCTCACAAAGAAGTTCGAGATGAAGAAGAGGATCGGAGAGCTGGTGATGATGGTAGAAATTCCATGGATACAAGCATACATATCGTATATCCTACGGAAAGAAATACCTGACGAACCAATTGAAGCAAGACGAGTTATTCGACGATCCAAAGCCTTCACAGTGGTCAAAGGGGAGTTATACAAGCGCAGTATTTCGGGAGTGCTGCAAAGGTGTGTTACACCCGAAGAAGGAAGAATAATCTTAAAAGATGTACACGAAGGAATATGTGGCCACCACGCAAGCAGTCGAGCTATTGCAGCCAAGGTTTTTCGAGCTGGATTTTACTGGTTAACAGCAATTGAGGACGCAAAGGAGATAGGGCGAACTTGTGACGCATGTCAGAGATTTGCCGCAAAACCCCACTCTCCGGCAGCAGAATTAATGCCAATACCCTTATCTTGGCCCTTTGCTCAATGGGGTCTCGATATGGTGGGAAAGTTACACAAAGCTTCGCCGAGGAGGATACGAGTACATGTTGGTTGCTTGTCGACAAATTCACCAAGTGGATAGAAGCAAAGCCGATAAATTCACCAGATGCAGCATCAGCAATAAAGTTCGTGAAGGGTATCGTTTTTCGGTTCGGAGTACCTCACAGCATTGTTACAGACAATGGCAGCAACTTCACGTCGAAGGAGTTCAAGGCATACTGCGCAGAAGTAGGCATCAAATTTCACTTCGCGTCAGTTGGGCACCCGCAAACTAACGGTCAAGTCGAGAAAGCCAATGGAATTATCTGCAATGGTATCAAAAAACGCCTGTTAGGATCGCTTGAAAAAGCTCGGCATACCTGGCCAGAAGAGTTGCCAAGTGTTTTGTGGAGTATTCGAACAACACCAAATACGGCGACGCAAGAAACTCCGTTCTTTTTAGTCCATGGAGCTGAAGCAGTATTACCAATCGAAATAGAGCATGACTCCCCAAGAGTCACAGAGTATGACGAAGAAACTTCAAGAAGAGCTTTAGAGGATGACGTAGATGCACTCGATGAAGCTCGGGATGAAGTGCTCTCACGAGTCACCAAGTACCAGCAGGACCTGAAAAACTACCACAGTCGACGGTTGCGGCCAAGGTGTTTCCAAGTGGGAGATTTGGTCTTACGGCTCAATCAGCAAAGTACTGAAAAACTCGAGTCACCATGGCTGGGCCCTTACGTCGTCACAGAAGTAATCGAAGGAGGAGCATACAGAATCAAGGACAAGAAGACAGGGGTTCCCGAGAAAAACCCCTGGAACGTGGCGCAGCTCAGGCGTTTCTACGCCTAGAGTCGAAATATAGTCCTCCTTTGTAAAAATACAATGTCTTGAAACGCCCGCGAGTTTTCGGACGCACTCTTTTCCTTTTCAGGGCACCGAGTGGGGCTGGAAAGGTTTTTAATGAGGCGGGCTCGCGGTGCTGCAATATAATAAAATATAGTGATGAGATACACATCTTTTCGTCGACATACTCGGGGGCTTACGCCTCGAAGTTACTGCACATACACAACATAGATAAATCCAATGTGCAAGAAATATTTCGCCTTGGTATCAAATACCTCGCCAAATAAAAAGAAAATACAAAATAGCAATCAGCAAAGGAACAAAATACTCGGGGGCTTAAACCCATAAATATAGTATCTTCAATAAAAAGTTGGTTGCCTTGGTTTACAGCCTCGCACATACAACAAAGAGGACCAATCACCGAGACACTTGGGGGCTTGGAGGAAGGAAAATATACAACTTACAATATAAACACAGCAAAGATATAGTCCCTATCGATAAGATACAAACTCAGTGGTGACCCAACAAGTCGTCAATATTTACTCTAGCTTCTTCAGGAGCAGCACCCAAAAAATCAGCATAATGGCCTCCGAGAAAAAGTCGGCATCCATCCGAAGAAGGTCATCAATTATTTCCTCGGCCTACTGGAGTGATCCGCGCATTGATTTTATCAACACCTCTTCGCCGTTCCCTCGGCTTTGTATGAACAGTTTCCACCACCTTTGTCATATCAAGTTTGGGATGATAGATTTGAAGCATGATAAGGGTTACCTTGGCGCCAGCTATCAGTTGAGTTTTTTACAAAGCCATGGATTTTCTGCACATCCTTAAATTTCTCCATAAGTTCGAGGAGAGATTTTGGCTGAACATTCCGAGGAAACATAGCATTGAAAATCTTGGACAAAGTGCTGGAACAAAACTCAAGAAATCCTCGAACTTGGCTCGAGCGATCTTGGAATCTTACAATCTGTCGAGTACGTTCAGGCGTAGCCCAGAAGAGGACACCATGATCAAGACCCAAGTTAACAAGAAAATTTGATCTTGTAGCTACTCTTTGATCCTCGGCCTCAGCATCTAAAAAGGGACCTGCTTGGTGGCAATACATCAGTTAAAGATAGATAACAGGCACAGTAGAAAAAGGGAGAGAAGGATCAAGTCCAAAAAATATACCCGCCATTTCTGAGCTTGCCTCAATCATTAATTCAAGCAGGGAGTTTTCTCGAGAAGCGGCTTTCGCGGCTTCATCTAAGGCGGCTTCCTTAGCGGTTATGGCATCGCGAGTCCGTTGGAGTGCCACTTGTTTCTCTCTCGGATGATTTTCGAGATTGCTCCATTATCATAAGTGATTGTTTCTTCAGAGACTGGAGCTGTTGGCGAAGTTCTTCCAGATCTTCTGTTGAATGTTTATTCGAGAAGTCTTCAAATCGCTCGACAGCAACATGTTTCTTCAAACAGGACACATGAAAAGGATCGGAAGGAGGGGTCGCAGTATAGTTGTCAAAAATCAACTGAAAAATAAAGAATCTCGACATCAATCATCAAGCAAAGATAGATTTCCATTGATTCTTCAAATATATACAAGGCTGTTACAAAAGAGGGACTCCTAGTGAACTACTAAAACAGTTGTCGTCAAATCTAGAAAGGCAACAGCGCCAACAGAGAATTAAAACTAGAAGCAAAGGAAAGGTGGTCTACTTGACCTCCGGCTTCGACGAGCTAGGCGCAGAAGTTGGATCATATCCAAGATAGGCAAGGATCTTCTTCGAGTTAGGCTTGGCAGCCTTAATCAGCGCCTGCCACTTCTTCGTTTCCATCTCCTTTGTGCCGCCAACTTTTGCCCAGTCGACGTCTTGCTGACTGTCAGCAACCAAGGCAATTGTACCTTCAACTCCTACTTTTAACCCCTCTTGGCGAAGTTGGAGTCCAAGGTTATCTTGAGAACTGAAGCACTTGGCGAGAGCAACAAAAGTTCCAGGCATTTCTTTCTTCTTGAAAAAATATGGAAAAAGCCGCGACAGACCCAATCTTTGCTTCAGTAAGGCCATCACGAGCCTCATCACAGTGAATTTCCAGAAGAGAGAATGCATCAAGGAGTTGGTCACCTTCGGCACCCTCTAGCTCATACTCTTGACCGGTTCTCCCTGAGCAAAAGTGAGAAGTTGGCCAAATGAAAAGAAAGAAAAAAACACGACACAAGGAAACAGCAAGGATCTGAACACTTTCGACATTGCGACTCTAGGCGAGAAAGGATCTCCTGTTCACGCGCAGATTGTTGAGTTATGTTCTCACTCAAAGAAGTTTCTGCGTCGTGAAGTCTTTTTCGGAGTTCTCCGACAGTGGCGGCATCTTCCTTAGCCTTCTTGGCATCTTCTTCAGCTTTTTCGCGAGCCTTTTCGCTCTGCTCTAACCTAGCAGCAAGAGCGTCAGCACGCTTGTTGGCCTCCGCAAGATCTCCTGGCAAAAATAAGCGACAGTGAGACATCATGACAAGACATAATGGTACATATGCCATAGAGGAGGAAAATAAAAGAAATACCTTCCAGCTTTTTGGTATGGTCACGGTACCCGATGAATTGAGTACCGAGACGAATAAATTCCTTTATCAAAGGCTGAAGAGACAACCAAAGGAGAATGGAAGTCAATATAATCAGAATAAATTTGACAACACCCAGCAAAAGATAAAGAGGGGATGGAAGCATTAAAAGGCGTGGAACTTACATCATTCAATGAAGGTGTCGACGAACTACCAGGGAATTGGATAGTTTCCTTTGCTGGCTCGACCCTCGCTCTTTTTGGAGAAGAAGCTCGGGGGCTTTCAACTAGTGGTGGCTGTTCGACGTTTTGTTCAGGAGGCGAAGTTTCGTCCCCATCGGGTCGAGATTCAGAAACAACTAAAGTGCGGGATGTGCTCGTTCGAGCAGTCGCATCAATAGGTGTATCTTCATCTTCTTCGCCACTACAAAAATAAAGTACCAAGATAAGGAACATAGGGAAGCATTATCAAAAAATAAACAAGTACAGCACATAAATACTTACGAGCTGATAAGAGCAGCCTCGTAAGGATCAAAGGTTTTCTTTCCAGCATCAAGTGCAGGCCCTTTGCCATGGACAGCACCGGCTTCGGAGGTGCCGGAATCAACAACGTTCTCCCTCTTTCTCTTATTCTTCGGAGAAGCAGCTGGGAGAGAGGAGCGTGTTGATTCGGTGGCTTCAGTTTCAATCTCTTTTTCAGAGGATGTCGCGAATTTTCGAGAACCCGCGACATCACTCTCAAGGCGAGAAGTACCTTGGTTGTCGTCGGTGACAACAGCCCGTTCTTCGACATCTCCACCTTCAGGAAGGGGAGGAAGAGGTGATGAGGTATCATGGTTCTGCACAAACATAGAAATATTTCAACATAGATTCATAATAGTAATAGCAGTTCAAAAGCAAGCAGTACCAAAGAGGAAAAAGAAGGAGTCTGTACAAAAACATACGACAATGATATATCACCTGAGGAAGTGCGTTGGTGGCGCTGAATGGCGTCACACAGCAAGTCGAAGGAACGATGTCTTTCTTGTTCAACGACGAGATTTTTCGGACAAGTTTCTCCAAGTCCTTGACTGATAAATCTGTCGACAAGCGGTCTGTATCTTCGGCACCAGTATACATCCAAAGGGATTTTTTCGGGCTTGCAGAGGCTGCACCCTGATCCTAAGGAAGTACGCCGTGATTTGGATACCCGATAACTCTTGTCCTCGGGTGTTTTGGAGCTGATGGATGCGTGTCATCAAGGCCTCCGTCGCCGTTTTTTCTTCGTCGGTAACCTCTGCATCCCGGCCCTCAAATCGCTATCGGAGCCGCTATGGGAGGGGGGGGGGGGCGCCGGTGGAGATGCTATGAGGGTTCGACTCAGATCGTTGTGAGATTTTAGGCATGTATATCAGAATCTTTAATTTCCGGTACAATATTGTTTCTTCTACATTTTTCTAGTTGCTTTCCCATCGCATGTGGCCTCAAAAAAAAAACCCAACTCCTGATCTTATAGAATTGTTATTTATTTTGATTTTCTCAAAGAAAAGAACGATTATCTATTTATTTGTATATATTTGTAGAAAATTCGAAATTATTTGTTGTATTATTTCAGCTTTACCGCTTTTCCTCCTTTATGCTTGTGTTAAGGGTTCTGTACAATTATAAATCTTAATTACACACGGTGCCTCTCTCAAGTTCACGGCTCAAGGACATCTCAAAAAGGAAGAACAGCTACCCTATGACAAAAAGAAATTTCGCCGCCGCTCGTTAGTTCGTGATCCTGGGATGCTTTCTTCCGTTCCAGAAATGTGCTCTTAGGGTGTTTGCTAGCCCGGGGCAATTGAGAATGACTATCTTGATCCTAACTAAGTTGAAATGAGATAAGATGTTGTTTGGTAGCACATGTATGAGTTAAGATGAGATGTTGTTTCGTAGCGCAATGTATGGGTAGAGATGAGATCTTTAGCACTAATTCAATATTTGAACAAAGTAGACTATACCTAAATATAAAATACACACGATTACAAAATACACATTGATTCAATATTCCATAAAATACACGCTATTCAATATTCAAAAGGTGTAGTTTTTTTCTTCAAAAACAGACCCTAAAACAAAGTCAAAAAAATCGATCTGGTCATCCTAGATCCTGGAGCTCGATCTGTAAACCATGGAGCAACATTGGCCAGGTCGGCGATGGCCAAGGGAGCGGCGAGGGCGGGCGTAGGCGGTGGCCGGTGCCAGGGGAGCAGGGCCGGGTTGACACCAGGCAGGCCTATGCCGGTGAGCCAGGGGAGAGGCCATTGGATCTTTCCGCCGGTGAGCTCACTGGTCCGACGACCAGGGGAGGGGCGGTGGGCGGTCAGCCGCGTCAAGGAGATCCGATTCCCGGGGCCACGGTTCATTGGCGAGGAGATCTGCATCAAGGCGGTCACGTCGAGGAGATCCGCGTCGGGGTAGTCAGTCGCCAGCGAGCTTCCAGGGGAGGAGCTCTAGAGGAGGGCGGCGGCCTACACCAAGGGAGGGCGCCAAGGGAGAGGTAGCGGCCTGCGCCAGGGGAGGTGGCGGCCTGCACCGGTGGAGTGCGGCGGTTGCATGCGGCGGTTGCGTGCGGCATCCAAATGGGAGGGGTGAGGAGAAGAAAATGAGCGAGAAGAGGCACGCGGGTTCGTGGTGGTGGTGGTGGTGGTGGGGGGGGGGGTCTCGCGCGGAACCCGAGAGGTTTTGCGAGATGTGTTCAGCCTGATCAAGTTGTGAAGGTTGATTTGAGCTTCAGGCTTGGATGCGGAGAGTTTTTGTATGAGGTGGGCTATGTTTGACTTGGGCTAACCAACACATGTATCTCTAAAAATCTCTGTTAAGATGGAATTATCCAAGTTGTTCTGGGTTACTGAACACGTCTTTATACTAGTGATACAGAGAAGTCGTTGTCGGGTTGCAGCTTGTTGTCAGATATTCGCCAGGCCGTTCTGGCTGACATGTCTCTTGGGCCTTGTAGAATTCGACTTGAGCCCCGCTTATATCTAAGCATCACCCTTGCTAGTAGAGGAGTTAACATCGGGTACCACTAGAAAAAACCAACCTTTAGAAAGGGAAAAGTTCGCTCCGCGCGACGCACGAGAGAACGACACGTATCAGTCATCGAACCGAGCGCGAGCTACTACGGAAAAGATGCCCCGCGCGTACACCCGCGCATAGGTATGCGCGCTCCCGCTCCGCGTTTCAACCGCGCGCGAGCACGCGCTGCTCGGCCGAGCAAGTACGTACGGGTGCAAATCCATGCTTGATGGTAGCTAGCTACCACGTGCAACGAACTACAAAGCTATAAGTGCAAATACAAATTAGTGAAATATATATAGCAAAAGTGCAAGTATAATCTGTTGGAAATATAAGCAAATATTCATATGAAATAATCCGTACAGATAATTGATAAATCAGGACTACGAAAATAACAGGTAAAATAATCATGCAGACTAGTAAAGTAGATGAACAGATCACATCTAAACAAGACAAACCGATTGCATCTACCATAGAAACTAGAAGAAGAAACTCTAACAGAAACTGAAAGAGAAACGACAAGATCACATACTTCGCAGCAGCTTCGTTGTCGCCCATGTTGAGGTTGCCGAGGAAGTCGCTGAGGTCCGGGAAGAAGTTGTCGGTGTGGAGAAACTCGTCGTCCGAGGACGACGTCGTGATGCCAGTAGTCGCGCCGGAGCGCTTCCCAAAAACCTGATTGCCCCTCACCCGTACAGGTTCACGAGAGGCAGGGTTCCGGAGGCCTACTGTCCCGACGGTCGGTGCACGCCGACGGACGGGATGAGGAAGACGAAGGCGGCGGCGCAATGAACTGGAAACAGGTAGTCGCATGTGTGTCTCGTATAGACTAGGGTTGGAGTCCGCGCTTATGTAGTGCGGTTCGGGAAGGTCGTGGGACGCAGCCCACGTCCGAGTCGGCACAGCCACGATCCAGAAAAACCGGAAGGCCAAAAGGCTGAGTAACGCGTCCGTTAATGACTCGAAATTGATTACACAATTAATTTCCCAAACAGCAAAAAGATAAGCTCGGCTCGGCGAGATTCCCGCAACCCGCGGCGCGTCGTGACGTGTCGTGACGAGGCGAGGCGGGCGGCGGAGGAGGAGGAGTGCGCGAGGGCTCTCTCTCTTCTCACTCACTTACTAGGACTAGAACAGCCCACCTTATATACCACTCCAACTCTCTCCCAACTAGCAATGTGGGACTAAACTTTAGCTCCCACTAGTGCTGCCACTGATTATTGGAATGGGCCATGTGAGTTTCAGAATTTGATAATGGGTCATGGGCCAAAGGCCAAATTGTATGATAACGTTGCATAGAAAACAAAAAATTTCCTACCGCGAACACGCAATCCAAGCCAAGATGCAATCTAGAAGACGGTAGCAACGAGGGGGTATCGAGTCTCACCCTTGAAGAGATTCCAAAGCCTACAAGATGAGGCTCTTGTTGCTGCGGTAGATGTTCACTTGCCGCTTGCAAAAGCGCGTAGAAGATCTTGATCACGATCGGTTCCGGCGCCACGAACGGACAGCACCTCCGTACTCGGTCACACGTTTGGTTGTTGATGAAGACGACGTCCACCTCCCGTTCCAGCGGGCAGCGGAAGTAGTAGCTCCTCTTGAATCCGATAGCACGACGGCGTGGTGTCGGTGGCGGTGGAGAACTCCGGCGGAGCTTCGCTAAAGCACGCGGGAGCTATGGAGGAGAGGGGGGCGGCTAGGGTTTGGGAGGGGGTGGCCGGCCACTCAAGGGGGCGGCCAGGTTGTGGTCTTGGGGTGGCCGGCCCCCTCCCTTGGCCCCTCATTATATAGGTGGATCCCCAAGAGTTGGTGTCCAAGTCTTCGAATAAGACCCGAACCAAAAACCTTCCATAAGAGAGGGAAACCTAGCCAAGCTAGGACTCCCACCAAAGGTGGGAGTTCCACCTCCCATATGGGGGGGTGGCCGACCCCCTAAGGGGGAGTGCACTTGGGACTCCTCCCCCACTAGGGTTGGCCGGCCATGGAGGTGGAGTCCCATGTGGACTCCACCTTCCTTGGTGGTTTCTTCCGGACTTTTCTAGAACCTTTCTAGAACCTTCCATAGAACCTTCCGCGACATTTTAATTCACATAAAATGACATCCTATATATGAATCTTATTCTCCGGACCATTCCGGAACTCCTCGTGATGTCCGGGATCTCATCCGGGACTCCGAACAAATATTCGAACTCCATTCCATATTCAAGTACTACCATTTCAACATCCAACTTTAAGTGTGTCACCCTACGGTTCGTGAACTATGCGGACATGGTTGAGTACTCACTCCGACCAATAACCAATAGCGGGATCTAGAGATCCATAATGGCTTCCACATATTCAACGATGACTTTAGTGATCGAATGAACCATTCACATACAATACCAATTCCCTTTGTCTCGCGATATTTTACTTGTCCGAGGTTTGATCTTCGGTATCACTCTATACCTTGTTCAACCTCGTCTCCTGACAAGTACTCTTTACTTGTACCGTGGTATGTGGTCTCTTATGAACTTATTCATATGCTTGCAAGACATTAGACGACATTCCACCGAGAGGGCCCGTAGTATATCTATCCGTCATCGGGATGGACAAATCCCACTCGCTGATCCATATGCCTCAACTCATACTTTCCGGATACTTAATCCCACCTTTATAGCCACCCATTTACGCGAGTGGTGTTTGATGTAATCAAAGTACCTTTCCGGTATAAGTGATTTATATGATCTCATGGTCATAAGGACTAGGTAACTATGTATCGAAAGCTTATAGCAAATAACTTAATGACGAGATCTTATGCTACGCTTAATTGGGTGTGTCCATTACATCATTCATACAATGATATAACCTTGTTATTAATAACATCCAATGTTCATGATTATGAAACTAATCATCCATTAATCAACAAGCTAGTTAAGAGGCATACTAGGGACTCTTTGTTGTTTACATATCACACATGTATCAATGTTTCGGTTAATACAATTATAGCATGGTATATAAACATTTATCATAAACATAAAGATATATAATAACCACTTTTATTATTGCCTCTTGGGCATATCTCCAACAGATCTCCCACTTGCACTAGAGTCAATAATCTAGATTACATTGTAAGGAACCTAACACCCATGGCATTCTGGTGTTGGTCATGCTTTGCCCTAGGGAGAGCTTTAGTCAACGGATCTGCTACATTCAGATCAGTGTGTACTTTTGTTATCACCAGAATTTGACCAAGTCAGAGGTGGGCCGCGATCAAGATGGGTTTGAAGAAATATATATAGAAGGAATACGTGGATCGGCCTTTTATATCAAGTTGGGCTTAATTGCCCATGTATCTGTAACATATTAGATCGCATTTTAGTTTAGAAGTTAGAATCTTACTCGTGCACGGTTTGGTGCACGCCCCACATTAGAAAGTCCCCTGGACTATAAATATGTACCTAGGGTTTATGGAATAAACAACAACCAACGTTCAACCACAAACAAATCTCGGCGCATCGCCAACTCCTTCGTCTCGAGGGTTTCTACCGGTAAGCATCATGCTGCCTAGATCGCATCTTGCGATCTAGGCAGCACAAGCCTGCCTACGTTGTTCATGCGTTGCTCGTATCGAAGCCTTTTTGATGGCGAGCAACGTAGTTATCTTAGACATGTTAGGGTTAGCATTGTTCTTCATATTACATGCTTTCGTAGTGCAACCCTTGCATGTCTAGCCGCCCTTACGCCTATCTTAGGCGTAGGGGCGGCACCCCGCTTGATCATAGTTTAGTAGATCTGATCCGTTACGATTGCTCCTTGTTCTACAAGGATTAGTTTAATATCCGCAATAGTTAGGCCTTACAAAGGGGGGAGGATCCAGCGGCACGTAGGGTGTCGTTCGTTGGCCCTAAGCAGGATGTTCCGAGGATCAACCTCGTGTTGGTTTTTAGGCCTTGTTTAGGATCGGCTTACGATCGCCGTGCGTGGCCGCGAGGCCCAACCTGGAGTAGGACGATCCGATTATGCGGTGAAAACCCCACATCGTCGTAGATCTCATTAGCTTTACCTTGATCAAGCGGGACCACCATATATTCGGACACCTCGTCCGAATCATGGGTGGATCGGCTCTTTGAGCCGATTCACGGGATAACCCGAGAGCCGATCGAGGCTCGTATTTAACGTTTACGTGTGTGCCCTGCAGGAAACTAAGCGAGGCATCATCCACACCTTCCCGACCGGTATAGGTCAGGTGGCACGCCCTTGTGATAAACATCGGTGCGTGCGACCAGAAGGCTTTGCGGGCCGTCGCTCAGAGGGACTAGGGCCAGCCGCAGCCCTAGTTGTTCCCGGCTCTACGGTGTTGCCCGTCTCTGCCCGCCAGTGGGTTTCTGACGTCAACACATTCTGGCACGCTCGGTGGGACAGTCGACGATATCCACGACATCGCCATCTACATCCAAGATGGCGGAAGACACTCCGGTCACATACGCGGATCTGCCTGATGAGCTCAAGAAGAAGCATGACGAGATCAAGGCAACCCTCGAAGCCGAACTCATCGGCTCCTTCCACCGAACCCGCTCCCATGGCGTCAGGTGGAAGGGTTTCACACCTGAAGGCGCGCTCGATGGAGTGGACTTGTCCGCCCCATCAGAAGAACGCACTAGGTCGCTGCGGCAGGAGATCAACTACATGGTGGCTCATTCGCTGCACCGCCACTCTGAGAGCCTGGTGAACACCTTGGAGCGTGTCGCTCTGCGCGTCGTCCAGGAAATCATGAGTCACCGGTACTCCCCGTCGGGACCGGCAACCCCGACGAACCTCCAAGGCCCAGCTCCTGCAGTTGGCTTAGAACCGGAAAAGCAAGCATGGCTGGTTAAGTATGCCACCCCGGCGAATCTTCAGGGTTCGACACCTTCAGCCATCACAGCGGATCAGATTTGTACAATTCGAAAGATCGGTTCGGTATGATGCCGAAAAGGAAGGCGTTCGGCTACACCAAGCCGTACCCCAACAGCTACGAACTGATCCCGCTGCCACCCAAATATCGGCTCCCGGACTTCACAAAGTTCGGTGGGTCGGAGGGGTCCAGCTCCATCGAGCATGTGAGCCGATATTTGGCACGAGCGGGCACGATCTCAGCGTCGGATGAGTTGCGCGTGAGGTTCTTCTCACAGTCCCTCACAGGATCGGCTTTCGGGTGGTACACATCGCTACCACCGAACTCCATCCAAACTTGGAAGCGATTGGAAGAGCAATTCCATGAGCGGTATCATTCGAAGCTTCCGAGTCTAGCATTGCCGATCTAGCACAGCTACGCCGAAGCGCGGAGAAACTGTGACGGAATACATCCAGCGCTTCGAGAATCTTAGGAACCGATGCTATTCGGTTCGTATAACTGAAAAGGAAGCAATCGAGTTGGCAGTAGCAGGCCTTGCAACACAGCTCAAGGACATGGCCTCCCAAGCAGATTATCCCTCGCTGGCGCACGTGGTTCGGAAACTTTCAGCATATGAACAGCGCCACCCGGACCTGTACCAAGACAAGTTCAAGCGTGCAGTAGCCCCGGTCGATGCGGAGGAAGACGAAGTTCCTGCGGGAGACCAAGAAGTAGCAATGGCTGAGTGGACTCGGGGGAACCCCGTGTCCCGCAAATGGGTAAAGCCACCAGGCCCGCCCGGGGATTTGATTTTGACGTGACCAAGACCGAGCAAATCTTCGACCTCCTACTCAAGGAAAAGCAGTTGAAGATACCCGAAGGTCTCAAATTCCCCACGGCGCAAGAGCTGAATGGAAAGCCATACCGCAAATGGCATAACTCGCTCTCCCATGCCACCAACGACCGCAGGGTGTGGCGTCAGCACATCCAAGCGGCGATAGAGAACGGGCGTCTAATTTTCAACCAGTACGCCATGAAGGTCGATACCCAGCCCTTCCCCGCCGTGAACATGGTGGAGTATGCTTGCCATGCGGGGTGCCAGCCGGGTTTCCTGTGCAATATCAACATGGTAGATCTTGGACACCACGCTGGCAAGGATGGAGATGAGGGCAGCTGCTCTCATAGCAAAGAAACAGAGGAAGCCGCTCCACGCGATCGGCTCCGCCAAGACGGCAAGCGCTACATCACAGAGGGAGAAGTGAAGAACATAAGATATCAGCGACCTCTCTCTGATCACCTCCTCAACAAGTATGTGGGTCAGTACGACCAACGCCGACGGTCCAGCGATGATGATGAAAGAGTTCGTCCGGCCGTAGAAGCCGAAGACATCGTCGGCGGAATCGCGATGAGGAGGAGCACGAGCGTTGTGCCAAGGGAAAGGCAAGGGAGCAAGGCGACGAGGAAAGGCACTGGGATTGTCCCTTCTTCAGGCACTGCTGGGATTCAGGAATGAGCCGATTGCCAACAATCCGCAATTGCCCAGAATGCAACCGGAAGAAGAAGGAGGCAGCCAACGTGTCCGTGTTCGAGCGCTTAGGACCTCTCCCGCCACAGAGCAAACGAGCTGAGTCCCCTCGGTTGGAAGATCTCGAAGATTCAGAAGACGAGGGGGAAGAAGAAGACAGTACCACCGGCCAAGGTGGTGCCCCGATGGACTCAGCCGTTCCCAAAAACGCAGGGTTCAAAGATTGCGCGGCCCGGAAGAAGCCGAGAGGTTATACTTGCATACATTGAGGAAAGCAAGGCCTGATCTGGCGGCAAAGGTTCAGCGAACCCTGGATGAAGAGGGTCGTCCACGGAAGATGGAGTGGCGCCCCAAGCAAAGGAAAGCCGATGATGAAACATCGGCTGGCACAAACATGGTGCTCGTTCTTCCGACGAAGCTCAGTGCTCCACGGTTACACGATACATCCAAGGTGGACGACAGCAAGCGCACCAACATGATAAAATCAGAGATTGGGCTGGTTCGGTCTACCGGCCCGAGCGAGTAGCAAGAGCACATCAATGAGCAAACGTGGCGAGGCTGATCCTTGTGATCGGCCCCAAAAATTTATGAAGGGAACTTACAAAACCTTCGCCGAGCAAGCAACGTGGAGGCCGATTCCAGCAATCGGCCAAAATTATCCTCACCCACCGTTCTGCTTGGGTTCAACATGTTATCCAACAGAGCCGATACCATCAATCCTCTTGACAGAATCGGCTCGGGGGGGCACCCAGGTGGATAAAATACGAGGATATGCAACGGAAGCATCTCATCTTTTGGTGATGGGTATTGGAATATGGGGGCCGATGCAGTAGTCGGCCTAAAAATCTGAAAATTATTCGAAAATTTTCGAGCACAGCCGATGCAGCAGGCATCGACTTAAGGATATGGAAGCCGATGCGTGGCCATCGACTCAAGAGGAATAAGAGCTCGGATCTTCTCTTCAAAGGACAAGGCCAAGAGCAGCCTGGACGTGCAGATCAGGTCAAGGATGGAGCGCCTTAGATCCACCAAAGGAAAGAAGCCGATTTATGTTTAAATCGGCTGGCTCGCATAAGGAACTTCCCCACACACGATCAAGCCCAGGTCCATGCAGCTAATTTGCGTATCCTTGTCTCTGTTTTGCCTTGGCTGAGACTCGGGGGGCAACAGGCCTGGTAGATGCTCTATTGAGGAACCGATCGAGGTACCATCGGCTCATCTCCGTTGCAACCTTCTTCACAAAACGATGAGCGCTCGCTAAGGAGGATCTCTGAAACTGGTGGGAGAAATTTAAGGGCTCTCTTGGAAGTCCCACAGTATCTACCGGAAAGAGAATCATCAGTTGAAGAATGGAAGGGTGAATGTCGAAGGACCGATGCGTTGCTATCGGCTCATTACGCGTTGGCAAAGGGGACGAATCAGCAGGGTCAGTATGAGGGAGAATCGGCTAAATTAAGCTCAAAGGAAATCAGCAAAATCGAATTGGGGAAAAGTTCTTCATTAATAGGCGGGATTTCTTACATCAAAGAGCTGATTGCTCTCGAAGGAAATACTAGGGGATACATTGCCCCATCTACTACTACCGGCCCTATGCTAGAGGTCCTATCTACGGGCCGTCACCGCCCTCGTCGTCGCCGTCGTCGCCGCCGCTGCCGCGCATCGCTCCCGGCGGGCTCGTCGTCGCTCCAATGGCCGCCGACCGGGCCCTCGTTGTCCTTGTCTTCTTCGTCGGCGTCGTCCTCATCGCCGTCGAAGTCGCTAAGGTTGCCCGGCCAGGGGCGGAACCGCTTGGCCGGCGGCTCGTCGGAGGGGCTGTCGTCGTCGTCCTCCTCCTCCTCTTCCTCCTCCTCCACCCCCTCGGAGGAGGTGAAGTCATCCCAGGAGAAGCGATCGTCATCGCTCTCCTCCTCCGATTCCCCGTCGGCGAGGAACCGGAGGTCGCTCTCCCCGTCCGTCGAGGACTGGTCATCCTCGGACCAGATGGAGAAGTCATGGTCTGACTCCTCCCCGGCCGCAATGGCGCGACGGGTGTTGGCCGCATGGACCTCCGCCGGGTTGTACTCCGGCGTCGGCTCACGGGACGTGGAGGACTCGGCTGGAAGGATCCGATGGAGCAGAGGAGGAAGAAGACATGGTGGCGCAGGAGGGCTTTTGGACTGCTAATGCGAGGGAGATGCAGAGCAGAACTGTTCATAGCGGTTAAATAAAAGGGGATATAGTGGAAATTCAATGCCACAGCGAGTTTCCGAGGAAGTGGTGCTTGAAAGAAAGAGAAAAGACTGCCAAGTCACGCGGAGAAGTTGAGAAGGCAAGTCATCATGGTAACGGATACTGCGACGGTTCTGCCACGACATGACCCGAGGAAAGAAAGGCGTAATGATTTTGGAAATGTCATTTCCAAAACCAGGGGGGCATGTGTTATCACCAGAATTTGACCAAGTCAGAGGTGGGCCGCGATCAAGATGGGTTTGAAGAAATATATATAGAAGGAATACGTGGATCGGCCTTTTATATCAAGTTGGGCTTAATTGCCCATGTATCTGTAACATATTAGATCGCATTTTAGTTTAGAAGTTAGAATCTTACTCGTGCACGGTTTGGTGCACGCCCCACATTAGAAAGTCCCCTGGACTATAAATATGTACCTAGGGTTTATGGAATAAACAACAACCAACGTTCAACCACAAACAAATCTCGGTGCATCGCCAACTCCTTCGTCTCGAGGGTTTCTACCGGTAAGCATCATGCTGCCTAGATCGCATCTTGCGATCTAGGCAGCACAAGCCTGCCTACGTTGTTCATGCGTTGCTCGTATCGAAGCCTTTTTGATGGCGAGCAACGTAGTTATCTTAGACATGTTAGGGTTAGCATTGTTCTTCATATTACATGCTTTCGTAGTGCAACCCTTGCATGTCTAGCCGCCCTTACGCCTATCTTAGGCGTAGGGGCGGCACCCCGCTTGATCATAGTTTAGTAGATCTGATCCGTTACGATTGCTCCTTGTTCTACAAGGATTAGTTTAATATCTGCAATAGTTAGGCCTTACAAAGGGGGAGGATCCAGGCGGCACGTAGGGTGTCGTTCGTTGGCCCTAAGCGAGGATGTTCCGAGGATCAACCTCGTGTTGGTTTTTAGGCCTTGTTTAGGATCGGCTTACGATCGCCGTGCGTGGCCGCGAGGCCCAACCTGGAGTAGGACGATCCGATTATGCGGTGAAAACCCCACATCGTCGTAGATCTCATTAGCTTTACCTTGATCAAGCAGGACCACCATATATTCGGACCCCTCGTCTGAATCATGGGTGGATCGGCTCTTTGAGCCGATTCACAGGATAACCTGAGAGCCGATCGAGGCTCGTATTTAACGTTTACGTGTGTGCCCTGCAGGAAACTAAGCGAGGCATCATCCACACCTTCCTGACCAGGTATAGGTCAGGTGGCACGCCCTTGTGATAAACATCGGTGCGTGCGACCAGAAGGCTTTGCGGGCCGTCGCTCAGAGGGACTAGGGCCAGCCGCAACCCTAGTTGTTCCCGGCTCTACGGTGTTGCCCGTCTCTGCCCGCCGGTGGGTTTCTGACGTCAACAACTTTGCAAATCTTTACTTCTCCATCTTCGATGTACTCGCGAATCGAGTGGTAACGCAGCTTGATATGCTTCAGCCTCTTGTGTGATCTTGGTTCTTGCATTGGCGATGGCACCCATGTTGTCACAGTATATGACTAGTGGGTCCAATGCACTAGGAACCACACCGAGCTCTACAATGAACCTCTTCATCCATACCGCTTCTGATGAAGCCTCTGAAGCCGCTATGTACTCCGATTCCGTTGAAGACTTCGCCACCGTGCACTCGCTTCGAGCTTGCCCGGCTTACTGCAGCACCATTCAATATAAACACGTACCCGGACTCGTGACTTAGAGTCATCAGGATCGGTGTTCCAACTTGCATCGGTGTAACTTGTTACAACGAGCTCTTGGTCACCTCCATAACAAAGAAACATATCCTTAGTTCTTTTCAAGTATTTCGGGATATTCTTGACCGCTGTCCAGATGCTCCATTCCTGGATCACTTTGATATCTCGCTAGTCAAACTAACGAGCATGCGCTATATCCGGTCTTGTACATAGCATGGCATACATAATAGAGCCTCATCGCCGAAGCATAGGGGATCCGACTCATCATTTCTCTTTCTTCTGCCGTAGCCGGTCCTTGAGTCTTACTCAAGACCTTGCCCGGTAACATAGGTAAAAACCCTTTCTTACTTTCGTCCATTCTAAACTTCTTTAGAATCTTGTCCGAGTATGTACTCTGTGATAGCCCTATTAGGCGTCTTGATCTATCTCTATAAATCTTGATGCCTAATATATACGATGCTTCACCAAGGTCTTTCATTGAAAAACTATTATTCAAATAACCTTTTACACTTGCTTAATAGTTCTATATCATTCCCAATCAATAATATGTCATCTACATATAATATCGGGAATGCTACGGAGCTCCCACTCACTTTCTTGTAAATACGAGGCCTCTCCATGACACCGTATAAACCCGAAGTCTTTGATCACCTTATCAAAGCGTCGGTTCCAACTTCTTGATGCTTGCTTCAGTCCATAGATTGAACGCTGAAGTTTGCATACTTTGTCGGCATTTTTAGGATCGACAAAACCTTTGGGTTGTACCATATACAACTCTTCCTCAATGTCTCCATTAAGGAACGCCGTTTTGACATCCATCCGCCAAATCTCATAATCGAAAAATGCAGCTATTGCTAACAAAATCCTCACAGATTTTAGCTTCGCTACGGGTGAGAAAGTCTCATCGTAGTCAACTCCTTGAATTTGTCGGAAACCCTTTGCGACAAGTCGAGCTTTATAGATAGTAATATTACCATCAGCATCTGTTTTTCTCTTGAAGATCCATTTATTCTCGACAGCCTTTCGGCTATCAGGTAAGTCTACCAAAGTCCATACTTTGTTATCATACATGGATCCCATTTCGGATTTCATGGCTTCTTGCCATTTGTTGGAATCTGGGCTCATCATCGCTTCTTCATACGTCGCAGGGTCCTCATCATTGTTATCCACAATCATGACATTTAGACAAGGATCATACCAATCAGGAGTGGCACGTTCCCTTGTCGATCTGCGAGGTTCAGTAGTTTCCTCGTTTGAAGTTTCATGATCATTATCATTAGCTTCCTCTGTTGCCGGTGTAGGCGGTACAGGTACAACTTCCGGTACTGCGCTATTCTGATCAACGAGTATAGATTTATCAATCTCATCGAGTTCTACTTTTCTTCCAGTCACTTCTTTAGTGAGAAATTCTTTCTCAAGAAAGGTTCCGTTCTTAGCAACAAAGATTTTGCCTTCGGATCTGTGATAGAAAGTGTACCCTATAGTTTCCTTAGGGTATCCTATGAAGACGCATTTCTCCGCTTTGGGTTCTAGCTTGTCCGGTTGTAACTTTTTTACATAGGCTTCGCAACCCCAAACTTTAAGGAACGACGACTTAGGTTTCTTATTAAACCATAATTCATACGGTGTCGTTTCTACGGATTTTGATGGTGCTCTATTTAAAGTGAATGCGGCTGTCTCTAATGCATAACTCCAAAATAATAACGGCAAATCGATAAGAGACATCATAGAACGAACCATATCTAAGAGAGTTCGATTACGACGTTCGGACACACCGTTTCGTTGTGGTGTTCCCGGCGGTGTCAATTGTGAAAGTATTCAGCATTTGTTTAAATGCATGCCAAACTCATAACTCAGATATTCACCTCCACGATCAGATCGTAGAAATTTAATCTTCTTGTTACGTTGATTTTCTACTTCACTTTGGAATTCCTTAAACTTGTCAAAAGTTTCGGATTTATGTTTCATGAAATAGATATACCCATATCTACTCAGATCATCTGTGAAGGTTAGAACATAACGATAACCACCGCGCGATGCTACACTCATTGGTCCGCATACATCGGTATGTATGATTTCCAATAAGTCGGTAGCTCGCTCCATCATACCGGAAAATGGAGTCTTAGTCATTTTTCCCATTAGACATGCTTCGCATCTATCAAGTGACTCAAAGTCAAGTGATTCAAGTAATCCATCAGTATGGAGTTTCTTCATGCGCTTCACTCCAATATGACCAAGACGACAGTGCCACATATAAGTAGAATTATCATTCAATTTAATTCGCTTAGCATCAATGTTATGTATATGCGTATCACTACTATCGAGATCTAACAGAAATAAGCCATTCTTTTCTGGTGCTCGACCATAAAAGATATTATTCATAAAAATAGAACAACCATTATTCTCAGACTTGAATGAATAACCGTCTTGCATTAAACAAGATCCAGATATAATGTTCATGCTCAACGCGGGTACAAAATAACAATTATTTAGGCTTAAAACTAATCCCGAAGGTAGATGTAGAGGAAGTGTGCCGACGGCGATCACATCGACTTTGGATCCATTTCCAACGTGCATCGTCACTTCATCTTTCGATAGTCTTCGTTTATTCTTTAGTTCCTGTTTCGAGTTACAAATATGAGCAACCGAACCCAGTATCAAATACCCAGGTACTAGAACGAGAACCAGTGAGATAAACATCTATAACATGTATATCAGATATACCTTCTTTCTTCTTCTTGACAAGGCCGCTCTTCAGATCCGCAAAATACTTGGAGCAATTACGCTTCCAGTGTCCCTTCTCCTTGCAGTAATAGCACTCAGCATCAGGCTTAGGGCCATTCTTAGGTTTCATAGGAGGCATGGCAGCTTTCTTGCCACCCTTCTTGAATTTTCCCTTAGACTTGCCCTGTTTCTTGAAACTGGTGGTCTTGTTGACCATCAACACTTGGTGCTCTTTCTTGATCTCAATCTCAGCAGCTTTTAGCATGCCAAAGAGTTCAGGTAACTCCTTGTTCATGTTCTCGCATATTGTAGTTCATCACAAAGTTCTTGTAACTTGGTGGCAGTGATTGAAGGACACGATTAATCCCCGATCCGTTAGGAATCACTATTCCCAAGTCACCGAGTTTCTTCGCATGCCCGGTCATGGCGAGCATGTGCTCACTAATGGAGCTGCCTTCTTCCATCATACAGCTGAAGAAATGTTTCGATGCTTCATAGCATTCCACGGCCGCATGAGTCTCAAAAATAGCTTTCAGCTCATTCATCAACTCATGAGGATCGTGGTGCTCAAAACGTTTTTGGAGATCGGATTCCAGACTGCACAGGATGGCACACTGAACTTGAGAGTACCGAGTTTTCCGAGTCTCGTAAACAGATTTTACTTCATCGATTTCAGTTTCTGCAGGAGGGTCACCTAGCGGTGCATCAAGCACATATTGCAGATTTCCGCCAGAGAGGAAGATCCTCACATGACGGAACCAGTCGGTGAAGTTGCTACCGTTGCTCTTAAGCTTTTCTTTCTCTAGGAACTGGTTAAAATTGATTGGGGACGCCATCTCTACAACATATATTTGCAATAGTTTAGACTAAGTTTATGACAAATTGAGTTCAAATTTTAATTCAACATAATTAAAAAAACTAGGTGAACTCCCACTCAAAACAATATCCCTCGCATTGTCTTAGTGATCACACGAACCAAATCCACCACACCATAGTCCGATCATCACGAGACAAGGTGTAATTTCAATGGCGAACACTCAAAGTGTTCATCATATCAATTATATGATTCATGCTCTACCTTTCGGTATCACGTGTTCCGAGACCATGTCCGTACATGCTAGGCTCGTCAAGGCCACCTTAGTATCCGCATGTGCAAAATCGGCTTGCACCCGTTGTATGCACTTGTTGATTCTATCACACCCGATCATCACGAGATGCTTCGAAACGACAAGTCTTGGCAACGGTGCTACTAAGGATGAACACTTTATTATCTTGAGATTTTAGTGAGGGATCATCTTATAATGCTACCGTCGCGATCTAAGCAAAATAAGATGCATAAAAGGATTAACATCACATGCGAGTTCATATGTGATATGATATGGCCCTTTTGTCTTTGCGCCTTTGATCTTCATCTCCAAAGCACGGACATGATCTCCATCATCTTCGGGCATGATCTCCATCATCGTCGGCGTAGCGTCAAGGTCAATGGCGCCGTCTTCATGATTGTCCTCCATGTAGCAACTATTACAACTACTTTGAAATACTACTCAACATGAAATTTAAAGACAACCATAAGGCTCCTGCCGGTTGCCACAATACAATAATGATCATCTCATACATATTCATTATCACATTATGGCCATATCACATCACCAAACCCTGCAAAAACAAGTTAGACGCTCTCTAATTTGGTTTGCATATTTTACGTGGTTTAGGGTTTTCGATATAGATCTAATCTACCTACGAACATGAACCACAACGTTGATACTAATGTTGTCAATAGAAGAGTAAATTGAATCTTTACTATAGTAGGAGAGACGAGACACCCGCAAAGCCTCTTATGCAATACAAGTTGCATGTCGAACGAGGAACAAGTCTCATGAACGCGGTCATGTAAAGTTAGTCCGAGCCGCTTCATCCCACTATGCCATAAAGATGCAAAGTACTCAACTAAAGATAACAAGAGCATCAACGCCCACAAAACCATTGTGTTCTACTCGTGCAACCATCTATGCATAGACACGGCTCTGATACCACTGTATGATAACGTTGCATAGAAAACAAAAATTTTCCTACCGCGAACACGCAATCCAAGCCAAGATGCAATCTAGAAGACGGTAGCAACGAGGGGGTATCGAGTCTCACCCTTGAAGAGATTCCAAAGCCTACAAGATGAGGCTCTTGTTGCTGCGGTAGACGTTCACTTGCCGCTTGCAAAAGCGCGTAGAAGATCTTGATCACGATCGATTCCGGCGCCACGAACGGGCAGCACCTCCGTACTCGGTCACACGTTCGGTTGTTGATGAAGACAACGTCCACCTCCCGTTCCAGCGGGCAGCGGAAGTAGTAGCTCCTCTTGAATCCGACAGCACGACGGCGTGGTGTCGGTGGCGGTGGAGAACTCCGGCGGAGCTTCGCTAAAGCACGCGGGAGCTATGGAGGAGAGGGGCGGCTAGGGTTTGGGAGGGGGTGGCCGGCCACTTCAAGGGGGGCGGCCAGGTTGTGGTCTTGGGGTGGCCGGCCCCCTCCCTTGGCCCCTCATTATATAGGTGGATCCCCAAGAGTTGGTGTCCAAGTCTTCGAATAAGACCCGAACCAAAAACCTTCCATAAGAGAGGGAAACCTAGCCAAGCTAGGACTCCCACCAAAGGTGGGAGTTCCACCTCCCATATGGGGGGGTGGCCGCCCCCCTAAGGGGGAATCCACTTGGGACTCCTCCCCCACTAGGGTTGGCCGGCCATGGAGGTGGAGTCCCATGTGGACTCCACCTTCCTTGGTGGTTTCTTCCGGACTTTTCTAGAACCTTTCTAGAACCTTCCATAGAACCTTCCGCGACATTTTAATTCACATAAAATGACATCCTATATATGAATCTTATTCTCCGGACCATTCCGGAACTCCTCGTGATGTCCGGGATCTCATCCGGGACTCCGAACAAATATTCGAACTCCATTCCATATTCAAGTACTACCATTTCAACATCCAACTTTAAGTGTGTCACCCTACGGTTCGTGAACTATGCGGGCATGGTTGAGTACTCACTCCGACCAATAACCAATAGCGGGATCTGGAGATCCATAATGGCTCCCACATATCCAACGATGACTTTAGTGATCGAATGAACCATTCACATACAATACCAATTCCCTTTGTCTCGTGATATTTTACTTGTCCGAGGTTTGATCTTCGGTATCACTCTATACCTTGTTCAACCTCGTCTCCTGACAAGTACTCTTTACTCGTACCGTGGTATGTGGTCTCTTATGAACTTATTCATATGCTTGCAAGACATTAGACGACATTCCACCGAGAGGGCCCAGAGTATATCTATCCGTCATCGGGATGGACAAATCCCACTGCTGATCCATATGCCTCAACTCATACTTTCCGGATACTTAATCCCACCTTTATAGCCACCCATTTACGCAGTGGTGTTTGATGTAATCAAAGTACCTTTCCGGTATAAGTGATTTATATGATCTCATGGTCATAAGGACTAGGTAACTATGTATCGAAAGCTTATAGCAAATAACTTAATGATAAGATCTTATGCTACGCTTAATTGGGTGTGTCCATTACATCATTCATACAATGATATAACCTTGTTATTAATAACATCCAATGTTCATGATTATGAAACTAATCATCCATTAATCAACAAGCTAGTTAAGAGGCATACTAGGGACTCTTTGTTGTTTACATATCACACATGTATCAATGTTTCGGTTAATACAATTATAGCATGGTATATAAACATTTATCATAAACATAAAGATATATAATAACCACTTTTATTATTGCCTCTTGGGCATATCTCCAACACAAATGCCCCAAATTCCAGCAATCCCCCACAAACTCCAAGATAGGCAAGGATCTTCTTCGAGTTAGGCTTGGCAGCCTTAATCAGCGCCTGCCACTTCTTCATTTCCATCTCCTTTGTGCCGCCAACTTTTGCCCAGTCGACGTCTTGCTGACTGTCAGCAACCAAGGCAATTGTACCTTCAACTCCTACTTTTAACCCCTCTTGGCGAAGTTGGAGTCCAAGGTTATCTTGAGAACTGAAGCACTTGGCGAGAGCAACAAAAGTTCCAGGCATTTCTTTCTTCTTGAAAAAATATGGAAAAAGCCGCGACAGCCCAATCTTTGCTTCAGTAAGGCCATCACGAGCCTCATCACAGTGAATTTCCAGAAGAGAGAATGCATCAAGGAGTTGGTCACCTTCGGCACCCTCTAGCTCATACTCTTGACCGGTTCTCCCTGAGCAAAAGTGAGAAGTTGGCCAAATGAAAAGAAAAAAAACACGACACAAGGAAACAGCAAGGATCTGAACACTTACTAATAAAACGTCGACATTGCGACTCTAGGCGAGAAAGGATCTCCTGTTCACGCGCAGATTGTTGAGTTATGTTCTCACTCAAAGAAGTTTCTGCGTCGTGAAGTCTTTTTCGGAGTTCTCCGACAGTGGCGGCATCTTCCTTAGCCTTCTTGGCATCTTCTTCAGCTTTTTCGCGAGCCTTTTCGCTCTGCTCTAACCTAGCAGCAAGAGCGTCAGCACGCCTGTTGGCCTCCGCAAGATCTCCTGGCAAAAATAAGCGACAGTCAGACATCATGACAAGACATAATGGTACATATGCCATAGAGGAGGAAAATAAAAGAAATACCTTCCAGCTTTTTGGTATGGTCACGGTACCCGATGAATTGAGTACCGAGACGAATAAATTCCTTTATCAAAGGCTGAAGAGACAACCAAGGGAGAATGGAAGTCAATATAATCAGAATAAATTTGACAACACCCAGCAAAAAATAAAGAGGGGATGGAAGCATTAAAAGGCGTGGAACTTACATCATTCAATGAAGGTGTCGACGAACTACCAGGGAATTGGATAGTTTCCTTGGCTGGCTCGACCCTCGCTCTTTTTGGAGAAGAAGCTCGGGGGCTTTCAACTAGTGATGGTTGTTCGACGTTTTGTTGAGGAGGCGAAGTTTCGTCCCCATCGGGTCGAGATTCAGAAACAACTAAAGTGCGGGATGTGCTCGTTCGAGCAGTCGCATCAATAGGTGTATCTTCATCTTCTTCGCCACTACAAAAATAAAGTACCAAGATAAGGAACATAGGGAAGCATTATCAAAAAATAAACAAGTACATCACATAAATACTTACGAGCTGATAAGAGCAGCCTCGTAAGGATCAAATGTTTTCTTTTCAGCATCAAGTGCAGGCCCTTTGCCATGGACAGCACCGGCTTCGGAGGTGCCGGAATCAACAACGTTCTCCCTCTTTCTCTTATTCTTCGGAGAAGCAGCTGGGAGAGAGGAGCGTGTTGATTCGGTGGCTTCAGTTTCAATCTCTTTTCGAGAGGATGCCGCGGATTTTCGAGAACCCGCGACATCACTCTCAAGGCGAGAAGTACCTTGGTTGTCGTCGGTGACAACAGCCCGTTCTTCGACATCTCCACCTTCAGGAAGGGGAGGAAGAGGTGATGAGGTATCATGGTTCTGCACAAACATAGAAATATTTCAACATAGATTCATAACAGTAATAGCAGTTCAAAAGCAAGCGAGTACCAAAGAGGAAAAAGAAGGAGTCCGTACAAAAACATACGACAATGATATATCACCTGAGGAAGTGCGTTGGTGGTGCTGAATGGCGTCACACGGCAAGTCGAAGGAACGATGTCTTTCTTGTTCAACGACGAGATTTTTCGGACAAGTTTCTCCAAGTCCTTGACCGATAAATCTGTCGACAAGCGGTCCGTATCTTCGGCACCGAGTATACATCCAAAGGGATTTTTTCGGGCTTGCGAGGCTGCACCCCGATCCTAAGGAAGTACGCCGTGATTTGGATACCCGATAACTCTTGTCCTCGGGTGTTTTGGAGATGATGGATGCGTGTCATCAAGGCCTCCGTCGCCGTTTTTCTTCGTCGGTAACCTCTCGCATCCCGAGGAACGGCGGCGGCAAATTTTCTCGGTGCCATCAAACGGAGGGATATTATCTTCGACAGAGCCATGATTTTCTTCATGGATGTACAACCACTTTTTGCGCCACCCTTGTACTGAGTCTGGGAACTTGACATCAAAGTACTCAACGTCGGGGCGGACGCAGATAACAACACCACCAATGTTATAAGAAATATTGGCAGAGCCATTACGGCGACAGAAGAAAATGTGTTTCCAAAGAGTCCAGTTAGGCTGGACTCCCAGGAAAGCCTCACAAAGTGTGATGAAGATGGAGATATGGAGGATGGAATTGGGAGTAAGGTGGTGAAGTTGCAGTCCATACATGAAAAGCAACCCCCGTAAGAAATTATGGATGGGGGAAGAAAGACCACGGATGAGATGGTCGACAAAACTAACCCGGTACTCCATTGGAGGGGTTGGATAACTTTCTTCACTGGGGAAGCGAATCGCGTCCTGCTTCTTGCTAATCCCCAGTTTCTTCAGCAGGTTGATGTCTTGTGAGGAGATTTTGGATCTCTCCCACTCCGTGTTCGCCAGATCTTCAGTTGCCATCTTCGATTTGGGCGTGCTGTGCCTGGTGAGTCTGCGCGGAGGCATCAACAATGGCGCCGGAGTAAGGTGCGAGTATGGTTGAGCTCAAGAGCTTTGCGGCGCAAGGGAGGATTTGTGACAGAGGAGAACAGAGGAGCGGCGCGAGCGAAAGGACTAAAGGAGGAAGACGACGCCTTCATATAGGGGTGCGATGAACCGTCACGCCGTTGGATTGACAAGTTACGCCACAGATGGTGTACACGTGGACAAGGGGTAAACGGTAAATTCATATAGATGAGAAAGTGCAGCAACTACAGTACGTGCGCCAGAAAAAGCGGAGGACGTGTGTCCCCCACTCGCACGACTTGTCAATATGATGCGAAGTTTGGGCCCGCAAGGCAGTGGGAGAGAACATCTCGCGATTTCCTGGAACAGTGGTCATGGTTATCGTCAGCAATGATGTCACTTCAGCAAAAAAAAATTGACTCAACATTTTCATAAAAAAGCGACAACACAAGATATTGAAGAGCTTTTGATAACATATAAGTTTTTGATCAAATGTTCGGGGCAGTTCTGGAAAAATGAAAATTCTAGAAAGACAAAATAGAAATGGTGAGAGCCTATGATCAAATATAAATATTTGCTCATAGCCTCGGGGGCTACTCCCATCGGGAGCGCTGTTCGCGCACCCGAGAGATTTGGAAGTTTCGGGAGAGAAAAAATATAGCGGCATAAGGCGTGGAGCCTACACCCAAGCACAAGTCCTTGGCTGTAGCCTCGGGGGCTACTCCCATCGGGAACGCTGATTCGCGTGCCCGATGAAATTATTAAAACAAAAAAAAAAGATAGAAGAACAAGAGAGTATATTTCGAGTTATAAGTAACTCTACATATACTCCCATCGGGAGAGCAATATAAGTCATTTGTTGACTCAATAAAATGTGCCATTCCAACAGCCGAATAAGCACTCGACAATATATTCTCAGAACGCCAAAGTTGCAAACAATTTCTGAATGCCACAAAACTTTGCGAAGGTAAGACCCCAGATCCGTTCTGAGTGGCGTGGCGCCGTCTCTGACGTCGGTTTGCTACTTTTATCCGTATCAACAGATACGAAGAAAAATCCTAACGGACACGTTAGGTACCCGATAAATATGACTGGGACTCGACATAATGGTAAGACCTTAAGCGGCACCTGTCGAAGTTTACACCAGTATCCCGAGATCATGTCCGGGGACGTGACCTTGAAGTAGGTTTTTGCGGATTGCCACTAGAGCAGTTAACTAGTACCTGATCCGTCAGATGAACTAGCCCCAATTACCATTATCCCTGTACAATATAGAAATTCATAAGAAGAAATATAGAAAAGTTTAAAGCTGTCGAATAAATATAAAGGTGGAGATTTTCCCTGACTCTGCGATTCAAGCAAAATCTCGGGGGCTACTGACATAGGCGTACCCAATGGGCCTGCCGAATAAGGTACCCGGGGTTTGCTGAAGGCCCATCACCCGAAGAATAAGAAGATTCGGAAGCCCAAGATACTATTAAGGAAAACTAGAGTTGTAATAGGAGTCATCGTTTGTAATCTTGCGGGAAGGGTTGGAAACCCTCCCGGACTCTGTAAACGTGTGTATTACGAATCCCTCGGCTCCGCCTCCTATATAAGGGGGAGTCGAGGGACAAAGAGAGAATCGAATTTACTGTCAATACAACCCTAGTTTTATATTCGTCGAGTACTTTTCGGCTGAAACCTTCGAGATCTACTTGCCCTCTACATCTAACTAAACCCTAGTCTACAATCCGTAGGCATTGACAAGTTAATCCCTTGTCACCAGGGGCCCACCGCGCCGCCTTGTGGGGTGGGCGCCTCGTGGCCCCCCTCCGTTTCGTCTTCTGGCTCCGTCAATCTTCTGTGAAAATAGGCCCATTGCAATTATTTCCGGGGATTTTCCTGAAAGTTGAGTTTCTGCACAAAAATAAGACACCAGGGCAATTCTGCAGAAAACAACGTTAGTCCGTGTTAGTTGTATCCAAAATACACAAATTAGAGGCAAAACAATAGCAAAAGTGTTCGGAAAAGTAGATACGTTTTGGACGTATCAGACAAAAAAAAATGTAGAATCAAACGTGTGATGTTGGTGCGTGAAGACGGAGAATATGATTCTACAAGTGACTTTGATGAAGATACATTGACTCTTATTGCTCCACGTGTTGGAGCCAATTCTGATTCAGAGAGAAAGAGAGATGGAGATAATGGAAGCTGACACTGCTGATCAGTACAAGAGCTTAGCACAACGTGTGTTGAGTGTGCAATTGAGCAAATCTGAGCATGATCAACGCCACAATCTGTTTCAAACAAGAGGCGTTGTAAAAGAGCGAGCCATACAGATCATCATTGATGGAGGGAGATGCAATAATCTGGCTAGCGTTATCATGGTGGAGAAGATTTCTCTACCCATAAGACAGCGCACACATCCATATTACATTCAATAGTTTGAGAGCTCTCGGAAGCTCAAGGTAACAAGAACTACATGTGTGCATTTTACTATTGGTACATATTCTGATTTTGTTGATTGTGATGTTGTACCTATGTAAGCTTGTTCTTTGTTACTTGGTAGATGAGCTAAATTGCGTAGTGGTTACCACCAGATTCATATGAAATTAGGAGATGAATGGAAAATAACGTTTAAAACTAAGTTTAGTTATATGAGTGGTTAGTAATGCCTTTTGGATTAACTAATGCTCCTAGTATTTTCATGAGACCGATGAACGAAGTTTTACGTGCTTTTATTGGACGATTTGTGGTGGTATACTTTGATGATATTCTGATTTATAGCAAATCTTTGGAGAATCATTTGGATCATTTACGTGTTGTTTTGAATGCTTTACGTGATGCACGGTTGTATGGTAATCTTGAGAAGTGCACCTTTTGCACCAATCGAGTTGCGTTTCTTGGCTATGTTGTTACTACGCAGGGTATTGAAGTTGATCCAACCAAGATTGAGGCAATTGAGAGTTGGTTGCAGCCAAAGACGGTCACACAAATGAGGAGTTTTCTTGGCCTCGCTGGTTTCTATAGGCGCTTTGTCAAAGATTTTGGATCCATTGTTGCGCCACTGAATGGGCTTACAAAGAAGGATGAGTCCTTTGTGTGGGGCGATGCACAACAAGAAGCCTTCATGATACTAAAAGATAAGTTAACACATGCTCCATTACTCAAACTTCCTTATTTCAATAAGACTTTTGAGCTTGAATGTGATGCTAGTGGAATTGGTTTGGGAGGTGTGTTATTACAAGAGGGCAAACCTGTTGCATATTTTAGTCAGAAATTAAGTGGGCCTATTCTAAACTATTCTACTTATGATAAAGAATTATATGCGCTGGTTCGGACATTAGAAACTTGGCAACATTATTTATGGCCTAAAGAATTTGTTATACATTCTGATCATGAATCTTTGAAGCATATTCGTAGTCAAGCTAAGTTGAATCGTCGCCATGCAAAGTGGGTTGAATTTATTGATTCTTTTCCTTATGTTACAAAAGGGTAAAGATAATGTTATTTCTGATGCTTTGTCGCGCCGTTATACTATGATATATCTCAACTTGATTTCAAGATTTTTGGATTACAAACTATAAAGAAACAATACTTGCATGATGCTGGTTTAAAGATGTGTTGCTGAATTGTAGAGATGGTAGAACATGGAACAAATTCATCCTCAATGATGGATTTATGTTCCGTGCTAACAAGCTATGCATCCCAGATAGTTCCGTTCGTCTTTTGTTGTTGCAGGAGGCGCATGGAGGAGGATTGATGGGTCACTTTGGTGTGAAGAACACGGAGGATGTACTTGCTACACTTTTTTTTGGCCACGTATGCGTCGAGATGTTGAGAGATTCATGGCACGCTGCACTACATGTCAAAAAGCTAAGTCTCGACTTAATCCACATGGTTTATATATGCCTCTTCCTGTTCCTAGTGTACCTTGGGAGGATATTTATATGGATTTCGTTTTGGGATTGCCTCATACAAAGAAGGGGAGGGATAGTATCTTTGTTGTTGTGGATCAGTATTCTAAGATGGCACACTTTATTCCATGTCACAAGACTGATGATGCTACACATGTTGTTGATTTGTTCTTTCGTGAAATTGTTCGCTTACAGGGTGTGCCAAATACTCTTGTTTCTGATCGTGATACTAAGTTTTTTAGCTATTTTTGGAGAAGTTTATGGGCTAAGTTGTGGACTAAATTGCTGTTTAGTACTACATGTCATCCCCAAACTGATGGACAAACTGAAGTAGTAAATAGAACATTGTCTACTATGTTGCGGGCTGTTTTGAAGAAGAACTTAAAATTGTGGGAAGAATATTTGCCTCATATTGAATTTGCTTACAATCGTTCAATGCATTGTACCACTAAGATGTGCCCTTTTAAGATTGTGTATGGTTTTGTTCCACGTGCACCTATTGATTTATTACCTTTATCATCTTCGGTGCAAAATAATTTAGATGCTACACAACGTGCTGAATTGATATTAAAATTGCATGAGACTACTAAAGACAACATAGAACACATGAATGCTAAGTATAAAATTGCTGGGAGAGAGGAAAAGGCATGTTGTGTTTGATGTTGGTGATCTTGTTTGGTTGCATTTGCGCAGAGATTGTTTTCCATAATTGCGCAAGTCTAATTTAATGCCACGCGCTGCTGGTCCATTTAAGGTGTTAGATAAAATAAATGATAATGCATATAAACTTGAGCTTCCTGTAGAATTGGGTCCGGCTAGTTCTACATTTAACATTGCAGATTTGAAGTCTTACTTTGGTGAAGAAGATGAGATCGCGTCGAGGACGACTTCAATTCAAGAAGGGGAGCATGATGAGGACATCCCATCTATTGATACAACCGATGTACCTACAACCATATAAATACAAGGACCAATCACTCGAGCTCGTGCCAAACAATTTAACTATCAGGTACTTTCGTTTCTTGGAACTATTCCTCACATACATGAGAATATGATGCTGCCTAAATCAGATGTGTTTGTTACTCTTAGGAATGATGGACCTAGCATGGACATGAGGGACAAGCTTTGGAGCATGATCACACATGGAGGAGAAGGCAACAAACATGTGAGGATTGAAGAGGACGCTACGAGTGGAGATTTCAGAACTTTGAATCCACCATAATTGGAGATAAAGACATGGACGAAATATAGAGTTTTCCACTTCATAATTTCGTCCATATGAGTACATGGTGCTATGACACTATTAGTTTTGGGCCAGGCCCATGTAATTTTCGCAGGAATTAAGTCAGCCACTTTTTAGAGTCCGTATTCAAGGGTGAAAGGCCTTCTAGGGTTTGGTTCGGCCACCATACGCATGGCTGACTGAAACCCCACATTTTCCTCCTTTAAATACCCCCATAGCCATCACGTTTAGACTCGGATTTTGATTAGATTAAAAGTTAGTCATTGCTGCAACTCTCGTGTACTTCTTTTGAGGCCAACGCCCAGAATAAGACCGACTATTCTGAATCCCACCTTATTCAATAAAGTTTTCATCTTTCATCCGCAATATTCTGACTGCAATATTAGTTCTTACTTGTTCTCGATTTCAGGTAGGAATTAAGACCCTCGCTGGTCAGGCTGATCGTGCATCCGCAAGATCAGTAACTTTCGGAGATTGTCCTAGCGATTGCATTGGCGCACGAACTTTGCACGTGTAGTCGGATCGTCAAGCACGAACTCCAACAAATCGACGTTATCCTCATCTCATCGAAAGATCGGACACCTTTGCCCTATCAGAGGGTTTTTCGGGTTGGACGCTGGATGGAAGATGGAGCGGCGGGCGGGAGAAATGAGCGGCGGAGAGGACGGGGTTTTGGGGGAGAAGATGTATAATTTAGGGATGTGTGATTGACAGGCGGCTCCCACGCTCAAAATTTTCAGCCTCGCGAGGCGCCGGTCCGCCCGATTCGCGCCCTTTGCCAAGGGGCCGACACGGGGTTGCTGGCGCTTCTATTGGGCTCGAAAAATCGCCGGCGCCATTTGGGGCGCACTGGTGCGAGCCCATTTTCGCTCCCGGCCCTCAAATCGCTATCGGAGCCGCTATGGGAGGGGGGGGGGGCGCCGGTGGAGATGCTATGAGGGTTCGACTCAGATCGTTGTGAGATTTTAGGCATGTATATCAGAATCTTTAATTTCCGGTACAATATTGTTTCTTCTACATTTTTCTAGTTGCTTTCCCATCGCATGTGGCCTCAAAAAAAAAAAACCCAACTCCTGATCTTATAGAATTGTTATTTATTTTGATTTTCTCAAAGAAAAGAACGATTATCTATTTATTTGTATATATTTGTAGAAAATTCAAAATTATTTGTTGTATTATTTCAGCTTTACCGCTTTTCCTCCTTTATGCTTGTGTTAAGGGTTCTGTACAATTATAAATCTTAATTACACACGGTGCCTCTCTCAAGTTCACGGCTCAAGGACATCTCAAAAAGGAAGAACAGCTACCCTATGACAAAAAGAAATTTCGCCGCCGCTCGTTAGTTCGTGATCCTGGGATGCTTTCTTCCGTTCCAGAAATGTGCTCTTACGGTGTTTGCTAGCCCGGGGCAATTGAGAATGACTATCTTGATCCTAACTAAGTTGGAATGAAATAAGATGTTGTTTGATAGCACATGTATGAGTTGAGATGAGATGTTGTTTCGTAGCGCAATGTATGGGTAGAGATGAGATCTTTAGCACTAATTCAATATTTGAACAAAGTAGACTATACCTAAATATAAAATACACACGATTACAAAATACACATTGATTCAATATTCCATAAAATACACGCTATTCAATATTCAAAAGGTGTAGTTTTTTTCTTCAAAAACAGACCCTAAAACAAAGTCAAAAAAATCGATCTGGTCATCCTAGATCCTGGAGCTCGATCTGTAAACCATGGAGCAACATTGGCCAGGTCGGCGATGGCCAAGGGAGCGGCGAGGGCGGGCGTAGGCGGTGGCCGGTGCCAGGGGAGCAGGGCCGGGTTGACACCAGGCAGGCCTATGCCGGTGAGCCAGGGGAGAGGCCATTGGATCTTTCCGCCGGTGAGCTCACTGGTCCGACGACCAGGGGAGGGGCGGTGGGCGGTCAGTCGCGTCAAGGAGATCCGATTCCCGGGGCCACGGTTCATTGGCGAGGAGATCTGCATCAAGGCGGTCACGTCGAGGAGATCCGCGTCGGGGTAGTCGGTCGCCGCGCGAGCTTCCAGGGGAGGAGCTCTAGAGGAGGGCGGCGGCCTACACCAAGGGAGGGCGCCAAGGGAGAGGTAGCGGCCTGCGCCAGGGGAGGTGGCGGCCTGCACCGGTGGAGTGCGGCGGTTGCGTGCGGCGGTTGCGTGCGGCATCCAAATGGGAGGGGTGAGGAGAAGAAAATGAGCGAGAAGAGGCACGCGGGTTCGTGGTGGTGGTGGTGGTGGTGGGGGGGGGTCTCGCGCGGAACCCGAGGGATTTTGCGAGATGTGTTCAGCCTGATCAAGTTGTGAAGGTTGATTTGAGCTTCAGGCTTGGATGCGGAGAGTTTTTGTATGAGGTGGGCTATGTTTGACTTGGGCTAACCAACACATGTATCTCTAAAAATCTCTGTTAAGATGGAATTATCCAAGTTGTCCTGGGTTACTGAACACGTCTTTATACTAGTGATACAGAGAAGTCGTTGTCGGGTTGCAGCTTGTTGTCAGATATTCGCCAGGCCGTTCTGGCTGACATGTCTCTTGGGCCTTGTAGAATTCGACTTGAGCCCCGCTTATATCTAAGCATCACCCTTGCTAGTAGAGGAGTTAACATCGGGTACCACTAGAAAAAAACCAACCTTTAGAAAGGGAAAAGTTCGCTCCGCGCGACGCACGAGAGAACGACACGTATCAGTCATCGAACCGAGCGCGAGCTACTACGGAAAAGATGCCCCGCGCGTACACCCGCGCATAGGTATGCGCGCTCCCGCTCCGCGTTTCAACCGCGCGCGAGCACGCGCTGCTCGGCCGAGCAAGTACGTACGGGTGCAAATCCATGCTTGATGGTAGCTAGCTACCACGTGCAACGAACTACAAAGCTATAAGTGCAAATACAAATTAGTGAAATATATATAGCAAAAGTGCAAGTATAATCTGTTGGAAATATAAGCAAATATTCATATGAAATAATCCGTACAGATAATTGATAAATCAGGACTACGAAAATAACAGGTAAAATAATCATGCGGACTAGTAAAGTAGATGAACAGATCACATCTAAACAAGACAAACCGATTGCATCTACCATAGAAACTAGAAGAAGAAACTCTAACAGAAACTGAAAGAGAAACGACAAGATCACATACTTCGCAGCAGCTTCGTTGTCGCCCATGTTGAGGTTGCCGAGGAAGTCGCTGAGGTCCGGAAAGAAGTTGTCGGTGTGGAGAAACTCGTCGTCCGATGACGACGTCGTGATGCCAGTAGTCGCGCCGGAGCGCTCCCCAAAAACCTGATTGCCCCTCACCCGTACAGGTTCACGAGAGGCAGGGTTCCGGAGGCCTACTGTCCCGGCGGTCGGTGCACGCCGACGGACGGGATGAGGAAGACGAAGGCAGCGGCGCAATGAACTGGAAACAGGTAGTCGCATGTGTGTCTCGTACAGACTAGGGTTGGAGTCCGCGCTTATGTAGTGCGGTTCGGGAAGGTCGTGGGACGCAGCCCACGTCCGAGTCGGCACAGCCACGATCCAGAAAAACCGGAAAGCCAAAAGGTTGAGTAACGCGTCCGTTAATGACTCGAAATTGATTACACAATTAATTTCCCAAACAGAAAAAAGATAAGCTCGGCTCGGCGAGATTCCCGCAACCCGCGGCGCGTCGTGACGTGTCGTGACGAGGCGAGGCGGGCGGCGGAGGAGGAGGAGTGCGCGAGGGCTCTCTCTCTTCTCACTCACTTACTAGGACTAGAACAGCCCACCTTATATACCACTCCAACTCTCTCCCAACTAGCAATGTGGGAATAAACTTTAGCTCCCACTAGTGCTGCCACTGATTATTGGAATGGGCCATGTGAGTTTCAGAATTTGATAATGGGCCATGGGCCAAAGGCCAAATGCCCCAAATTCCAGCAATCCCCCACAAACTCTCATTGGCACATTTCATCAATAAGTTTCCAGAACATTGTTTTATATACCGGTATGTCGTGGAGACTGTTAAGTTGAACTTCCACTTAAAGCTTCATATTACACTACATTGCAACTTGGATAGTGGACTATGCCTTGAACTACAAGTTTTCTGCGCTCTAGCTTCATACAAAGCCTAGACCGATACTAGGCTGCCGCGAGGCTTCCTCGCGGTTTGGAGCTTATACGTTATACTCCAGGGCCTTTCATGAGTTTACTAGAGAGCACCCAACTTTCATAGATTGCGACGTTTAACAATCAGACTCATATAGGTGTGTTCTTCGAAAGATGTTCTGCAGGACAACATCTCTGCTAAAATAAGCCACTTAGAACACATTAAGATAATTATCAACCTGCCATGCAGATTAGGAGAGTATTGCATCTTACGGAGTGGTAAAATTGCTATAGGGATATATACTCTCCTCCCAGCTAACCAACAGCTTGTCTCCCGGCTCTAATTCACGGGATCTCCGATCACATAGAGTGGGTTACCACCGTGGGCAGCTCATACTGTGGGTCTCATACACATCTCCCTCGATGCATTTTCTATCACATTTCGTGATAGTCCCTTTGTGAAGGGATCTGCCAGGTTTCTAGACGTATGGATATAATCCAACGCTATAACTCCGGAGTTTCTCATTTTTCTGACAGTTTTCAGTCTCCTCTTCACATGCCTTGATGACTTCATATTATCCTTAGAACTGTTTACTTTGATGATCACAGTTTGATTATCACAGTTCATAGGAATAGCGGGTATTGGTTTCTCAACCACGAGTAAGTCCATCAAGAGCTCACGAAGCCACTCTGCTTCAACAGTGGTTGTGTCTAATGCTGTGAGTTCTGCTTCCATAGTTGACCTCGTAATGATGGTCTGCTTGCAAGACTTCCAGGAAACAGCGCCACCTCCAAGTGTAAACAAATAACCACTTGTGGCCTTAGTCTCATCAGCATCAGATATCCAATTTGCATCACTATAACCCTCAAGTACCCTTGGATACCCAGTATAGTGAATGCCATAACTCGCAGTGCCTTATAAATAGCGCAAAACTCTCTCAAGAGCATGCCAATGAACATCTCCAGGTCTAGACACAAAACGGCTGAGTTTACTTACAGCAAAGGAGATGTCAGGCCTCGTGGCGCTGGCTAAATACATAAGCGAGCCAATGATTTGCGAATATCGCAATTGATCTCTAGCAATTCTTTTATTCTTACGAATTATCACACTAGGATCATAAGGCGTTGGAGAAGATTTGCGGTCGCTATACCCGAAGCGACTCGAGATCTTTTCCACATAGTGGGACCGAAGCAATGTAATCCCACCATCGTCATCCTTCGAGCAGCTTGATGTTTAAGATCACATCAGCTACTCCCAAGTCCTTCATCTCAAAACAACGAGATAGGAACTCCTTGACCTCCTTAATCACAGTAAGGCTGGTCCCGAATATCAATATGTCATCGACATAGAGACAAAGAATAACTCCCTCGCCCCCACCATGGCGATAGTATACACACTTGTCAGCTTCGTTTACAACAAAGCCTTCAGCGGTTAAAGTTCTTTCAAACTTCTCATGCCACTGCTTAGGTGCTTGCTTAAGCCCATACAAAGACTTCAGTAATTTACACACCTTTCCTTTTTGACCATCTACTACAAATCCACAGGCTGCTCCATATAAATTTCCTCTTCAAGCTCTCCATTTAGGAAGGCAGTCTTAACATCCAGTTGATGAACGAGAAGACCATGTGAGGCAACCAAGGATAGTAGCACTCGAATGGTGGTCAATCTGGCAACAGGTGAGTATGTATCAAAGAAATCCTCACCTTCTTTCTGGGTATAACCCTTGGCCACAAGACGTGCCTTGTACTTTTCAATAGTACCATCAGGCCTAAGCTTTTTCTTGAACACCCACTTGCATCCTACAGGTTTGCACCCATAAGGATGATCAGTAACCTCCCAAGTTCCATTAGCTAAGATGGAATCCATCTCGCTACGGACAGCTTCCTTCCAGTGAGTCGCATCCTGAGATGCATAGGCTTCTGAGATAGAAGTGGGAGTATCATCCACGAGGTACACAATGAAATCATGTCCAAAGGACTTTGCAGTCCTCTGTCTCTTGCTTCTTTTGGGAGCTTCATTGTCATCCTCCACAGGATTCTCAAAGTGTTCTATAGCCATGGTAGGTTCAGGAAATAATTCCTGAGTAGATGAATCGGGCATCTCCCGAATTGATGAGCTAGACGTTTCTTTCATAGGAAAGATGTCCTCAAAGAAAGTCGCATCATTCGACTCCATAATTGTACCAACATGCATGTCGGATACCTCAGATTTTACTATCAAAAATCTGTAGCCAATGCTATGAAATGCATATCCCAGAAGTACATAATCCACGGTTTTTGGTCCAAGCTTGCGCTTCTTGGGTATCGGCACATTTACTTTCGCCATACAACCCCAAGTTCGTAGGTAAGAGAGTTTCAGTCTTTTCCTTTCCCATTCCTCAAATGGGGTAATGGTTTTGTTCTTTGTGGGAACACGGTTTAGGACATGACATGCAGTCAATATCGCCTCCCCCCACCATGCCTTGGATAGACCCGATGTATCTAACATGGCGTTAACCAAATCAGTTAGAGTACTGGTTCTTTCTTTCGGCCACCCCATTTGACCGAGGTGAGTAGGGAGGCGTCCTCTCATGGATAATACCATGTTCCGCACAAAAAGAATCAAACTCGTTGGAAAAATACTCTCCACCACGATCAGACCTTAGCCGCTTGATCTTTCGATCAAGTTGGTTTTCTGCTTCAGCTTTAAAGATTTTGAAGTGGTTAAGAGCTTCATCTTTAGATTTCAGGAGATACACATAACAATATCGAGTAGAGTCATCAATTAAAGTCATGAAGTATCTTTTCCCTCCTTTTGTCAATTCACCATTCATTTCACAAAGATCCGAATGTATAAGCTCCAGTGGTGCCAAGTCTCTTGCCTCCGCAGTCTTGTGAGACTTGCGTGGTTGCTTAGCTTGCACACATACTTGGCACTTGGATTTCTTGACAATAGCAAATTTCGGAATTATATTCATATTCGCTAGCCGCGTCATGCACCCAAAATTAATATGACAAAGTCGTGAATTCCAAATATCGGACTCACTATCATTGCAAACATGATTAATAATTTGAGTACATAAGTCTGACAGAGATAAGCGGAACAAGCCTCCGCACACATAACCCTTTCCAACAAATTGTCCACACTTGGAAATTACAACTTTATTGGACTCAAAAACCAACTTAAAACCATCTCGACATAAAAGCGATCCGCTAACGAGATTCTTATAAATTGATGGAACGTGCTGCACATTCTTCAGCTGGATGGTCTTTCCTGAAGTAAACTTCAGATCCACCGTACCAACACCACGAACGTAAGCACGTGAGCCGTTTCCCATCAGCACGGAGCAAGTCCTTGCGACCTGATAAGAAGAAAACATAGAGACATCGAACATACATGTGTATTGGCTCCGGTGTCTATCCACCAATCGAGAGAATTACATACTGAAAGGACAGTAGGAGAAGTACCGTACCCAACGTCCTTCATCTCAGTATCACCACCAATAACAACATTTGCGGACTTGCCGCTGTTCTCACGCCGATCATGGCGTTCTGGGCAATCAGGAGCCCAATGTCCAGGAGCGCCACAAACATGGCAGTTCCCTTTCTTATTATAAGGAGTCTTCCTTTTGAAGTTGGTTGAGTTGGAGGCTTTGTTCTTCACGTCAAACTTGCCTTTTCCATTGTTCTTATTCTTAGACTTGTGAGATTGGAAGTTCTTCTTATGTACCACATTGGCACTAGAACCTCCCTCAAAACTACGAGCGCGTGTGTCCTTTGCTCTCGCCTTCTCTTCCACATGGAGCGAGCCAATGAGATCCGAAACGGGAAACTCTTGTCTCTTATGTTTCAGAGAAGTAGCAAAGTTCCGCCACGAGGGAGGAAGCTTGGCAATAATGCCACCGGCCACAAATTTGTCCGGCAAGGTACACTTAAACTGCTCGAGTTCTTTGGCAAGGGACTGAATCTCATGAGCCTGCTCAACCACGGAGCGCTCATCGCTCATCCCGTAGTCATAGTATTGCTCCATGACATACGATTCAGTGCCGGCGTCAGAGACCCCAAATTTGGCCTCGAGCGCATCCCACGCATCTTTACCATGGTCGAAAGCCATGTACGGGTCAACAATGTTGTCCCCAAGAATGTTGAACAAGGCCGCCTTAAACATGGCATCGACCTTCTCAAACTTTTCCTGCTCCTCTACGTAAAGAGGCCCCTCAGGTCTAGCATCTGTGGCGCTAAAACAGCCTAGGTTTGTAAACCATAGGACTGCATTTGTGCGCCACCTCTTGTAATGCATACCATCAAAGAGGGGAGGTCGAGTAGCGGCAGCAACGCTGCTTGAATTGATTTGCCTATAATCAGGTTTTTGGATTGTTGGAAATATAAGCAAATATTCATATGAAATAATCCGTACAGATAACTGATAAATCATGACTACGAAAATAACAGGTAAACTAATCATGCAGACTAGTAAAGTAGATGAACAGATCACATCTAAACAAGACAAACCGATTGCATCTACCATAGAAACTAGAAGAAGAAACTCTAACGTAAACCGAAAGAGAAACGACAAGATCACATACTTTGCAGCAGCTTCGTTGTCGCCCATGTTGAGGTTGCCGAGGAAGTCGCTGAGGTCCGGGAAGAAGTTGTCGGTGTGGAGAAACTCGTCGTCCGAGGACGACGTCGTGATGCCAGTAGTCGCGCCGGAGCGCTCCCCAAAAACCTGATTGCCCCTCACCCGTACAGGTTCACGAGAGGTAGGGTTCCGGAGGCCTACTGTCCCGGCGGTCGGTGCACGCCGACGGACGGGATGAGGAAGACGAAGGCGGCGACGCAATGAACTGGAAACAGGTAGTCGCATGTGTGTCTCGTGGGACGCAGCCCACGTCCGAGTCGGCACAGCCACGATCCAGAAAAACCGGAAGGCAAAACGGCTGAGTAATGCGTCCGTTAATGACTCGAAATTGATTACACAATTAATTTCCCAAACAGCAAAAAGATAAGCTCGGCTCGGCGAGATTCCCGCAACCCGCGGCGCGTCGTGACGTGTCGTGTCGTGACGAGGCGAGGCGAGGCGGGCGGCGGAGGAGGAGGAGTGCGCGAGGGCTCTCTCTCTTCTCACTCACTTACTAGCACTAGAATAGCCCACCTTATATACCACTCCAACTCTCTCCCAACTAGCAATGTGGGAGTAAACTTTAGCTCCCACTAGTGCTGCCACTGATTATTGGAATGGGCCATGTGAGTTTCAGAATTTGATAATGGGCCATGGGCCAAAGGCCAAATGCCCCAAATTCCAGCACAATCACATATATGAGCGAGTACGGTCGTAAATACGAGCGAGTACAGTCACACACGAGCGAATACGAGTATATCCACACACAAATGCGAGTACAGTCGCACACACAATCGACTACACCCACACGAGCGAGTACAGTCTAGCAGACAAGCGAGTACAGTCACCCACACGCGCGAGTACAGTTGTGCACATGAGCGAGTACATGTACAATGAAGCATACGAACAACTACATGTACAGAAGTACAGTCACGCACACGAGGAAGTACTCGTACAGAAGCACAGGTACAGTAGCGCATACGAGTAAGTACAGTCACTGAGTAAAGGAAAAAACTGTATCAAATACACTAAAAACAGAAGTACTTATCAGTTGAAGCGCGAGTACAGTTAGGTGCACACCACGAGTACAACCATACCGGTATTAGAAGTACGAAAAAAGTATGCCGAAACCTATCTACATGGGATCTAGTTTTGAAGATCTCGACGCGACGATCTCAAAAGTGAAAACAGTTCGTATTTGGAATTACGGTTCTCAAGATATTTCAGTTTGAAAAAACGAATCTAGAAAATAAAGGAAAAGTCTGATACAACGCAACCCCCTATGTCTTCTCTCTTCTTCCTCATCCCCATATTGCTTCTCCTTGCGACACGTGGCGAGCAGGGAGACCACTTCCCAGAGATTTTCTGGCTCCACAACGCATCACTTGTCGCGTGTTGAGCGAGTTGTCTTCCCTTCACGAAGGTCGACCTTTTTTTAACGATTTCGGTTAACATCCCCTCTCCTTATGCGTGGCTTGACCCCAAGTAGGAAAGTCTGGGAATTGGTGTTGCAGTTGGAGCTTGTCCTCCCATCCGACGTCCTTATCGCCACCGGCATGCCATTGTACTTGTACTTATTCACGTCCGCCCGTAGGAGTGTGGTGCCAACTATGATCCATGATCTTCACATGTATATGAGTGATATCAATACTCACAAGTAATGTGAAAGATTATGTGACACCTTGTTTGATGACTTTGGGCAGTTGTATAAATGGAAAACATGAAGGATTTTGGAATCTTGTGGTAGTTCCTCCTCATAGGACACTGGGTTAAAACCTGGACCGTCTCCTTCCTCCCGTCTACAGTAAGGAAGGCGATTTGTGAACCCCCCTCCTGCTCCCACCTTATCGTCGCAGATCCGCTCGATTTCTCACCCTCCGGCAGTCGCTCCGGCGGCGGGAGGATGGGGAATCGACGGATCTCGGCGTGTATATAGCGTAGGTAGTAGTTGGTGGCTAGCCGGCGGCGCTGTGGAGGTTGTGGCGGTGCCGGAGTGGCTTCTTTTGACGGCGGTGGTCTCCTCCTCCGATGGTGCGGCTCCCGAGGAGCTTCGTCGCGGATCTGCTGCCCTCTTCTCGCTCGACGCTCGGAGGAGCTCTCGGGTGACTTCTCCCCTCGCCGGTGGCCGTGGGACGGCGGTGCCGGTTCGTGTAGATCTCGAAGGTTTGGTTGTGCTTGTCCAAGATCGCCTCGTCGTCCGCGGTGCAAGATGGAGGCACCCCGGTGCCGAGGAGCGTCGACCCCCGACCGCCCGGGGTCTCCTCCCGATCCAAGGTTTCATGGAGGAGTGGCGGGAGGCCATGCCGGCGTAGCGTGTTGCCTCACGGAGACGAAGCGGAAGCCTAGAAGGACCTCTTTTGTATTTCTCTTTGTTTCTGGGCTTTTCTGTATGAATCTTGGATAAATGCATTCTGATCCTTTTCGCAAAAAAAAAAAAAAAAAAAAAAAAAAAATAGGACACTGGGTTGATGCATATGTTGATATTGTAGGGTCCAAAGTATCGAAAAGCCAATTTGTTGTTAGGGCATCTCTAGCGGCGCGACACTGAGCGACCGTTTGCGTCCGCCGGGCCCGAAAATGCGTCTGGTACCACCTCCAGCGGGGCGACGCATAGTGACCGGGCAGTTCGCGGCGATGCAAATCTGGCCCAAATATGCGCCTCGGATGCGTCTCTGTGGACGCTGCGCGGACGTGCAAAGTGTCCACTCGCGTCTGACGGATGTTTCGTCTGGCCCGCCTGGCAGTGACCCAGAGTCGATGCGTCTTCTCCGCCAGTACTGGCGCCGAGGCGTCGCTTCGGCAGTCTGCGGCCGCGTAAATGGCGATGCCTCGCGTGGCGCGCGGCCATCGCCTACCTCTGCGCACGAAGTAATGCCGATGCCACGCGTGCCACGGCCCTCGCCCTGCCTCAGATCTATATAAACAGGGGCGCGAGCATCTCATCTCCTCCCCACTAAACCCTAGCCACCGCACAACCTCCACCGTAGCGCCGCAGCCACCATGAGCAACGTCGGCCGCGGCCAGGCTGCCGCGCCTCCACCTCCAACTCCACTCCACCTCCCCCGGCCTCGAGCTCCGACGAGGAGTTCGACTCCAACGACAGCACCGACCCCCTCCACCCGGTCAGGGACGCCGCGGCCCTGGCTGAAGCGGAGAAGGAAGCAGAGGAGGAGCGGGCGGCCCATGCGACGGTCGACGCCGAGCTGGAACAGCGCAGGGTGGCGGCCGCCGCTGCCGCGGAGGACTCCGACTCCGACATATCATGGTCTTCCGATGACCCCGATGCGCCTACCCCAGAGGAGAGGGCGGCGGAGCAGAGAGCTGTAGTCGAGTCCTTCGAGACGCTCAAGGACGACGCCACCAACGCGAGGCTGCAGCAGAGCTTGGAAGAGGACGTGGCGGCGCACCAGGCCATAGCGGCCGCACGGGAGGCGGCGGAGAAGCAGGCGAGGGAGCGACGCAACGACGGGGTCGGCCCGTCAGGCAGCAAGTAGTATTTTAGGTTACTTTGTATAGTTTCTATGCTATCAAAATGTACTAGTATATTTGCTTTCAAATATCTTGCAAATCTAAAAATGGGTCGCCCCGGTGGACGCACACGCAGACGCAAACGGACGGGCGGACAAAATATATCCGCGGGACGACGCAAACGAACGCTCGCGACCACTTTTGGACATCCGAAATGCGTCGCGCCGTTGGAGATGCCCTTAGAACAATGCATGGCAGAGGGCTGCATGCAAGGTTGTAGTTTTTTTTTTTGAACAGGGAAAGGGTCCGAAGACCCTAGATGCTGTTATTAATAACTGGGCGGTGAGTACAAATTACAGAGAAGCCCCTACAAAACATGGGAATTATGGATAAGGACTGAGATTTTACAGAAAGGACCCTAAAAAGATTTTGTAAAAAGCAATCAGGTCCTTCCAGGTCTGCACCGCATCTGATGGAGGTCACCGTCGAGTTGCTCCGCCACGGAACTGACACCAGCGCCGGGGACGAACCACTTGGTCCGGCGTCGTGGCTGGAGCGGCTGATCTTCCCATCAGACTTCTTGGTCTCTGGGAAGTAGAGGTTGAGGAGGGTCGCCTTTCGACCATAGCATGCAGAGGCAGGGCGGTGTGAGCCGCCGGCTTCGGTCCTCCGCTGAAGAGCTCCAGGCGCAGCAGATACTCCCCGCCGACGCCAGCCACAGATCTCGGGCAAGAGATCTAGCAGCCAGCTCGCGGTAGCATCAACACACTGATGAAGATCTGCCAACCAGAGCTTGTGCAAGAGCAGGATCTCCACGCCGCTCTCACCACCATGGTGAGAAGCATGCGAGATCTCCAGATCTTGAGCACAAACCTCCGATCTGCAGAGGACAGTAGCCATGGCATCGAATCCGAGATTCAGTGCCATGGCCTCAAGCTTATTGAAGGGTTGTGGGAGGGAGAGCTTGGGCAGCAGCCGTCGGCACCATGCCGCAACCGCGTGCAAGATCTCCTTCACCGGCTGGTCGGCGCCGCTTGGGAGCACCGAGAGCACCATAGCCGCCGGCATGATGCCAAACTCCACTGGGGAAACATACTCTAGATCTAAACTACTATATACAGGGGCCGGGCTCCCCTCTCCCAGTCACTCCGTCCGGCGAAGCCGCCGGAGGAGAGAGAGAGGGGAGCCGGCGGAGAGCAGGGGACTCTCAAAAGAACTGTTCACAAGCGAGAGGGAGGGGGAGGGGGGGGGAATGAGCTCTGCAAGGTTGTAGTTTGATAAAACCTTCTCCCAAGAAGTGGAGTGGATCCCCCAATGTTGATGCTTGTGGTCGTACGAAGCTACAAATGGGGACATTTTGATAGCATAGTGATAACTCATGTTGTACCAATAATTGCAAGGGCCAGCTACTAACTCCACTTTTTTAGGCACGCATGTGTGAAGCACCGTGAAATAGATTTCCAAACATTGATTAATTCTTCTGTTTTTTTTTAACTGATCTGAACATACGAATACATATATGGTACTTCGTACATCACTGGGCGGCCATACATTTATAGGGTGGCATGCCATTCCAACAATGAACAATGCTCTTATAAGCTGACAAAAAATGCACGCCCACAGCCGCAAACCAACAGCCTCATCTTCCCATCTCGGAGAAACATGCACTGAATAACAGCTCAGCATGAGTAACCGCAAACTTCATGGCCAACTGGTCACGCATTCCTAGCCACCTTCAAGAGTATGGACGCAGCAGTACCAAAATGTCTTCTAGATTGACGATTATTTGTCAGTAGTTGCCCAACTGTTCCCAGCAGTGAAAGGTTGTGATTTTGAATTGGATTACTGTCCATTGAGCTACCCCAAGAGCGACGGAGGTCTTCACAACTAAGTGCAAACCTAGCTGTGGATGCACCAGTACCAAAAAATCTTCTGGACTGGCAATTTCTTGATAGCTGTGGAGCTATTCCAAACGCGGGACGCTTAAGACCTGGAATAGGAGTTGTTACAGTAGGTTGACTGGCATCTGCTGTTGCGTAGGGTGGATACACATGCACAAAACACCTGGCCAGTAGCACTGATCTCCAATAAGGGAAGAACCTTCTCCTTGTGTATGTGGGATCCCATCCTCCACGCAGTTTCTTCTCCACAGCATTTACTTCCTCTGCAGCACATAGATTATCCGTTCCTGTAACTCCCTTGGTTGAATCCATAGGCCCTTTGTGGTATAACTCTTGGTTGGATGTTATGCAGTCATAAGGGCGGAGGTTCTTAACATCAACGATTCCTTCAGTTGGGCAAAACCCATACTCCTTGAGAATAGAAGAAACCCGTCCCGTAACCTCCATGTGAGGCACCTCCGAATGTGTCCGAATGTATGCGAGAAGGGCTTCACCATCTTGGGATACTATATCAACAAGATGGCCTATAAGAACCATAAATATTATCTCTTCCTCGAGCAGCTTCCGTGCATTCGCATTCTTATCCTCCAATCTTAGGGTACCCAAATGTTTCAATATACAGCACATGATGATATCAAACCCAACTCGCTTACTATTGTCATTGCTTATGGAGGAACATCCCCCGCGGAGTTGCGCTTGAGCTGCCAGAAGTAAAACTGCAGAATGGATAAGCTTCCCATCCTTCACATAATTCCATATCTCATCAACTAGATTATCCGTTCTTTCCGCTAGCAGTTTAACCGTGTCCAAAAATATTTTCATTTCAGGCATGCATAGCAGATGGATAATCTTGTAGATATAATCTCGATGATTCTGGTATGGAAATAGATTATCCTCCGGATACTTATGCGGCAAGTATTCTCGACCGCAACATGGAGTGGGAGTAGGTTCTCAATGATGTCATTCCCAACTCGTGCGTACATTGGCTGATGCACCATGATGAAAGAGTAGCTTGATCATGTCAGTAGAAAACCTTTCAAGCAGCTTCATGGAGAGGGAAGTATCCATATGGGTTAATGCAGTTGGGATTGGCATGCTGTCCATTGAGCCTTGGTACCTTGCCCTCCAATATAACTTTCGCACATCGTAGGGCATCATAACTGATCATGTAAGTTAAGGTCTGTGAGGTGATGGTATACCTCCATGTCATGCCCTTGTTGTTCACAAATAAGTGGAGGAAGGACCGGACGCTATCTCTTTCTAGGATGGGCCGCAGTTGGGGAGATAGATCATAGAAGGCCATGCGTAGCGACTTAGGAGTAGGATCTTGGGTGAATATATCATTTGGTCTGGACTTGGCAATCAAAAGAGACCGTTCAAGAAAAACCTCCTGAATCTTCTTGAAATCCAGTCCTCCAGGAACCGCAACCGAAGTGCAAGGATACCCGTGGTACTTAGAACTGGTCCTAAATTTCAGTTCCGTCATTCCTTTGCCGCGTCCAATTCCGACATAATTATGCTAGAATCCGATGAAGATTGAATATTCCGGTACCGAAGAACCGGATCCGAAGACGAGAGGCTAAACTGGGAGTGGTGGAAGGTAGGCGCCCAAGGGCAGCGAGGAGTTCGCGATAGCGTTTCCGGAATCCCCTCACGCTGACTTGACGAGTGGCTGGAAACACTATCGCCTCGCTTCAACTACCACGGGCAGAAACCCCCTCGGCGGCGCGCAGGATTGGTGCTGAGCCGCCGGACTCGACCGAGTAGATGAGAAACTCTTCTGGTTGTCTCTTGTCTGTCCGTTTGTGGAGAGTCAATAGTATAAAACCGATGTTGAAATTTACTTGCCACCACTTCATATTTGCGGACAAAAAATCACCAGATTTTGCGAGTTTTTTGCAGAATGCGCTCATAGCTGATTTGGAGCGAATTGACACGGAATTTCAACGGTTGGCCCGTTGTCAGGGCTGAGGTGGCATTGGTCCCACTTGTCAGACCATTTTATAAAATAAAATATATTTAAAAAACCAAAAATGTGTAAAAATATATCCCCAATGGTCCCATCAGCCGTGCCGCTGCCCGCCAGTTGTCCGCCATGCACGTCCGCCACCGCGCGCCCCGCCGTGCCGGCCCGCTGTAGATCCCACCTGCCTCCGAGCGCCTCGCTGCAGAGCCCGCTGATACGTCTCCGACGTATCGATAATTTCTTATGTTCCATGCCACATTATTGATGTTATCTACATGTTTTATGCACACTTTATGTCATATTCGTGCATTTTCTGGAACTAACCTATTAACAAGATGCCGAAGTGCCGCTTGTCGTTTTCTGCTGTTTTTGGTTTCGGAAATCCTAGTAAGGAAATATTCTCGGAATTGGACGAAATCAAAGCCCGAGGGCCTATTTTTCCACGAAGCTTCCGAAGTCCGAAGACGAGACGAAGAGGGGCCACGGGTGGCCAAACCCTAGGGCGGCGCGGCCCCACCCCTCGGCCGCGCCGGCCTATGGTCCGGGCCCCCGTGCCGCCTCTTGACTTGCCCTTCCGCCTACTTAAAGCCTCCGTGACGAAACCCCCGCATCGAGAACCACGATACGGAAAACCTTCCGCAGACGCCGTCGCCGCCGATCCCATCTCGGGGGATCCAGAGATCGCCTCCGGCACCCTGCCGGAGAGGGGAATCATCCCCCGGAGGACTCTACGCCGCCATGGTCGCCTCCGGTGTGATGTGTGAGTAGTCTACCCCTGGACTATGGGTCCATAGCAAGTAGCTAGATGGTTGTCTTCTCCCCATTGTGCTATCATTGTCGGATCTTGTGAGCTGCCTATCATGATCAAGATCATCTATCCGTAATTCTATATGTTGCGTTTGTTGGGATCCGATGAATAGAGAATACTTGTTATGTTGATTATCAAAGTTATGCTTATGTGTTGTTTATGATCTTGCATGCTCTCCGTTACTAGTAGATGCTCTGGCCAAGTAGATGCTTGTAACTCCAAGAGGGAGTACTTATGCTCGATAGTGGGTTCATGCCTCGCATTGACACTCGGGACGAGTGACAGAAAGTTCTAAGGTTGTGTTGTGTCGTTGCCACTAGGGATAAAACATTGATGCTATGTCTAAGGATGTAGTTGTTGATTACATTACGCACCATACTTAATGCAATTGTCTCGTTGCTTGCAACTTAATACCGGAGGGGGTTCGGATGATAACCTCGAAGGTGGACTTTTTAGGCATAGATGCAGTTGGATGGCGGTCTATGTACTTTGTCGTAATGCCCAATTAAATCTCACTATACTCATCATGATATGTATGTGCATTGTCATGCTCTCTTTATTTGTCAATTGCCCAACCGTAATTTGTTCACCCAACATGCTGTTCGTCTTATGGGAGAGACACCTCTAGTGAACTGTGGACCCCGGTCCAATTCTCTTTACCGAAATTCAATCTACTCGCAATACTTGTTTTACTCGTTTTCTCTCGCAAACAATCATCTTCCACACAATACGGTTAATCCTTTGTTACAGCAAGCAGGTGAGATTGACAACCTCACCGTTTCGTTGGGGCAAAGTACTTTGGTTGTGTTGTGCAGGTTCCACGTTGGCGCCGGAATCCCGGTGTTGCGCCGCACTACATCTCGCCGCCATCAACCTTCAACGTGCTTCTTGACTCCTACTCGGTCCGATTAAACCTTGGTTTCTTACCGAGGGAAACTTGCCGCTGTGCGCATCACACCTTCCTCTTGGGGTTCCCAACGGACGCGTGTCGAACGAAAGACAATACGTCAACCACGCGCATCAAGCAAATTTCTCGGCGCCGTTGCCGGGAGATCAAGACACGCCGCAAGGGGAGTCTCCACTTCTCAATCTCTTTACTTTGTTTTTGTCTTGCTTAGTTTTATTTACTACTTTGTTTGCTGCACTAAATCAAAATACAAAAAAATTAGTTGCTAGTTTTACTTTATTTGCTATCTTGTTTGCTATACCAAAAACACAAAAAAATTAGTTTACTTGCATTTACTTTATCTAGTTTGCTTTATTTACTGTTGCTAAAATGGCCAACGCTGAAAATACTAAGTTGTGTGACTTCACAACCACAAATAATAATGATTTCTTATGCACACCTATTGCTCCACCTCGCTACTACAGCAGAATTCTTTGAAATTAAACCTCGCTTTACTCGAACCTTGTTATGAAAGATCAATTTTCCGGAATTAGTTCCGATGATGCTGCTGCCCATCTTAATAATTTTGTTGAACTATGTGAAATGCAAAAATATAAAGATGTAGATGGTGATATTATTAAACTAAAATTGTTCCCTTTCTCATTAAGAGGAAGAGCTAAAGATTGGTTGCTATCTCTCGCCTAAGAATAGTATTGATTCATGGACTAAATGCAAGGATGCTTTTATTGGTAGATATTATCCCCCTGCTAAAATTATATCTTTGAGGAGTAGCATAATGAATTTCAAACAATTAGATACTGAACATGTTGCTCAAGCTTGGGAAAGAATGAAATCTCTGGTTAAAAATTGCCCAACCCATGGATCGACTACTTGGATGATCATCCAAACCTTCTATGCAGGACTAAATTTTTCTTCACGGAATTTATTGGATTCAGCTGCTGGAGGTACCTTTATGTCCATCACTCTTGGTGAAGCAACAAAGCTTCTTGATAATATGATGATCAACTACTCTGAATGGCACACGGAAAGAGCTCCACAAGGTAAGAAGGTAAATTCTGTTGAAGAATCCTCTTCCTTGAATGATAAGGTTGATGCTATTATGTCTATGCTTGTGAATGATAGGACTAATATTGATCCTAATAATGTTCCGTTAGCTTCATTGGTTGCACAAGAAGAACATGTTGATGTAAACTTCATTAAAAATAATAATTTCAACAACAATGCTTACCGGAACAATTCTAGTAACAACTATAGGCCATATCCTTATAATAATGACAACGGCTATGGTAATTCTTATGGAAATTCTTACAACAATAATAGGAATTCATCCCTGGACTTGAAGCCATGCTTAAAGAATTTATTAGTACACAAACTGCCTTTAACAAATCTGTTGAAGAAAAGCTTGGTAAAATTGATATACTTGCTTCTAAAGTCGATAGTCTTGTCATCGATGTTGATCTTTTGAAATCAAAAGTTTTGCCTAATGAGAATTATCATAATAAAATTGTTACTACAGCAAATGCCATTCAAGTTAGAATTAATGAGAATATAAGATTAATGGCTGAACTCGCGTGCTAGGTGGGATAGAGAAGAAAATGAAAAACTAGCTAAAGAGAAGAATATAGCTAAAGTTTGGACTATTACCACCACTAGTAATGCTAATGCTACACATGTTGCTGCATCTCCTACTCATACTAATAAAAGAATTGGTGTTAGCAATGTTTCCACTTCTAATGCAAAGCGCGAAAACTCGCTCGAAACTCGCTAAAACTCGCTGAAACCGCTCGTGATAAAGCTCGCTGAAATTTTTTCCAACATTGGGGATGATGATCCCATTGCTTTAGATTATAATGGTTTGAATTTTGATGATTGCCACATCTCTGAAGTTATAAAGTTCTTGCAAAAACTTGCTAAAAGTCCTAATGCTAGTGCTATAAATTTGGCTTTCACGCATCATATTACAAATGCTCTCATAAAAGCTAGAGAAGAGAAACTAGAGCGCGAAGCCTCTATTCCTAAAAAGCTATAGGATGGTTGGGAGCCCATCATTAAGATGAAGGTTAAAGATTTTGATTGTAATGCTTTATGTGATCTTGGTGCAAGTATTTCTGTTATGCCTAAGAAAATTTATAATATGCTTGACTTGCCACCGCTGAAAAATTGTTATTTGGATGTTAATCTTGCTGATCATTCTACAAAGAAACCTTTGGGTAAAGTTGATAATGTTCACATTACCGTTAACAATAATCTTGTTCCCGTTGATTTTGTTGTCTTGGATATTGAATGCAATGCATCTTGTCCCATTATATTGGGAAGACCTTTTCTTCGAACTGTTGGTGCTATTATTGATATGAGGGAAGGTAATATAAAATATCAATTTCCTCTCAAGAAAGGTATGGAATACTTCCCTAGAAAGAGAATAAAGGTACCTTATGATTCTATTATTAGAACAAATTATGATGTTGATGCTTCATCTCTCGATGTTACTTGATACACACTTTCCGCGCCTAGCTGAAAGGCGTTAAAGAAAAGCGCTTATGGGAGACAACCCATGTTTTTACCTACAGTACTTTGTTTTTATTTTGTGTCTTGGAAGTTGTTTACTACTGTAGCAACCTCTCCTTATCTTAGTTTTGTGTTTTGTTGTGCCAAGTTAAGCCGTTGATAGAAAAGTAAGTACTAGATTTGGATTACTGCGCAGTTCCAGATTTCTTTGCTGTCACGAATCTGGGTCTATCTCCCTGTAGGTAGCTCAGAAAATTACGCCAATTTACGAGCATGATCCTCAGATATGTACGCAACTTTCATTCAATTTGAGCATTTTCGTTTGAGCAAGTGTGGTGCCATTTTAAAATTCGTCAATACGAACTGTTTTGTTTTGATAGATTCTGCCTTTTATTTCGCGTTGCCTCTTTCGCTATGTTGGATGAATTTCTTTGATCCACTAATGTCCAGTAGCATTATGCAATGTCCAGAAGTGTTAAGAATGATTGTGTCACCTCTGAATATGTCAATTTATATTGTGCACTAACCCTCTAATGAGTTGTTTCGAGTTTGGTGTGGAGGAAGTTTTCAAGGATCAAGAGAGGAGTATGATGCAACATGATTAAGGAGAGTGAAAGCTCTAAGCTTGGGGATGCACCCGTGGTCCACCCCTGCATATATCAAGAAGACTCAAGCGTCTAAGCTTGGGGATGCCCAAGGCATCCCCTTCTTCATCGACAACATTATCGTGTTCCTCCCCCGAAACTATATTTTTATTCCATCACATCTTATGTGCTTTTTCTTGGAGCGTCGGTTTGTTTTTGTTTTTTGTTTTGTTTGAATAAAATGGATCCTAGCATTCACTTTATGGGAGAGATACACGCTCCGCTGTAGCATATGGACAAGTATGTCCTTGGTTTCTACTCATAGTATTCATGGCGAAGTTTCTCCTTCGTTAAATTGTTATATGGTTGGAATTGGAAAATGATACATGTAGTAATTGCTATAAATGTCTTGGGTAATGTGATACTTGGCAACTGTTGTGCTCATGTTTAAGCTCTTGCATCATATGCTTTGCACCCATTAATGAAGAAATACATAGAGCATGCTAAAATTTGGTTTGCATATTTGGTTTCTCTAAGGTCTAGATAATTTCTAGTATTGAGTTTGAACAACAAGGAAGACGGTGTAGAGTCTTATAATGTTTTCAATATGTCTTTTATGTGAGTTTTGCTGCACGGTTCATCCTTGTGTTTGTTTCAAATAAGCCTTGCTAGCCTAAACCTTGTATCGAGAGGGAATACTTCTCATGCATCCAAAATACTTGAGCCAACCACTATGCCATTTGTGTCCACCATACCTACCTATACTACATGGTATTTTCCCGCCATTCCAAAGTAAATTGCTTGAGTGCTACCTTTAAAATTCCATCATTCACCTTTGCAATATATAGCTCATGGGACAAATAGCTTAAAAACTATTGTGGTATTGAATATGTAATTATGCACTTTATCTCTTATTAAGTTGCTTGTTGTGCAATAACCATGTTTATCGGGGAACGCCATCAACTCATTGTTGAATTTCATGTGAGTTGCTATGCATGTTCGTCTTGTCCGAAGTAAGGGCGATCTACACCGAGTTGAATGGTTTGAGCATGCATATTGTGAGAGAAGAACATTGGGCCGCTAACTAAAGCCATGATTCATGGTGGAAGTTTCAGCTTTGGACAAATATCCTCAAGTCTCTAATGAGAAAAGAATTAATTGTTGTCAAATGCTTAAAGCATTAAAAGAGGAGTCCATTATCTCGTTGTCTATGTTGTCCCGGTATGGATGTCTAAGTTGAGAATAATCAAAAGCGAGAAATCCAAATGCGAGCTTTCTCCTTAGACCTTTGTACAGAGCGGCATAGAGGTACCCCTTTGTGAAACTTGGTTAAAGCATATGTATTGCGGTGATAATCCAGGTAGTCCAAGCTAATTAGGACAAGGTGCGGGCACTATTGGTACACTATGCATGAGGCTTGCAACTTATAAGATATAATTTACATGATGCATATGCTTTATTACTACCGTTGACAAAATTGTTTCATGTTTTCAAAATCAAAGCTCTAGCACAAATATAGCAATCGATGCTTTTTCTCTATGAGGACCATTCTTTTACTTTCAATGTTGAGTCAGTTCACCTATTTCTCTCCACCTCAAGAAGCAAACACTTGTGTGAACTGTGCATTGATTCCTACATACTTGCTTATTGCACTTATTATATTACTCTATGTTGACAATATCCATGAGATATACATGTTACAAGTTGAAAGCAACCGCTGAAACTTAATCTTCTTTTGTGTTGCTTCAATACCTTTACTTTGAATTATTGCTTTATGAGTTAACTCTTATGCAAGACTTATTGATGCTTGTCTTGAAGTGCTATTCATGAAAAGTCTTTGCTTTATGATTCACTTGTTTACTCACGTCATACATATTGTTTTGATCGCTGCATTCACTACATATGCTTTACAAATAGTATGATCAAGATTATGATGGCATGTCACTCCGTAAATTATCCGTGTTATCGTTTTACCCGCTCGGGACGAGCGAGAACTAAGCTTGGGGATGCTGATACGTCTCCGACGTATCGATAATTTCTTATGTTCCATGCCACATTATTGATGTTATCTACATGTTTTATGCACACTTTATGTCATATTCGTGCATTTTCTCGGAACTAACCTATTAACAAGATGCCGAAGTGCCGCTTGTCGTTTTCTGCTGTTTTTGGTTTCGGAAATCCTAGTAAGGAAATATTCTCGGAATTGGACGAAATCAAAGCCCAGGGGCCTATTTTTCCACGAAGCTTCCGAAGTCCGAAGACGAGACGAAGAGGGGCCACGGGGTGGCCAAACCCTAGGGCGGCGCGGCCCCACCCTCGGCCGCGCCGGCCTATGGTCTGGGCCCCCGTGCCGCCTCTTGACTTGCCCTTCCGCCTACTTAAAGCCTCCGTGACGAAACCCCCAGCACCGAGAACCACGATACGGAAAACCTTCCGGAGACGCCGTCGCCGCCGATCCCATCTCGGGGATCCAGAGATCGCCTCCGGCACCCCGCCGGAGAGGGGAATCATCCCCCGGAGGACTCTACGCCGCCATGGTCGCCTCCGGTGTGATGTGTGAGTAGTCTACCCCTGGACTATGGGTCCATAGCAGTAGCTAGATGGTTGTCTTCTCCCCATTGTGCTATCATTGTCGGATCTTGTGAGCTGCCTATCATGATCAAGATCATCTATCCGTAATTCTATATGTTGCGTTTGTTGGGATCCGATGAATAGAGAATACTTGTTATGTTGATTATCAAAGTTATGCTTATGTGTTGTTTATGATCTTGCATGCTCTCCGTTACTAGTAGATGCTCCGGCCAAGTAGATGCTTGTAACTCCAAGAGGGAGTACTTATGCTCGATAGTGGGTTCATGCCCGCATTGACACCTGGGACAAGGATGAAAGTTCTAAGGTTGTGTTGTGCTGTTGCCACTAGGGATAAAACATTGATGCTATGTCTAAGGATGTAGTTGTTGATTACATTACGCACCATACTTAATGCAATTGTCTCGTTGCTTGCAACTTAATACCGGAGGGGTTCGGATGATAACCTCGAAGGTGGACTTTTTAGGCATAGATGCAATGGATGGCGGTCTATGTACTTTGTCGTAATGCCCAATTAAATCTCACTATACTCATCATGATATGTATGTGCATTGTCATGCTCTCTTTATTTGTCAATTGCCCAACTCGTAATTTGTTCACCCAACATGCTCGTTCGTCTTATGGGAGAGACACCTCTAGTGAATTGTGGACCCCGGTCCAATTCTCTTTACTGAAATTCAATCTACTGCAATACTTGTTTTACCGTTTTCTGCAAACAATCATCTTCCACACAATACGGTTAATCCTTTGTTACAGCAAGCCGGTGAGATTGACAACCTCACTGTTTCGTTGGGGCAAAGTACTTTGGTTGTGTTGTGCAGGTTCCACGTTGGCGCCGGAATCCCCGGTGTTGCGCCACACTACATCTCGCCGCCATCAACCTTCAACGTGCTTCTTGACTCCTCACTCGGTCCGATTAAACCTTGGTTTCTTACTGAGGGAAACTTGCCGCTGTGCGCATCACACCTTCCTCTTGGGGTTCCCAACGGACGCGTGTCGAACGAAAAGACAATACGTCAACCACGCGCATCACCCGCCCGCCGTTGCGTGCCACACCGCAGACCCCACCGCCGCGCGCCTCGCCGCCAAGCCTGCCCACAGCTCCCCTCGCTCGCGAGCAGGGCGCCGGTGAAGAGCAGCTCCGCGTGCAGCGGTGCGGTGGGCTCGACGGGTCTCGATCTTGGAGACGCCAGACAGTGAGAAAAGGGGAAGGAGGCGGCGCTTTGATGGGAGGCGGGGGCCCGCGTCGGTGGTGAGCTACGGCGGACTAGCCAGAGGAGCTCGCGGCGGCGGCCTGACGGGAGGAGAGGCGTGTTGGAGATATGCCCAAGAGGCAATAATAAAATGGTTATTATATATCTTTGTATTTATGATAAATGTTTGCATATCATGTTATAATTGTATTAACTGAAACATTGATACATGTGTGTTATGTAAACAACAAGGAGTCCCTAGTAAGCCTATTGTATAACTAGCTTGTTGATTAATAGATGATCATAGTTTCATGATCATGAACATTGGATGTTATTAATAACAAGGTTATGTCATTAGATGAATGATATAATGGACACACCCAAATAAGTAGCATAAGATCACATCATTAAGTTCAGTTTGCTATAAGCTTTCGATACATAGTTACCTAGTCCTTCGACCATGAGATCATGTAAATCACTTATACCGGAAGGGTACTTTGATTACATCAAACGTCACTGCGTAAATGGGTGGTTATAAAGGTGGGATTAAGTATTCAGAAAGTATGAGTTGAGGCATATGGATCAAGAGTGGGATTTGTCCATCCCGATGACGGATAGATATACTCTGGGCCCTCTCGGTGGAATGTCGTCTGATTAGCTTGCAAGCATGTGACTTGGTCACAAGAGATGACATGCCACGGTACGAGTAAAGAGTACTTGTCGGAGACGAGGTTGAACGAGGTATGGAGATACCGATGATCAAACCTCGGACAAGTAAAATATCGCGTGACAAAAGGAATCGGTATCGTATGTAAATGGTTCAATCGATCACTAAGTTATCGTTGAATATGTGGGAGCCATTATGGATCTCCAGATCCCGCTATTGGTTATTGGTCGGAGAGGAGTCTCGACCATGTCTACATAGTTCACGAACCGTAGGGTGACACACTTAAGGTTTGATGTCGTTTGAAGTAGATATGGAAAATGGAATGGAGTTCGAATATTGTTCGGAGTCTCGGATGGGATCCGGAGAATATTATTCATATATAGGAAGCCACTTTCCAAGTTTGGAAATGATCCGGTGCATTTATGGAAGGCGCTAGAATGTTCTAGAACTTTCCAGAAGAAATCACCATGGAAGGTGGAGGCCCGGTTGGACTCCACCAACCCTAACCAGCCAACCAAGTGGGAGGGTGGAGTCCATGGTGGACTCCACCTCCTTGGCCGGCCTACAAGGGGGGAAGGGGAGAGTCCCTGTCCCTCTAGGTTTCATCCATATGTCAGTTTTTGAATTGGGGTCTTATTCGAAGACTTTGGGCAAACCCTTGGGGTTCCACCTATATAATGAGGAGGAGAGGGAGGGGCAGCCTTGTACTTGGCCGCACCACCATAGGGGGGCCCCTGGCCGGCGCCCCTACCCCCTCTCTCCCAAACCCTAGCACACCTCCCTCCTCATACACCTCCCGTAGCGCTTAGGCGAAGCCCTGCCTGAGTTCTCCACCACCACCGCCACCACGCCGCCGTGTTGTCGGGATTCCGAGGAGGATCTACTGCTTCCGCTGCCCGCTGGAACGGGGAGAAGGACGTCGTCATCAACACCGAACGTGTGACCGAGTACGAAGGTGCTGCCCGACTGTGGCACCGTCAAGATCTTCTACGCGCTTTTGAAATCGGCAAGTGATCATCTTCTGCAACAACAAGATCTAATATCGTAGGCTTTGGAAATCTTCGAGGGTTAGTCTCATGATCTTCTCGTTGCTCCCATCTTCTAGATTGTATCTTGGCTTGGTTTTCGTTCTTGCGGTAGATTTTTTTTGTTTTCTATGCTACGAATCCCATCAAGGCGGTGTTGTGGGTATACTTCATGGGTGTACCATCGACAGTGCCTAGATCCGGCAAGCCCGGGTGGCCCACAGACGGTGATGAGGCATGTGGCCCATCGGGCGGCCAAGTTGCTGTTGATCATGAAGGAAGAAATCCGGCCCAGGATCAGTAAGCCGGATCCGTACCGACATTAGGAGGAACCCGGATCCATGGAGGCCCATGAGGGATCCGGATCTGGTACGACGTATATGGAAGGCGGATCCGTGACGTGCACGGCAAGATATTGTACCGTAGTTAGGCTATCTGTAATCCGGCTAGGACTCTCCATGTAAACCCTAGATCCGTGCGCCTTTATAAGCCGGATCCCGGGAGCCCTAGAGGCACAACCACAACTCATTGTAACAACGCGAAAGCGCCCGGATAATTCCGGTCAAGCGACGCAGTAGGCCCCGTCATCGTGCAGGTGTTCCGAAGCTGGGTAACTCGCGTACCACCGTCCCGTGTGCACTCCGCCCTATGGCCCCTACTTCTTCTCCCCCTCGTGAGGATCCCTCCTCCGAGGTACCGTCGATTAGGCAACGACAGTCGGCGACCTGCAGCAGCACGACCGAGCTCTCCACCTCCCCCATGCCCTCCTCCTCCTCCTCTCAAGCCGCAGGAGCCACCTTTGCCGCCTCAATCTCGACAACGATGGCCTCCGGTCGGAGCCCTGCGAGGCGGCGACGGGCGGGCACGGCGAGGCGGCGGCGGGCGGGCTCGGCGAGGTGCGCGACGGCGGACGGGCACGGCGAGGCGGCGGCGTGCAGGCTCGGCCAGGCGGCGGGTTCAGACGCGTGGGATTTTATTTTACAGATTTTTTGGATTTTTAAATTAAACTATTATATGTGTCCCTCTCCATCTCACATATTCCCGCCACATCATCACTTACTGCAGACCCCACCAGTCAGAAACTGTGTCAATTCTAGATATATTCACGTTTAGCGCATTCTGTAAAAAAACTAGCAAAATGTGGTGGTTTTTTGTCCCGCAAACGTAGGTGGTGGTACACCGTAAATTTCACCATCAAAATGGTGGTTTTATGCTATTGACTCGTTTGTGGATGATATGCAAAGGTCATCCTCAACTCATTGCCCATAAGGGAAAAGAACTCCTTCCAGAAACGACTCGTAAAAATGGGATCTTTGTCAGAAATCGTGACCTTGGGGAGGTTTTGCAACTTGAACACATTGCTTGAGGGTTTGTTGCCACTTTCACCGCTATAAAGGGGTGGTGAAGTGGAATGAAGTGAGCCAAGCAGGTGAACTTATCCATGACAACCATAATATTGTTGGCACAGCCTGATGTTGGGAGACCTTCGACGAAATCCATGGTCACCATTTGCCAAGCTGCATCGGGTCTAGGCAGGTTTGAGAAGGCCGGTGTACTTGACACGCTCAGGCTTCACCTGCTGACGAACCATGCACGATATATTGGACAAAGGTTGGTGAGAGCCTTCATCTTGGGCCATACGAACAGGCGGCGGATGCGAGAGTATGTTGCTAGGAGTCCAAAATGGCCACCTATAGTGTTGGCGTGAAACGTTGTGAGGATCTTGTGAGGATCTTGTGTTGTATTTCCTCTGAGCCCCACAAGCAAAATACAGCTTCGGAAATACAGTAGGTTGTCATGCCATGTAAAGTGACTCTTGGGATCAAGAGCTTTGCTTCAGATTCTCAATCCACTGAGTAGCATGAATGTTTGCTGGCTCTCACTTCATCGAGCCAAGCTGGCTCACATTTAGTTATTTTGTTCAAGGTTAGATTTTCCGGGTGTTGGTGACGAGACAGTGCGTCCGCTACCTGATTCTGCCTTTGCGGTAGCATATCTTGTATTGCAGGTCTAAGAATTTGATGAAGGCCTTTTGTTGCCAAACCAGCGACCAAGCGAGTCGCAAAAAGGCAACTTCGGCTTAAAAGTCGGCAACTAGCCCTAGATGAACTCGGGGGCTAATGTTAGGGGAATACCAAACGGTTATGCCCATGGCGTAAGCATAATCAAACAGGCCGTGGTGACCTACAAGCGATAGTTTCAGCGTACACACCAGACGGCTCAAGCAAGAAGCCCAAAGCTGGACAACTAAAGGCTAAGTCAGCACGACCAGAGAGTCTTCCGGATGTGCGGCACAAGACTATTTGCAGTACAAGGAAAGAAGTTGTCTGCCGAGTTCTAATAGAATTCATGTAACCCTTATAAAAGCCTGAGGTAGATTGACATATAGATTCAATAGATCATAGACAGATCTTATGGAGAGATTAAAAAGGCCACCGATGCCTTAGAGCAAGTCGCCTAGAGCCAGCTACATTATGATCATATAGTGACTTATAACAGCAACAAGGTTTTGTCACCATAGTGAAGCATGAAGCTGGGTAGATCGTGTATTAATCTCGTCCCGGAGTCTCCAACATCGCCTCGCCCTACTCTCTTCCTAAGTCACCTCCATAATTGATGCCGTGAAAGAACCACAACATACATGAAGAATGCAGATTTTGTGGCTACAAAGGTAGGTGACACTCACACCCATAAAATGGGATTACAAGACAAGCCCTGGACATTCATCCCTTGAATCTAAACAAGCATACCGGCAATGCCAGCCAGCAACAAACCACTGGCAGTGCACGATGCTTTTAGAGTTTGTTTTGAGTTCATTGCAATATGGCATTGGCGAACTCAAATGCTAACAAAAGAAAGCAAGCAATTACTGTACATTCTAGCCTCAAATATCAAATTTGTACAAATGCTCAGGTGCATCACTAGCCCGTGCTCAAACAAACAGTCAAGTCACCGGTCATCACATTTCATCTCCTTCCTCAATGGCTATTGTACAAGAGCACCCTGATAACCATGTCGCACAGTTTTGAAGGTAAAGAGCAGGGCACATGAAGAGCTCGATTCTCAGCTCTTCTTCAGTCGATCTGAACTGGATCTTTTTGTATCCCACGAAGTTCCTTTCAAGGGGGAACGCAGAAAAAGCGAAGATGTTGAGAACTGTTTCTGGCATAGAGAAATTGAAGAGAAGCAGCTCAATGCACCCGTCAGCCTTTTTTCTCACTATCCTCAGCTTGGCAATCTGGGTCATGCCGAACTGCATTAATTTTGAGAGACTCTGGTAGAATGCAGTTGCAAACAGCACCTGCAGATAGAACAACGCTTATTAATGGCTGCTGCTAAGTGCTAACAAGAGCTTTAAAAGAAAGATGATCACGGTGTTGATACAACACATATAAGATATAAATTAACGATGTGTGGCAGTGTATGGTTAAAATGATAATCGGTGGAAATTCCTTCAAAATAAACACTGAAAATATGGTGGACAACTTGTATAGGGATCACCATTTAGGTAAGAGCAAAGGATCAACTCACAAAAAACATGTACCAGGAATTCATCTTTTTTTTTCGAGAAAACGCAAAAAGCCTTTGCGTTTCATTTCATTGAAAAGAAGGAGATGAACAAAGTTTTATCGGTTACAGCCCACAGAAAGGGGGGCAGAACAGGGAACGTCAATAAAATTTAGAATAACATTCAGAATAACATTTATAAAATAAAAATCAAAGTAAGGATCACTTAGCAAATGTAACATCGAAGGGAGTGCTATAAAGCTGGATGCGGAAAGCTAGTGGAAAACGGCCAGTTTTTGTTCAAACTGCTAACCAGGTAATACAATTCTGTCCATAATGGCATAATCTCATCCTTCTCCTCAGCCTCATTGGCAAGGGTAATTTTGTTAATGTAGAAATGGAGTTTGTCCATGCGGTAGCCATTCAATGAATACAACAGACACATTGAAGAGGCAAGGAAACTGAAAACACAGACATTCTATGGGAAAGGCCTCTGGATGCCTAATTTCTATATAAAACAAATAAGATGAACCCGAAGGCTGGAAGATGCCCAAAATTGAGTAACGCAAATAAACAAAGTGTATATGTGTCTTCGTCTCGTTTCAAAAAAAAAAAAGTGTCTTCGCTGCTAGATACGTTTAACCTGTAAACAGATACTGATGTTGATTATCCACTGCAACATTTCTGTACCTTAACTTTGAGCGCAAACAAGTACCTTATATGGTTTACCAAAATGTGAATCGAATAGAAAGTGTCAACTATTAATATATAGGACCAAACTCTGTAGCAGCACACAAAAACAAAATAAACGGCAACGAAAGTATGTGTATTTGTTTTAGTTTTAGGAAGTCATACCCATTCTGGCCAGTCGATTAACCCATTTTGGGATTGAATTTCCTGTCAACTTTTTGCAGATATCCTCACAGAAATGGTTGCAATTCTTACTTATCAAATGATAAATATCCCCATTGTAATTTACTGACTGCGTCTCCATGAACGCTCTGACTTGGAGAGGGTCAAGGCAGGTAGTTCCCACAAATATGGATTTCCTAAATTTGAAGCCAGGACACTGGCGAGGTTCCACCTCAAAAACTCCACTTATTGAATAGTCATGTGCACCAAATGCATACTCCACACCATGAACTGCACAGAAATATGGAAGAATAAGCCATATCCTCCATCCAGAAATAATTGGGTGGTAATTATACAGAATTCATTCCATAAATAAGTATTAGAACAATTAACAAAATTGATCACTTCGGACAACTTTGAGGCATGTAAGTATGAAATTGTAATGTAATATGATCAGCTTTGTCATTCCTGTCGTCATGTAAGGCAAACAAGCTATCCAACATCAGTAGAGCAAGTGCCGATTGCCTATCAGTGAGAGCATGTAACTATGACAAATTGACAATACTAACTTATCCAAGCAAACAGGGAGATTCCTTCCAGAAATCAGTCATGCTGCCTCGCTGCTTTAGGAGGACATAAGAATCCTGAAAGTTCAAGGCTTGAAATTCACACAAAAGGTTACCTGTTGCCTATGGTACTTCTAATTTTGAAATATGAAGTCAAAACATACATCTCTACTGAATGCATGCGTACTAAATCTAGATTTGCTTTAAATGGTCAGCTCAGTTAGTAAAACTAATATAAAACATCACAATGAAAGAAAAGGCTAATTATATGGAACAATTAACAATGCAAGTACTGGCAGAAAGATAAATAGACCATGAAATATTCACTGTCCCTCTTATATTCATTTTCCTTATGAGTTTTGCCAGACACCTTCTTTAAATGGAACATATTTATTTCACCTGGCACATTTTTTTTAAGTCATGGATGAACAACAGAATGCTTAGCGAGAGGATAAATGAAGTAAAAACATATCACAAGAGACGACACTATGCACAAGGGTCAATATGGCTGATGTTCACAAAGACAAAAAAAAAAAAAAAATCATATTCATGAGGTTGCAATTTCAGCACTATGTGCTACTGCAGACACAATACTAAGTAAGATATGCGCAGAGTGCAGGTACACTGTTCCAAAGTAATTGGAACAGTGTACCTGCACGGAGGTAATTGACGTAATATATTCTATAAACCTATGAAAAATCACTATCAAATCTGTCCCTGGCATAAAGACCAGTGGTTTTTTAGTACCTAGTGAACATTGAATAGCTCATGATTAGTAATAAAACCTTTTGGTACATCCATCATTGACAAGTCTGATGGTGATGTTGAATATTTGAGTGTTACATAACATTATGCATACCAAATCATAAGCTATTGGAAGTTTGGAATGGTGCATCATGCACAACTTATAATTATGTAGCGCATAATTGATCACTTTGTTATCTCAATATTCGGGGGATATATATGTTATACCCTTTGTCATAACTGCTATTTCTGAATACCAACAGAACTTAAACTAAATAAAGAGGAACTTGAAGGAACCATTAAGGTACTCTAGAAAACAAAGTTTCAGAATAGCTGAGATGTGAGCTCTACACTATTATTGGTGAAACAAGTGGAAGAGATAATACCTTCAATACCAGAATGAAATATCCCTAGACCAACCCAGAACACATAGCCATTTACTGGTGTCAAATCATACACATTAAGATAAACAGGTGTGTTTCCTGGAGGTGGACTAGCAGATTGAACTTTCGAAAACAAACAGAAACGGCTAGCAGATTTCTGGCCTGATTGGAAAGGCGTGCTGAGAATCCCTTCCTTCTTTGAGACCAACATCATGACTTTACATGCGTGCAAAAGGGACAACATGATCAAACTTCCATTTTGCATCAGATAATACTGGAACGGGAAAACAGAAGCAAACATACCTGGTATTCAATACCACTCCAGTTACAGGGAAGGGTGATCATTCTGATTCACAAAGTAGACAAACATGGCAACATCAGGTCTTACTAATCCATGGAAAATTGTGCCAATAAACTGCTGCCACACCAAAATACGGTTAGTCCCTGGAGTCAGTAGTGCTATTAATTTAACTGCCAAATGGAATGCTTAGAGGATCAATAAAAGAAAGAAAGAGAAGCTATGCTTGATATGAGTTCAACAAGTAGCCTAGAACCAAAAAAGTACAGTTCGGAGATGGGCAGGTCTATCCTAAAAAATGTGAACCTTTCAGAAACTGCCTCTCCTGACTCTAAAAGCTCCCAAATAAGAGATTGTCCCAATGGGGAAGAGCCATAGATATTGCTCCAACAACAACAACATCAAAGCCTTTTTCCCAAACAAGTTGGGGTAGGAAAAACTTCTGAACAGTATGTGGTGTGAATATACCTTCAAGACTCTCCTAGGAAATATTGGTACTTCTACAAAACTGAATAACATCGTGCTCAATACACTTCTGACCACTTTAATATTTTAACATAGCCATCAGACACTACAGACAAACCGAGCGACAGCGAAGGAATTCCCTTTGCATTTTGTGGTGAAGCATTCTATACATAGTCTGAGCTACTTGAGCTTGCAGGCATGGAGAGAAAGGGATGTATCTGGACTGATTTTGCACAAGGAATTTATCTGTACTGATTGTTGCGATTGGGGGTTTAATAATTAAGTTAGATGATTACTAGTAATAATTAAGCGGAAGTGGAATTTTATGATACTTGAAGGGGTATAACATGGTACCACTTTAGATATTCTTTTAAGTATGTGTTTGCTATGGACAAAAGAAAAGAGCACCAAGACTGGCATCCCTGTAAGTTTTAAAAACGAGTACACCATTAAGAGATTAAATAAATTGCAATATAGGTGTCATGTTAGGTCAAACCTTAGTGATGACCATGTTTAGTAAACTCCAACCGACAGAAAAAAAATCTTCATTATATTTATTAGAAAAGAAGATGGAAAGCGATGCATGACCCCATATAGCGAAAGCTGAAGGTGATGCATTGCAGCATTGTTCAGCTGTTCTGTCGTCCAAGTGGATATGAAGGCGTGGTGCATATCAAGAACAAAATTGATAGAAGTTTCATTTTTTAAGAATTCACCCAATGGAATTAGCTCTCGCAATAACAGCTACAGACAAATCTCTGAACATTTGTCTTGACTACGATTTCCTGGGCAAGACAAAGTTCAGGAAACATAACAACACATAGTAGCCTTATATCGAAATCTGTCCTCTCCCAATATTTGGTTGCCATCTTGACATAACCTCATGTCCACCACGTTTATCCCCTTCAAATTAAACTTTTTAAAGGAACCTTCAAACTGAACTCCGAACCAGAAAAGCCTACCATGTGCCGCCAAATTAAAACAAAATAGCGAAGCTCGCCCATACTAGGTCAAAAATTTAGCACAGGACCGGAGCACCTAGCAGCATTTGTCTACGGCAAGAATCCAAACATCTGGTACCTCGTGAGCGCCTCGATGCGAAATCGCGAACAAAGCCTGGAAAGGAAAGAACCAGGTCGAACGAGATCTGCTAAGGAACGGGTCCAATCTGCCGAAATACGTATAATTCCGGTTCAAAAGTGCTCCACGGATCAGGACCGAGGAGCAGCATGACTCAAGAACCAAGAACCGAGAAATTGGACGGGCTAAGGCAGAAGAAAACACAGGAACAGAACACCACTTACCAATCGAAAAGCTGGCCGGACATGCACAGCTCAGGCCACCCGCTGGCGTAGCAACGAAGGTGGAGGAGGGGCAGAAGACTCTGGTAGACGACCGGAGAAGGAAGTGGAGGGGAGTTGGAGTTATTTTTCTCCCCTTTTTGGCTGTTCGTTTCCTGGATTAATGGTTTTATTTTCCTGAATTCCTTATCCGAGAGGAAGACGCGCTTTTGATTCTTTTGAAAGCGCCCCGCAAAAAAATCTTTTGAAAGCGAAAATGAAAAAAGCGCATACTCCATTTATTTTAGAAAAAAAATATGTATTTTTTTTAAAGAAAGCCCCCCAAAAGAATGGGCCATGCCGCAACACGCTTATACTTCCGAGATGTGGATGAAGAAGAGCGTATTTTTTTTATTATTTGAAACTTGCTTGAGTTTGTTATTTTTGCATAACTCGCAAATGAATAGCAGCTTTCACTAAACTTTAATTGTAAAAACAAACTTGAGTCGTTTGTGTGAAATTTTGTTTGAAATGTTGAACTAATATGTAGTTGTTATGTGAAGAGATGTTGTGTGCCTCAGAGCACTTGTGACAAGCGAGAACCAACCTGTGGTTGAATGGTTAGGAGTGTAGTGGTACTTCTAGCTCACTAGAGTTTAAATTTCGGATTTGGCCACTTTGGTGACTCATAAAGGCGGAATATTCTTCAGTGGGAGACGATATTCCCGTTAACAGTGAGGGGCATGTGGTGACTTCGTCAATCTCAAAACCCGCCGGATCAGATCTTCGACACAGTCTCTCGGAGGTGTGTTCATAGGGGTGAGTGGTGCACGTATACGTGAGCGTCTTTGATTGTACTGTGTTTTGCAAAAAAAAAATGTAACAGGTATGTTTCATTAATAGTGAGGATGTACTCAAGAGTAAGCCTCTTTCATCCGAGAAACGTAGAACAATGTAATTCTTAGAACAAATCCTAAGCATTTCTAAGCATTTCTAGACTTACGACTCAAAGTGCGAAGGTATGAAAACTCCTAAAATCAAAATTCGTAAAAGATCTATATAATACCTTTGAGTCACCATATCATTTGCTCACCAACAATACAGACGCCAACCTATCACCTAGAGGTGAATTTTCTCCTTTACGTGTGTCCACGCCCGTCTGTCATAAATGATATACTGCTTCATACTGCGGTCCTATATCAACGTCAGGTTCACATCGATAGGTACTGAGGGTAGGGAGGATGCCGTGAAGGCTCGGGACCTCAAGGCTGACATCGTAGAGGCTTCGAAGAGAAGAAGGAAAAAGAGCATGAAGCTCTAGCCCGGTACTACCGCTCCGAGAACCGGTACTACCGCCCTAGTCACAGGAGCCACTACCGCGCCGAACCGCTTATGGAGCCACAAATGAGCACGAGCGGTGTTATTGCCTACAGTAGCAGTACAACTGCCTTGACTGCAATGCCTAGATGGTTGGGCCCGAGCCCATGCATGCATCCCCTCTTTATGCTACCTTTATGCCTAAAGTACTACTAGCTCGTGGTTGGCTATATAAGGACCCCACCCCCCATTTGTAATAGGTAAATAAGAATGATATATAACTATACACGTGCCTCTCCCATATGGAAACCCCTCTCCTCGGATCATACATATATTAAGTTTTATGAAGACACTTTTCAAGGACTTGATCTTCTCCACGTGGTGATGAGGATATCCCATCTATTGATACAACCGATGTACCTACAGCCACACAAATACAAGAACCAATCACTCAAACTCGTGCCAAACAACTTAACTATCAGTTACTTTCGTTTCTTGGAACTATTCCTCATATACATGAGAATATGATGCTGCCTAAATCATATGTGTTTGTTTCTCTTATTGAATGGTAGACCTAGCATGGATGAGAAAGACAAGCATTGGAGCATGATTACACATGGAGGAGATGGCAGCCAACATGTCAGGATTGAAGAGGACGCTGAAAGTGGAGATTTCAGAACTTTGAAGCCACCATAATTGGAGATGAAGACATGGCCGAAATATAAAGTTCTCCACTTCATAATTTCGTCCATATGATTACATGGTGTTGTCACATTTAGTTTTGGGCCAGACCCATGTCATTTTCGCAGGAATTAAGTCAGCCACTTTTTAGAGTCTGTATTGAAGGGGGAAAGACTTTCTAGGGTTTGGTTCGGCCACCATACGTATGGTTGGCCGAAACCCCGTCTTTTCCTCCTTTAAATACCCCCATAGCCATCACGTTTAGACTCGTATTTTGATTAGATTAAAAGTTAGCCATTGTTGCAACTCTCGTGTACTTCTTTTAAGGCCAACATCCAGAACAAGATCGACTATTCGGCAAGGTTGGAAAAAGCGCTAGGCGTAAGCGAGGCGATTGGCATTCGCCTAGTGCCTAGGCGGTGCTTAAGCGTCCTAGGCGTAGCCTAGGCGGGCATATAGTTTGTACCATCAAGCGTGTAAATAGGTTATCATATGTGTATACACATTAATCTAGAGCATGTTAATGAGTAAATTACTATCAACTACCATTAGAATAAGGCCTATATGTCTCGATAGTGAAATATGGCATGATTTCGTTGTGGGTAAGACAATTTCATGGTTGCCCTTCCTAGACTTCCGCTTATATCCTAGGCGAGGCGTTTGTCCATCGCCTAGTGCTTAAGCGTGAGTATGCGTCTCCTAGGCGTCGCCTTTTCCAACACTGCTATTCGGAATCCCACCTTATTTAATAAAGCTTTGATCTTTCATCTGCAATATTCTGATTGTAATATTAGTTCTTACTTGTTCTTGATTTCAGGTAGGAATTAAGACCCTCGCTGGTCAGGCTGATCGTGCATCCGCAAGATCAGTAACTCCTGGAGATTTTCCTAGCGATTGCATTGGCGCACGAGCTTTGCACGTGTAGTCGGATCGTCAAGCACGAACTCCACCAACAAATTGACGTTATCATACTCTCATCGAAAGATCGGACACCTTTGCCATATCATGTGGTGGTTCTAGTAATGTTTAATCTCTCATGTGGTCGTGATTTTACCGAGTTGCTAGTCTCTCCCCATGAGTGATTCTACCGTTTTCTTGCCGATCTCTCGCGTGGGATTCTACATTGCGGTCTATCCCTCGTGATTCTATTGTGATAGTGATTTGGGCCGCTAAGAGCAAACTGATTTTTACCGGATGTGGTGTGTGTTTGTATCTTATATTCTTCGCCGAATTTTTCGCGTTGTTCCTCTTTTCCCCTTGAATCTGTGAAGATTAAGCCAACCAAGTTGTCAATCCCTGCATTAGAGATAGAGAAATAAAGGGCTTTTAAGGCCAACGTCGTATAAACGATTAGGATATTTTCATATTGACTTGTTGTCCCATGGAGGCCCATCAATTTTCCAAAACGGTATATATTGTGGAACCGGGAATTACATGAGGATTAGGGCCTCTCGCTGTTGATGTAGGCGTCTAGTTGTGGGGATCCAAAATCATAAGTGAAGGATGCTTTGTTTTAAATGTTTTAGAGTTCCGAGTTCTAGTCATATTAGTCACGCCGCCGTCGCCCGCTCGCACTATACGCAGATCACTGCCATATACACCTGCCATAAACTTTCGCCACTACCATATACACCTGTCATATACTTCCGGCACTGCCATATACACCTGCCATATACACGTGCCATATACTTCCGCACCTACCTGATACGCGTGAAGCACACGTCCGTTGGGAACCCCAAGAGGAAGGTGTGATGCGTACAGCAGCAAGTTTTACCTCAGTAAGAAATCAAGGTTATCGAACCAGTAGGAGTCAAGGATCACGTGAAGGTCGTTGTAACGGAGTGTAGTGCGGCGCAACACCAGGGATTCTGGCGCCAACGTGGAACCTACACAACACAATCAAAGTACTTTGCCCCAACTTAACAGTGAGGTTGTCAATCTCACCGACTTGTTGTAAACAAAGGATTAAATGTATAGTGTGGAAGATGATGTTTGTTTGCGAAGAACAATAAAGAACAAGTATTGCAGTAGATTGTATTTCAGATGTAAAAGAATGGACCGGGGTCCACAGTTCATTAGTGGTGTCTCTCCAATAAGATAAATAGCATGTTGGGTGAACAAATTACAGTTGGGCAATTGACAAATAGAGAGGGCATAACAATGCACATACATATCACGATGACTACTATGATATTTAATCAGGGCATTACGACAAAGTACATAGACCGCTATCCAGCATGCATCTATGCCTAAAAAGTCCACCTTCGGGTTAGCATCCGCACCCCTTCCAGTATTAAGTTGCAAACAACAGACAATTGCATTAAGTATGGTGCGTAATGTAATCAACACAAATATCCTTAGACAAAGCACCGATGTTTTATCCCTAGTGGCAACAGCACATCCACAACCTTAGAACTTTCCGTCACCTGTCCCAGCATTCAATGGAGGCATCAACCCACTATCGAGCATAAGTACTCCCTCTTGGAGTTACAAGTATCAACTTGGCCGAGCCTCTACTAGCAACGGAGAGCATGCAAGAACATAAACAACACATATATGATAGATTGATAATCAACTTGACATAGTATTGCATATTCATCGGATCCCAACAAACACAACATGTAGCATTACAAATAGATGATCTTGATCATGATAGGCAGCTCACAAGATCTAACATGATAGCACAAGAGGAGAAGACAACCATCTAGCTACTGCTATGGACCCATAGTCCAAGGGTGAACTACTCACACATCAGTCTGGAGGTGATCATGGTGATGAAGAGTCCTCCGGGAGATGATTCCCCTCTCCGGCAGGGTGCCGGAGGTGATCTCCTGAATCCCCCGAGATGGGATTTGCGGCGGCGGCGTCTCTGGAACTTTTTCCGTATTGTGGCTCTCGGTAAAAGGGTTTTCGCGACGGAGGCTATAAGTAGGCGGAAGGGCAGAGTCGGAGGGCTGACGAGGGCCCCACACCATAGGGCAGCGCGGGCCCCACCCAGGCCGCGCGGCCCTGTGGTCTGGGCGCCTCGTCGCCCCACTTCGTATCCCCTTCGGTCTTCTGGAAGCTCCGTGGAAAAATAAGACCCTGGGTGTTGATTTCGTCCAATTCCGAGAATATTTCCTTTGTAGGATTTCTGAAACCAAAAACAGCGAGAAAACGAAGAATTGGCTCTTCGGCATCTCGTCAATAGGTTAGTGCCGGAAAATGCATATAAATGATATAAAGTGTGTATAAAACATGTGAGTATCATCATAAAAGTAGCGTGGAACATAAGAAATTATAGATACGTTTGAGACGTATCAAGCATCCCCAAGCTTAGTTCCTACTCGCCCTCGAGTAGGTAAACGATAACAAAGATAATTTCTAAAGTGACATGTTATCATAATCTTGATCAATACTATTGTAAAGCATATGAGATGAATGCAATGATTCGAAGCAATGGTAAAGACAATGATTAAACAACTGAATCATATAGCAAAGACTTTTCATGAATAGTACTTTCAAGACAAGCATCAATAAGACTTGCATAAGAGTCAACTCATAAAGCAATAGATTCTTAGTAGAAAGTTTTGAAGTAACACAAAGGAAGATATAAGTTTCAGCAGTTGCTTTCAACTTCAACATGTATATCTCATGGATAATTGTCAACACAAAGTAATATGATGAATGCAAATAAGCAAGTATGTAGGAATCAATGCACACAGTTGACACCAGTGTTTGCTTCTAAGATAGAAAGAAGTAGGTAAACTGACTCAACATAAAGTAAAAGATAGGCCCTTCGCGAGAGGAAGCATGGATTACTATTTTTGTGCTAGAGCTTTTATTTTGAAAACATAGAAACAATTTTGTCAACGGTAGTAATAAATCATATGTGTTATGTATAAGACATCTTATAAGTTGCAAGCCTCATGCATAGATTACCAATAGTGCTTGCACCTTGTCCTAATTAGCTTGGATTTACATGGATTATCATTGCATAACATATGTTTCAACCAAGTGTCACAAAGGGGTACCTCTATGCCGCTCTGTACAAAGGTCCAAGGAGATAGATCGCATTTGATTTCTCGTTTTTGATAGATCTCAACTTAGGACATCCATACCGGGACAACATAGACAACGAGATAATGGACTCCTCTTTAATGCATAAGCATTCAACAACAGATAATATTCTCATAAGAGATTGAGGATTAATGTCCAAACTGAAACTTCCACCATGATTCATGGTTTTAGTTAGCGGCCCAATGTTCTTCTCTAACAATATGCATACTCAAACCATTTGATCATGATAAATCACCCTTACTTCAGACAAGACGAACATGCATAGCAACTCACATGATATTCAACAAAGGTGTAATAGTTGGTGGCGTCCCCGAAACATGGTTACCGCTCAACAAGCAACTTATAAGAAATAAGATACATAAGCTACATATTCTTTACCACAATAGTTTTTAAGCTATTTTCCCATGAGCTATATATTGCAAAGACAAAGAATAGAATTTTAAAGGTAGCACTCAAGTAATTTACTTTGGAATGACAGAGAAGTACCATGTAGTAGGTAGGTATGGTGGACACAAATGGCATAATTTTTGGCTCAAGGATTTGGATGCACGAGAAGTAATCCCTCTCAATACAAGGCTTAGGCTAGCAAGGTTGTTTGAAGCAAACACAAGTATGAACCGGTACAACAAAACTTACATAAGAACATATTGCAAGCATTGTAAGACTCTACACTCGTCTTCCTTGTTGTTCAAACACCTCACCGAGAAAATATCTAGACTCTAGAGAGACCAATCATGCAAACCAAATTTTAACAAGCTCTATGTAGTTCTTCATTAATAGGTGCAAAGTACATGATGCAAGAGCTTAAACATGATCTATATGAGCACAACAATTGCCAAGTATCAAATTATTCAAGACATTATACCAATTACCACATGAAGCATTTTTTGTTTCCAACCATAATAATGATGAACGAAGCAGTTTCATCCTTCGCCATGAACATTAAAAATAAAACTAAGAACACATGTGTTCATATGCAACAGCGGAGCGTGTCTCTCTCCCAAACAAGGAATGCTAGGATCCGATTTTATTCAAAAAAAAACAAAAACAAAAACAAAAACAAAAACAAAAACAAACAGACGCTCCAAGTAAAGCACATAAGATGTGACGGAATAAAAATATAGTTTCACTAGAGGTGACCTGATAAGTTTTCGATGAAGAAGGGATGCCTTGGGCATCCCCAAGCTTAGATGCTTGAGTCTTCTTAAAATATGGAGGGATGAACCACGGGGGCATCCCCAAGCTTAGACTTTTCACTCTTCTTGATCATATTGTATCATCCTCCTCTCTTGACCCTTGAAAACTTCCTCCACACCAAACTCAAAACAAACTCATTAGAGGGTTAGTGCATAATCAAAAATTCACATATTCAGAGGTGACATAATCATTCTTAACACTTCTGGACATTGCACAAAGCTACTGAAAGTTAATGGAACAAACAAATCCATCAAACATAGCAAAACAGGCAATGCGAAATAAAAGGAATCTGTCAAAACAGAACAGTCCGTAAAGATGAATTTTTTTGGGGCACTTAACTTGCTCAGATGAAAAAGCTCGAATTGAATGAAAGTTGCGTACATATCTGAGGATCACGCACGTAAATTGGCAGATTTTTCTGAGTTGCCTACAGACGGGGCTGCTCAATTTCGTGACAGTAAGAAATCTGTTTCTGCGCAGTAATCCAAATCTAGTATCAACCCTACTATCAAAGACTTTACTTGGCACAACAATGCGATAAAATAAAGATAAGGAGAGGTTGCTACAGTAGTAAAAACTTCCAAGACTCAAATATCAAACAAAAGTGCAGAAGTAAAATAATGGGTTGTCTCCCATAAGCGTTTTTCTTTAACGCTTTTCAGCTAGGCGCAGAAAGTGTGATTCAAGTATTATCAAGAGATGAAGCATTAACATCATTACTTTCACAATTTGTCACATTAGGTATCTTAGATGCTCCATTATCCATAGTGGTACTAAGGGCTTTGTCAATTTTAGGCCTATAATAATGTTTTGTCTTATGCACCTTAGAGACATACATGAACTTTTGCTCCTTACCCACATAAGCTTTCTCCTTAAACTTAAGAGAAGAAAAAGTTGAACCCAAGGTTCCCATAACTTCTTCAAGTTCACTAATCCTATGGGTTTGATTATCATGAGTAGCACAAGTTTCTAAGACGGCAATTCTCTCATTAATTCCACCTAGAGATTTATCAAGTTTATCAGTGCTATTAAGTAATATTCCCAATTTAGTCTTAATACTTGGAAGATTTTGCTCTATGGTCTCCAACTTTTTCATGACATCTTCAAGAGAAATTTCAATTTTAGCTTCATTAACAGGTGGTATTCCAACTAGACTATCAATAATGCAACTAGCTTCTAAAGCAGGGGTGCCTAGGAAATTACCTCCCGCAAGAGTATCAAGAACATACCTATTCCAGCTAGAGATACCAACATAAAAGTTCCTAAGTAGAATAATATATAGTGGAGTGTTTCTTAGTGCACCTATGATGAGCATCACTAATTCTATACCAAGCATCTTTAAAACTTTCTCCCCCTTGTTGTTTAAACGAACGAACTTCAACTTCAGGATTACTCATTTTTAGCAGTAGTAAATAAAGCAAACTAAATAAAGTAAATGCAAGTAACTAATTTTTTTGTGTTTTTAATATAGAGAACGCAAACAAGACAGTAAATAAAGTAAAACTAGTAACTATTTTTTTGTATTTTTGATATAGAGAGCAAACAAAGCAGTAAATAAAATAAAGTAAAGCAAGACAAAAACAAAGTAAAGAGATTGGATGTGGGAGACTCCCCTTGCAGCGTGTCTTGATCTCCCCGGCAACGGCGCCAGAAAATATGCTTGATACGCGTGAAGCACACGTCCGTTGGGAACCCCAAGAGGAAGGTGTGATGCGTACAGCAGCAAGTTTTCCCTCAGTAAGAAACCAAGGTTATCGAACCAGTAGGAGTCAAGGATCACGTGAAGGTCGTTGATAACGGAGTGTAGTGCGGCGCAACACCAGGGATTCCAGCGCCAACGTGGAACCTGCACAACACAATCAAAGTACTTTGCCCCAACTTAACAGCTAGGTTGTCAATCTCACCGGCTTGCTGTAAACAAAGGATTAAATGTATAGTGTGGAAGATGATGTTTGTTTGCGAAGAACAGTAAAGAACAAGTATTGCAGTAGATTGTATTTCAGATGTAAAAGAATGGACCGGGGTCCACAGTTCATTAGTGGTGTCTCTCCAATAAGATAAATAGCATGTTGGGTGAACAAATTACGAGTTGGGCAATTGACAAATAGAGAGGGCATAACAATGCACATACATATCACGATGACTACTATGAGATTTAATCGGGGCATTACGACAAAGTACATAGACCGCTATCCAGCATGCATCTATGCCTAAAAAGTCCACCTTCGGGTTAGCATCCGGACCCCTTCCAGTATTAAGTTGCAAACAACAGACAATTGCATTAAGTATGGTGCGTAATGTAATCAACACAAATATCCTTAGACAAAGCATTGATGTTTTATCCCTAGTGGCAACAGCACATCCACAACCTTAGAACTTCCAGATTCAATGGAGGCAGCAACCCACTATCAAGCATAAGTACTCCCTCTTGGAGTTACAAGTATCAACTTGGCCAGAGCCTCTACTAGCAACGGAGAGCATGCAAGAACATAAACAACACATATATGATAGATTGATAATCAACTTGACATAGTATTCCATATTCATCGGATCCCAACAAACACAACATGTAGCATTACAAATAGATGATCTTGATCATGATAGGCAGCTCACAAGATCCAACATGATAGCACAAGAGGAGAAGACAACCATCTAGCTACTGCTATGGACCCATAGTCCAAGGGTGAACTACTCACACATCAGTCCGGAGGCGATCATGGTGATGAAGAGTCCTCCGGGAGATGATTCCCCTCTCCGGCAGAGTGCTCGGAGGCGATCTCTCGAATCCCCCGAGATGGGATTGGCAGCGGCAGCGTCTCTGGAACTTTTTCCGTATCGTGGCTCTCGGTAAAAGGGTTTTCGCGAAGGAGGCTATAAGTAGGCGGAAGGGCAGAGTCAGAGGGTTGACGAGGGCCCCACACCATAGGGCGGCGTGGGCCCCACCCAGGCCGCGCGGCCCTGTGGTCTGGGCGCCTCGTCGCCCCACTTCGTATCCCCTTCGGTCTTCTGGAAGCTCCGTGGAAAAATAAGACCCTGGGCGTTGATTTTGTCCAATTTCGAGAATATTTCCTTTGTAGGATTTACGAAACCAAAAACAACAGAAAACAAGAATCGGCTCTTCGGCATCTCGTCAATAGGTTAGTGCCGGAAAATGCATATAAATAATATAAAGTGTGTATAAAAGATGTGAGTATCATCATAAAAGTAGCATGGAACATAAGAAATTATAGATACGTTTGAGACGTATCACTACCATATACCCCGCTTCCTACCGCGACACGGATTGTTGCTGCTTCTCTGCCGTGACAGAGTCCTTGTAGAATTAGGTTTTATTGTTTTTCCCTCTTGGATGTTGCCTTCTAATTTCGTTCGTGCTGTAGGAAAAATTTCCGTGAGATAAGTTTCGGGCGCCGGTAAAGAATTGTGAAGGGGAGTGATACGTCTCAAACGTATCTATAATTTCTTATGTTCCATGATACTTTTATGATGATACACTCACATGTTTTATACACATTTTATGTCATTATTATGCATTTTCCGGCACTAACCTATTGACGAGATGCCGAAGAGCCAGTTGCTCTTTTCTGCTGTTTTTGGTTTCAGAAATACTACAAAAGAAATATTCTCGGAATTGGACGAAATCAACGCCCAGGGTCTTATTTTTGCACGAAGATTCCAGAAGTCCGAAAGGGAAACGAAGTGGGGCGACGAGGCGCCGACACAACAGGGCGGCGCGGCCCAGGTCTTGGCCGCGCGGCCCTGGCGTGTGGGGCCCTTGCGTCGCCCCTAAACCTACCCTTCCGCCTACTTAAAGCTTCGTCGCGAAAACCCCAGTACCGAGAGCCACGATACGGAAAACCTTCCAGAGATGCCGCCGCCGCCAATCCCATCTCGGGGATTCGGGAGATCGCCTCCGGCACCTCGCCGAGAGGGGAATCATCTCCCGGAGGGCTCTTCATCGCCATGATCGCCTCCGGATCGATGTGTGAGTAGTTCACCTCTGGACTATGGGTCCATAGCAGTAGCTAGATGGTTGTCTTCTCCTCATTGTGCTATCATGTTAGATCTTGTAAGCTTCCTATCATGATCAAGATCATCTATTTGTAATGCTACATGTTGTGTTTGTTGGGATCCGATGAATATTGAATACTATGTCAAGTTGATTATCAATCTATCATATATGTTGTTTATGTTCTTGCATGCTCTCCGTTGCTAGTAGAGGCTCCGGCCAAGTTGATACTTGTGACTCCAAGAGGGAGTATTTATGCTCGATAGTGGGTTCATGCCTCCATTGAATCTGGGACAGTGACAGAAAGTTCTAAGGTTGTGGATGTGCTGTTGCCACTAGGGATAAAACATCAATGCTTTGTCTAAGGATATTTGTGTTGATTACATTACACACCATACTTAATTCAATTTTCGGTTGTTTCCAACTTAATATTGGAAGGGGTTCGGATGATAACCTGAAGGTGGACTTTTTAGGCATAGATGCATGCTGGATAGCGGTCTATGTACTTTGTCGTAATGCCCTGATTAAATCTCATAGTACTCATCATGATATATGTATGTGCATTGTTATGCCTTCTTTATTTGTCAATTGCCCAACTGTAATTTGTTCACCCAACATGCTATTTCTTATCGGAGAGACACCACTAGTGAACTGTGGACCCCGGTCCATTCTTTTACATCTGAAATACAATCTACTGCAATACTTGTTCTTTACTGTTCTTCGTAAACAATCATCATCTTCCACACAATACGTTTAATCCTTTGTTTACAGCAAGCCGGTGAGATTGACAACCTCACTGTTACGTTGGGGCAAAGTACTTTGATTGTGTTGTGCAGGTTCCACGTTGGCGCCGGAATTCCTGGTGTTTCGCCGCACTACACTCCGCCACCAACAACCTTCACGTGTTCCTTGAGTCCTACTGGTTCGATAACCTTGGTTTCTTACTGAGGGAAAACTTGCTGCTGTACGCATCACACCTTCCTCTTGGGGTTCCCAACGGACGTGTGTCTTGCACGCTATCAAGCACTTTTTCTGGCGCCGTTACCGGGGACCTGAAGAAAAGTTACACCACAGAGATTTCTAACTCCCACGTCAACTGCACGCCCGCAGCTCTTTTTCTGGCGCCGTTGCCGGGGAGATCAAGACACGCTGCAAGGGGAGTCTCCCACATCCAATCTCTTTACTTTATTTTTGTCTTGCTTTGTTTTACTTTATTTACTGCTTTGTTTGCTTTTATATCAAAAATACAAAAAAATTAGTTGCTAGATTTACTTTATTTACTTTCTTGTTCTCCATATTAAAAACACAAAAAAAATAGTTACTTGCATTTACTTTATTTTATTATCGTGACTAGTCCTGTAGTTGTTACTCTATCACCTGAGGAATCGATCTTCACTTTTAAACAAGGTAGTGAAGAGAGTTTTAAAGAAGCTTGGTCTAGAATTTTTAATTCTTATAGTAAAACTGAACCTAAAATGACCCTAAGTTTGCTTCTTAGTAACTTTTATTTTGGGCTTATTCTTCGCTATAGATATGCCTTGGATGCTGTAGTTGGAGGAGATTTCCTTCACTATGATGGGGATCAAGCTTTTAATGCCATAAAAAAATTGGTTACATCATCTAGCTCCGCTAATAATTTTGATCCATCTCTTGTTAGCATTAGATTAAACACTCTTGAGACAAATATATCTTGCTTAAAAGAAGGGTATAGTCGGATTCGTGAGCATTTTGATTATGTTCCAATAAACTCTGAACCTTCAATGTGGGACCCTACTATTAAAGTTACTATTGATGGTAAAAAAAATATGCCCGTTGTGATATTATGACTGAATTTTGCCTTATGCCTAAAAGTATTTATGAATCTTTGACACTCTGGGGACTTACTGAAGGTGGAGAAGGAATAACTCTTACTGATAACTCTGTTATAATTCCTAAAGGAATAGTTGAAGGAGTGTTCACGACCCTTCTTGGAAGAACGGTATCGAATGATTATCTCGTTATTGAATGTGTAGGGACAGGACAAATCACGCTTGGAAGATCCCTGCTGAAACTCTTTGGAGCAATCATAGATGTGGGGAAAGGCACTCTAAATTCCTCGATACCTGGATCCGGGCACATATTCCCTAAACCCAAGAGTAAGAATAAGAGTAAGAAAGGTAGGCGCAACGCCCCGGTAAGAATGTCAATGTTTCATCTCTTGATAATACTTGATACACACTTTCTGCGCCTAGCTGAAAGGCGTTAAAGAAAAGCGCTTATGGGAGACAACCCATTATTTTACTTCTGCACTTTATTTTATATTTGAGTCTTGGAAGTTGTTACTACTGTAGCAACCTCTTCTTATCTTTATTTTATTGCATTGTTGTGCCAAGTAAAGTCTTTGATAGTAAAGTGAATACTAGATTTGGATTACTGCGCAGAGAACAGATTTCTTCGTCGTCACGAAATTGAGCCGCCCTTGCTGTAGAAAATTTAGAAAAATCTGCCAATTACGTGCGTGATCCTCAGATATGTACGCAACTTTCATTAAATTTGGGCATTTTCATCTGAGCAAGTTAAGTGCCCCTGCAAAATTCGTATTTACGGACTATTCTGTTTTGACAGATTCTGCCTTTTATTTCGCATTGCCTGTTTTGCTATTTTTGATGGATTTCTTTGTTCCATTAACTTTCAGTAGCTTTGTGCAATGTCCAGAAGGGTTAAGAATAATTATGTCACCTCTGAATATATGAATTTTCAATTACGCACTAACCCTCTAATGAGCTTGTTTTGAGTTTGGTGTGGAGGAAGTTTTCAAGGGTCAAGAGAGGAGGATGATACAATATGATCAAGAAGAGTGAAAAGTCTAAGCTTGGGGATGCCCCGTGGTTCATCCCTGCATATTTTAAGAAGACTCAAGCATCTAAGCTTGGGGATGCCCAAGGCATCCCTTCTTCATCGACAACTTATCGGGTCACCTCTAGTGAAACTATATTTTTATTCCGTCACATCTTATGTGCTTTACTTGGAGCGTCTGTTTGTTTTTATTTTTGTTTTTGTTTGAATAAATTCGGATCCTAGCATTCCTTGTTTGGGAGAGAGACACGCTCCGCTGTTTCGTATGAACACATATATTCTTAGCTTTATTCTTAATGTTCATGGCGAAGGTTGAAACTGCTTCGTTCATTGTTATATGGTTGGAAACGTAAAATGCTGCATGTGGTAAATGGTATAATGTCTTGAATAATTTGATACTTGGCAATTGTTGTGCTCACATAGATCATGTTTAAGCTCTTGCATCATGTACCTTGTACCCATTAATGAAGAACTACATAGAGCTCGTTAAAATTTGGTTTGCATGATTAGTTTCTCTAGAGTCTAGATATTTTCACGGTTAAGGTGTTTGAACAACAAGGAGACGATGTAAAGTCTTATAATGCTTACAATATGTTCATATGTGAGTCTTGCTGTACCGTTTTATACTTGAGTTTGCTTCAAACAACCTTGCTAGCCTAGCCTTGTATTGAGAGGAATCCTTCTCGTGCATCCAAATCCTTGAGCCAAAAACTATGCCATTTGTGTCCACCATACCTACCTACTACATGGTATTTCTCTGTCATTCCAAAGTAAATTACTTGAGTGCTACCTTTAAAATTCTATCCTTTGTCTTTGCAATATATAGCTCATGGGAAAATAGCCTAAAAAACTATTGTGGTGAAGAATATGTACTTATGGATCTTATTTCTTAATAAGTTGCTTGTTGAGCGGTAACCATGTTTCTGGGGACGCCATCAACTTTTACACCTTTGTTGAATATCATGTGAGTTGCTATGCATGTTCGTCTTGTCTCGAAGTAAGGGCGATTTTCATGATCAAATGGTTTGAGTATGCATATTGTTAGAGAAGAACATTGGGCCGCTAACTAAAACCATGATCCATGGTGGAAGTTTCAGTTTGGACAATTAATCCTCAATCTCTTATGAGAATATTAACCGTTGTTGAATGCTTATGCATTAAAGTGGAGTCCATTATCTGTTGTTTATGTTGTCCCGGTATGGATGTCTAAGTTGAGAATAATCAAAAGCGAGAAATCCAATGGGAGCTTTCTCCTTAGACCTTTGTACAAGCGGCATAGAGGTACCCCTTTGTGACATTTGGTTGAAACATATGCTATGCATTGATAATCCATGTTAATCCAAGCTAATTAGGACAAGGTGCGAGCACTATTGGTAATCTATGCATGAGGCTTGCAACTTATAGGATATCTTATACATAACACATATGATTTATTACTACCGTTGACAAAATTGTTTCTTGTTTTCAAAATGAAAAGCTCTAGCACAAATATAGTAATCCATGCTTCCCTCTGCGAAGGGCCAATCTTCTACTTTATTGTTGAGTCAGTTTACCCATTCTTTCTATCTTAGAAGCAAACACTTGTATCAACTGTGTGCATTGATTCTTACATGTTTACCTATTGCACTTGTTATATTACTTTGTGTTGACAATTATCCATGAGATAAATATGTTGAAGTTGAAAGCAACTGCTGAAACTTATATCTTCCTTTGTGTTGCTTCAAAGCTTTTTACTAAGAATTTATTGCTTTATGAGTAACTCTTATGCAAGTCTTATTGATGCTTGTCTTGAAAGTATTATTCATGAAAAGTATTTGCTATATGATTCATTTGTTTACTCATTGTCTTCACCATTGCTTCGAATCGCTGCATTCATCTCATATGCTTTACAATAGTATTGATCAAAATTATGATAGCATGTCACTTCAGAAATTATCTTTGTTATCGTTTACCTACTCGAGGGCGAGTAGGAACTAAGCTTGGGGATGCTTGATACGTCTCAAACGTATCTATAATTTCTTATGTTCCATGCTACTTTTATGATGATACTCACATGTTTTATACACACTTTATGTCATTATTATGCATTTTCCGGCACTAACCTATTGACGAGATGCCGAAGAGCCAGTTGTTGTTTTCTGCTGTTTTGGTTTCAGAAATCCTACAAAGGAAATATTCTCGGAATTGGACGAAATCAACGCCCAGGGTCTTATTTTTGCACGAAGATTCCAGAAGTCCGGAAGGGAAACGAAGTGGGCCGACGAGGCGCCGACACAACAGGGCGGCGCGGCCCAGGTCTTGGTCGCGCGGCCCTGGCGTGTGGGGCCCTCGCGTCGCCCCTAAACCTACCCTTCCGCCTACTTAAAGCCTTCGTCGCGAAAACCCCGCATCGAGAGCCACGATACGGAAAACCTTCCAGAGACGCCGCCGCCAATCCCATCTCGGGGGATTAAGGAGATCGCCTCCGACACCCTGCCGGAGAGGGGAATCATCTCCTGGAGGGCTCTTCATCGCCATGATCGCCTCCAGATCGATGTGTGACTAGTTCACCCCTGAACTATGGGTCCATAGCAGTAGCTAGATGGTTGTCTTCTCCTCATTGTGCTATCATGTTAGATCTTATGAGCTGCCTATCATGATCAAGATCATCTATTTGTAATGCTACATGTTGTGTTTGTTGGGATCCGATGAATATTGAATACTATTTCAAGTTGATTATCAATCTATCATATATGTTGTTTATGTTCTTGCATGCTCTTCGTTGCTAGTAGAGGCTTTGGCCAAGTTGATACTTGTGACTCCAAGAGGGAGTATTTATGCTCGATAGTGGGTTCATGCCTCCATTGAATGCGGGACGATGGCGAGAAAGTTCTAAGGTTGTGGATGTGCTTGTTGCCACTAGGGATAAAACATCAATGCTTTGTCTAAGGATATTTGTGTTGATTACATTACGCACCATACTTAATGCAATTGTCCGTTGTTTGCAACTTAATACTGGAAGGGGTTCGGATGATAACTCGAAGGTGGACTTTTTAGGCATAGATGCATGCTCGGATAGCGGTCTATGTACTTTGTCGTAATGCCCCGATTAAATCTCATAGTACTCATCATGATATATGTATGTGCATTGTTATGCCTTCTTTATTTGTCAATTGCCCAACCGTAATTTGTTCACCCAACATGCTATTTCTTATCGGAGAGACACCACTAGTGAACTATGGACCCCGGTCCATTCTTTACATCTAAAATACAATCTCATCGCAATACTTGTTCTTTACTGTTCTTCGCAAACAATCATCATCTTCCACACAATACGTTTAATCCTTTGTTTACAGCAAGCCAGTGAGATTGACAACCTCACTGTTACGTTGGGGCAAAGTACTTTGATTGTGTTGTGCAGGTTCCACGTTGGCGCCGGAATTCCTGGTGTTGCGCCGCACTACACTCCGCCACCAACAACCTTCACGTGTTCCTTGACTCCTACTGGTTCGATAACCTTGGTTTCTTACTGAGGGAAAACTTGCAGCTGTACGCATCACACCTTCCTCTTGGGGTTCCCAACGGACGTGTGTCTTGCACGCTATCAGGGAGAAAAAAAAGTCTGAAAACACCTCCGAATTTTTTTTCCTGGCTACACTAGTTTTAGACCTTGGGGATCACTTTTCTCCACTGGCCGTTATACCGACATTTTTTTGGCGCCTGCGCGCTTTCTGGAGCATTTTTTTTGGAAATTTTGACAATTTTTTTTCTGAGGTATACTGTTTGTAGACCTCGGGAATTAGTTTGAGACACTCGCCATCATAGTGATTTTTTGCATCTCGGTTCGCCACCTTGATGACGCGTGAAGCACACGTCCGTTGGGAACCCCAAGAGGAAGGTGTGATGCGTACAGCAGCAAGTTTTCCCTCAGTAAGAAACCAAGGTTATCGAACCAGTAGGAGATGAAGGCCACGTGAAGGTTGTTGGTGAAGGAGTATAGTGCGGCGCAACACCAGGGATTCCGGCGCCAACGTGGAACCTGCACAACACAATCAAAATACTTTGCCCCAACTTAACGAGTGAAGTTGTCAATCTCACCGGCTTGCTCGTAAACAAAGGATTAAACGTATGGTGTGGAGAATGATGTTTGCTTGCAAAGAACAACGAGAGAACAATGATTGCAGTAGGTTGTATTTCAGATGTAAAAGAATGGACCCGGGTCCACAGTTCACTAGTGGTGTCTCTCCAATAAGATAAATAGCATGTTGGGTGAACAAATTACAGTTGGGCAATTGACAAATAGAGAGGGCATAACAATGCACATACATATCATGATGACTAATATGAGATTTACTTAGGGCATTACGACAAAGAACATAGACCGCTATCCAAGCATGCATCTATGCCTAAAAAGTCCACCTTCGGGTTAGCATCCGCACCCCTTCCAGTATTAAGTTGCAAACAACAGACAATTGCATTAAGTATTGTGCGTAATGTAATCAACACAAATATCCTTAGACAAAGCATTGATGTTTTATCCCTAGTGGCAACAACACATCCATAACATTAGAACTTTCTGTCACTGTCCCAGATTCAATGGAGGCATGAACCCACCATCGAGCATAAATACTTCCTCTTGGAGTTACAAGTATCAACTTGGCCAGAGCCTCTACTAGCAACGAAGAGCATGCAAGAACATAAACAACATATATGACATATAATGTGTATAAAACATGTAAGTATCATCATAAAAGTAGCATGGAACATAAGAAATTATAGATACGTTTGAGACGTATCAAGAGCATGCAAGATCATAAACAACACATATATATGATAGATCAATAATCAACTTGACATAGTATTCCATATTCATCGGATCCCAAAAAAACACAACATGTAGCATTACAAATAGACAATCTTGATCATGTTAGGCAGCTCACAAGATCTAAACATGATAGCACAAGAGGAGAAGACAACCATCTAGCTACTGCTATGGACCCATAGTCCAAGGATGAACTACTCACGCATCAATCCGGAGGCGGGCATGATGATGTAGAGTCCTCCGGTGATGATTCCCCTCTCCGGCAGGGTGCCGGTGGCGATCTCCTGAATCCCCGAGATGGGATTGGCGGCGACGGCGTCACAGTATGTTTTCTCGTATCCTGGCTCTCGGTACTAGGGTTTTCGCGACGGAGAGAATAAATAGGCGAAGGGGCAGACTCGGAGGGCGCCCGAGGGGCCCACCCCATAGGCCGGCGCGCCCCCTCCTGGCCGCGCCGCCCTAGGGTGTGGGGCCACCTTGGCCCCTCTCCGTCTCTCCTTCGGTGTTCTGGAAAGCTCCGTGGAAAATAAGATCGTGGGCTTTTGTTTCGTCCAATTCCGAGAATATTTCCTGAGTAAGATTTCTGAAACCAAAAACAGCAGAAAATAGGAATTGGCGCTTCGGCATCTTGTTAATAGGTTAGTGCCGGAAAATGCATCAAAATGATATAAAGTGTATATAAAACATGTGAGTATTGTCATAAAACTAGCATGGAACATAAGAAATTATAGATACGTTTGAGACGTATCAAGCATCCCCAAGCTTAGTTCCTACTCGCCCTCGAGTAGGTAAACGATAACAAGGATAATTTCTGAAGTGGCATGCTGCTATCATAATCTTGATCAATACTATTGTAAAGCATATGAGATGAATGAAGTGATTCAAAGCAATGGTAAAGATAATGACTAAACAACTGAATCATATAGCAAAGACTTTTCATGAATAGTACTTTCAAGACAAGCATCAATAAGTCTTGCATAGGAGTTAACTCATGAAGCAATAGATTCTTAATAGATGGTTTTGAAGCAACACAAAGGAAGATATAAGTTTCAGCAGTTGCTTTCAACTTCAACATGTTTATCTCATGGATAATTGTCAACACAAAGTAATATGATGAATGCAAATAAGCAAGTATGTAGGGATCAATGCACACAGTTGACACAAGTGTTTGCTTCTAAGATAGAAGGAAGTAGGTAAACTGACTCAACATAAAGTAAAAGAAAGGCCCTTCGCAGAGGGAAGCAGGGATTACTCTTGTGCTAGAGCTCATAGAAACAATTTTGTCAACGGTAGTAATAATTCATATGTGTTATGCATAAAACATCCTATAAGTTGCAAGCCTCATGAATCGAATACCAATTGTGCTCGAACCTTGTCCTAATTAGCTCGGATTTCCATGGATTATCATTGCATTACATATGTTTCAACCAAGTGTCACAAAGGGGTACCTCTATGTCACCTGTAGAAAAGGTCCAAGGAGATAGATCGCATTTGATTTCTCGATTTTGATAGATCTCACCTTAAGGACATCCATACCGGGACAACATAGAAAATAGATAATGGACTCCTCTTTAATGCTTAAGCATTCAACAACAGATAATATTCTAATAAGAGATTGAGGATTAATGTCCAAACTGAAACTTCCACCATGATACATGGCTTTGGTTGGCGGCCCAATGTTCTTCTCTAACAATATGCATACTCAAACCATTTAATCATGATAAATCACCCTTACTTCAGACAATACGAACATGCATAGCAACTCACATGATATTCAACAAAGGTGTAATAGTTGATGGCGTCCCCGAAACATGGTTACCGCTCAACAAGCAACTTATAAGAAATAAGATACATAAGCAACATATTCAATACCACAATAGTTTTTTAAGCTATTTTCCCATGAGCTATGTATTGCAAAGACAAGGAATGAAATTTTAAAGGTAGCACGCAAGCAATTTACTTTGGAATGGCAGAGAAATACCACATAGTAGGTAGTTATGGTGGACACAAATGGCATAGGTTTTGGCTCAAGGTTTTGGATGCACGATCGAGAAGCATTCCCTCTCAGTACAAGGCTTTGGCTAGCAAGGTTGTTTGAAGCAAACACAAGTATGAACCGGTACAACAAAATTTACATAAGAACATATTGCAAGCATTATAAGACTCTACACTGTCTCCTTGTTGTTCAAACACTTTTACCAGAAAATATCTAGACTTTTAGAGAGACCAATCATCATGCAAACCAAATTTCAACAAGCTCTATGGTAGTTCTCCACTAATAGGTTTAAACTACATAATGCAAGAGCTTAAACATGATCTATTTGAGAGCTCAAAACAATTGCCAAGTATCAAATTATTCAAGACAATATACCAATTACCACATGGAGCATTTTCTGTTTCCAACCAAATAGCAATGAACGAAGCAGTTTTCAACCTTCGCCATGAACATTAAAAGTAAAGCTAAGAACACCAGTATTCATATGAAACAGCGGAGCGTGTCTTTATCCCACACAAAGAATGCTAGGATCCGAGTTTATTCAAACAAAAACAAAAATAAAAGCATACAGACGCTCCAAGTAAAGCACATAAGATGTGACAGAATAAAAATATAGTTTCACTAGAGGTGACCTGATAAGTTGACGATGAAGAAGGGTATGCCTTGGACATCCCCAAGCTTAGATGCTTGAGTCTTCTTGAAATATGCAGGGATGAACCACGGGGGCATCCCCAAGCTTAGACTTTTCACTCTTCTTGATCATATTATATCATCCTCCTCTCTTGACCCTTGAAAACTCATTAGAGGGTTAGTGCATAATCAAAAATTCACATGTTCAGAGAGGACACAATCATTCCTAACACTTCTGTACATTGCCCAAAGCTACTTAAAGTTAATGGAGCAAAGAAATCCACTCAACACAGTAAAAGAGGCAATGTGAATTAAAAGGCAGAATCTGTCAAAACAGAACAGTCCGTAAAGACGAAATTTTTAGAGGCACTTAACATGCTCAGATGAATAAGCTCAAATTGAATGAAAGTTGCGTACATATCTGAGGATCACTCATGAATTTTCGCAGATTTTTCGAAGTTTCCTACAGAGAGTTCTACTCAAATTCGTGACAGCCTAGAAATCTGTTTACGCGTAGAAATCCAAATCTAGTATCAACCTTACTATCAAAGACTTTACTTGGCACAACAATGCAATAAAGTAAAGATAAGGAGAGGTTGCTACTAACAACTTCCAAGACACAAATATAAAACAAAAGTTTCGAAATAAAATAATGGGTTGTCTCCCATAAGCTCTTTTCTTTAACGCCTTTCGACCTAGGCGCGAAAGTGTAACTCAAGTATTATCAGGAGATGAAGCATCAACATCATAATTGGTTCTAATAATAGAATCAAAAGGTAACCTCATTCTCTTTCAAGGGAAGTGTTCCATACCTTTCTTAAGAGGGAATTGATATTTAATATTTCCTTCTTTCATATCAATAATAGCACCAACAGTTCGAAGAAAGGGTCTTCCCAAAATAATAGGACAAGATGCATTGCATTCAATATCCAAGACAACAAAATCAACGGGGACAAGGTTATTGTTAACCGTAATGTGAACATTATCAATCCTCCCCAAAGGTTTCTTTATAGAATTATCAGCGAGATTAACATCCAAATAACAATTTTTCAATGGTGGCAAGTCAAGCATATCATAGAGTTTCTTAGGCATAACGGAAATACTTGCACCAAGATCACATAAAGCATTACAATCAAAATCATTGACCTTCATTTTAATGATGGGCTCCCAACCATCTTCCAACTTCCTAGGAATAGAAGTTTCAAGTTTTAATTTCTCTTCTCTAGCTTTAATGAGAGCATTTGTAATATGTTTTGTAAAGGCCAAGTTTATAGCACTAGCATTAGGACTTCTAGCAAGTTTTTGCAAGAAATTAATAACTTTAGAGATATGACAATCATCAAAATCTAAACCATTATGATCTAAAGCAATGGGATCGATGTCCCCAATATTCTGAAAAATTTCAGCACTTTTATCACAAACAGTTTCAGCAGTTTCAGGCAATTTTGCACGCTTTGCACTAGGAGTAGAAACATTGCCAACACCCATTATTTTACCATTGATAGTAGGAGGTTTAGCAACATGTGAAGCATCAACATTACTAGTGGTGGTAATAGTCCAAACTTTAGCTACATTATTCTCTTTAGCTAGTTTTTCTTCTCTTTCCCACCTAGCATGCAATTCAGCCATCAATCTAATATTGTCATTAATTCGAACTTGAATAGCGTTTGCTGTAGCAAATGACTTAATATCTTTATCTTCATTAGGCATAACTTTCAATTTTAAAAGATCAACATCAGCAGGAAGACTATCAACCTTAGAAGCAAGAACGTCAATTTTACCAAGCTTTTCCTCAACAGATTTGTTAAAAGCAGTTTGTGTACTAATAAATTCTTTAAGCATGACTTCAAGACCAGAGGGTACACTCCTACTATTGCTGTAAGAATTACCGTAAGAATTACCATAACCATTACTATTATTAGAAGGATATGGCCTATAGTTGTTACCAAAATTATTCCTATAAGCATTGTTGTTGAAATTATTACTTTTAATGAAGTTCACATCAACATGCTCTTCTTGAGCAACCAATGAAGCTAAATGAACATTATTAGGATCAACATTAGATCTACCATTAACAAGCATAGACATAATCACATCAATCTTATCACTCAAGGAGGAGGTTTCTTCAACAGAATTTACCTTCTTACCTTGCGGAGTCCTTTCAGTGTGCCATTCAGAGTAGTTGATCATCATATCATCAAGAAGCTTTTTTGCAGCACCCAAAGTGATGGACATAAAAGTACCTCCAGCAGCTGAATCCAATAGGTTCCTCGAAGAAAAATTTAATCCTGCATAGAAGGTTTGGATGATCATCCAAGTAGTTAGTCCATGGGTAGGGCAATTCTTCACCAAAGATTTCATTCTTTCCCATGGTTGAGCAACATGTTCATTATCCAATTGCTTAAAATTCATTATGCTACTTCTCAAAGATATAATTTTGGCGAGGAGGATAATATCTACTAATGAAAGCATCTTTACATTTAGTCCATGAATCAATACTATTCTTAGGTAAAGATAGCAACCAATCTTTAGCTCTTCCTCTTAAGGAGAAAGGAAACAATTTCAGTTTTATAATATCCCCATCTACATCCTTATACTTTTGCATTTCACAAAGTTCAACAAAATTATTAAGATGGGCAGCAGCATCATCAGTACTAACACCGGAAAATTGCTCTCTCATAACAAGATTTAGTAAAGCGAGGTTTAATTTCATAGAATTCTGCTCGTAGTAGCAGGTGGATCAATAGGAGTGCATATAAAGTCATTATTATTGGTGCTAGTGAAATCACACAACTTAGTGTTCTCGGGAGTATTCATTTTAACAAGTAATAAAAATAAACTAAGCAGAACGAGGATTAAATAAAGTAAAACTAGTAACTATTTTTTTGTGTTTTTGATATAAAGAAAGCAAACAAAACAGAAAATAAAATAAAGTAAAGCAAGACAATAAACAAAGTAAAGAGATTGGGTGTGAGAGACTCCCCTTGCAGCGTGTCTTGATCTCCCCGACAACGGCGCCGAAATTTAGCTTTATGACGCGTGAAGCACACGTCCGTTGGGAACCCCAAGAGGAAGGTGTGATGCGTACAGACAAGCAAGTTTCCCTCGAGAAGAAACCAAGGTTATCGAACCAGTAGGAGATGAAGGCCACGTGAAGGTTGTTGGTGAAGGAGTGTAGTGCGGCGCAACACCAGGGATTCCGGCGCCAACATGGAACCTGCACAACACAATCAAAATACTTTGCCCCAACTTAACAGTGAGGTTGTCAATCTCACCGGCTTGCTGTAAACAAAGGATTAAACGTATGGTGTGGAGAATGATGTTTGTTTGCAAAGAACAGCAGAGAACAGTGATTGCAGTAGATTGTATTTCAGATGTAAAAGAATGGACCGGGGTCCATAGTTCACTAGTGGTGTCTCTCCAATAAGATAAATAGCATGTTGGGTGAACAAATTACAGCTTGGGCAATTGACAAATAGAGAGGGCATAACAATGCACATACATATCATGATGACTAATATGAGATTTACTTAGGGCATTACGACAAAGAACATAGACCACTATCCAGCATGCATCTATGCCTAAAAAGTTCACCTTCGGGTTAGCATCCGCAACCCTTCCAGTATTAAGTTGCAAACAACAGACAATTGCATTAAGTACTGTGCGTAATGTAATCAACACAAATATCCTTAGACAAAGCATTGATGTTTTATCCCTAGTGGCAACAGCACATCCATAACCTTAGAACTTTCTGTCACTGTCCCAGATTCAATGGAGGCATGAACCCACTATCGAGCATAAATACTCCCTCTTGGAGTTACAAGTATCAACTTGGCCAGAGCCTCTACTAGCAATGGAGAGCTGATGTCTACGGGTGCTTCTATTCTTGTAGGCAGTGTTGGGCCTCCAAGAGCAGAGGTTTGTAGAACGAGCGAGCAAGTTTCCCTTAAGTGGATCACCCAAGGTTTATCGAACTCAGGGAGGAAGAGGTCAAAGATATCCCTCTCAAGCAACCCTGCAACCACAAAGCAAGAAGTCTCTTGTGTCCCCAACACACCTAATACACTTGTCAGATGTATAGGTTCACTAGTTCAGCGAAGAGATAGTGAAATACAGGTTGTAAGAATGTATATGAGCAGTAGTAACGGCACCAGAAAATAGCTTGATGCTACAACTGGCGTGTGGTTGATGGTGGTAATATTGCAGAGCGATGACGGATGCGATAGAACAAGAAACAAGCGATGATTGCAGTATTTGGGAACAAGGCCTAGGGATTATACTTTCACTAGTGGACACTCTCAACATTGATCACATAACAGAATAAATAGATAAATGCTATACTCTACACTCTCTTGTTGGATGATGAACACCACTAATTGTGTAGGATTACACGAACCCTCAATGCCGGAGTTAACAAGCTCCACAATATTCGATATTAATGTTTAAATAACCTTAGAGTGCACGATAGATCAACACAACTAAACCAAGTACTAACATAGCATGCACACTTGTCACCATCACACTATGAAGGAGGCATAGATCACATCAATACTATCATAGCAATAGTTAACTTCATAATCTACAAGAGATCACAAGCATAACCTACGCCAAGTACTACACGATGCACACACTGTCACCATTACACCGTGCAGGAGGAATAGAGTACTTTAATAACATCACTAGAGTAACACATAGATGAATAGTGATACAAAACTCATATGAATCTCAATCATGTAAGGCAGCTCATGAGATCATTGTATTGAAGTACATAGGAGAGAGATTAACCACATAGCTACCGGTACAACCCTTAGCCTCGGGGAAGAACTACTCCCTCCTCATGGGAGACAGCAACGTTGATGAGAAGATGGCGGTGATGTCGATGGAGGAGCCTTCCGGGGGCACTTCCCCGTCCCGGCGGCGTGCCGGAACAGAGACTCATGTCCCCCAGATCTTGGCTTCGCGATGGCGGCGGCTCTGGAAGGTTTCTCGTACCGTGGCTTTTCCGTCTCGAGGTTTTAGGTCGAGGAGGCTTAAATAGGCGAAGAGGCGGAGTCGGAGGGCTGACGAGGCGACGACACAACAGGGGGGCGCGGCCCCCCCTCTAGTTGCGCCAGGGTGGCGTGTGGGGCCCCCAGGGCTCCCGTCTGGCGGCTCTCGGGTGTTCTGGAAGCTTCGTCCAATTCTAAGACTCTGGGCGTTGATTTCGTCCAATTCCGAGAATATTTCCTTACTAGGATTTCGAAACCAAAAACAGCAGAAAACAGGAACTGGCACTTCGGCATCTCGTCAATAGGTTAGTTCCGGAAAACGCATAAATATGACATATAATGTGTATAAAACATGTAAGTATCATCATAAAAGTAGCATGGAACATAAGAAATTATAGATACGTTTGAGACGTATCAAGCATCCCCAAGCTTAGTTCCTACTCGCCCTCGAGTAGGTAATCGATAACAAAGATAATTTCTTAAGTGACATGCTATCATAATCTTGATCAATACAATAGTAAAGCATATGAGATGAATGAAGTGATTCGAAGCAATGATGAAGATAATGAGTAAACAAATGAATCATATAGCAAAGACTTTTCATGAATAATACTTTCAAGACAAGCATCAATAAGACTTGCATAAGAGTTGCTCATAAAGCAATAGATTCAAAGTAAAGGCATTGAAGCAACACAAAGGAAGATATAAGTTTCAGCGGTTGCTTTCAACTTTAACATGTATATCTCATGGATAATTGTCAACACAAAGCAATATAACAGGTGCAATAGGTGAACATGTAAGAATCAATGCACACAGTTGATACAAGTGTTTGCTTCTAAGATAGAAAGAATAGGCAAACTGACTCAACAATAAAGTAAAAGATAGGCCCTTCGCATAGGGAAGCATGGATTACTATATTTGTGCTAGAGCTTTTATTTTGAAAACAAGAAACAATTTTGTCAACGGTAGTAATAAAGCATATGTGCTATGTATAAGATCTCCTATAAGTTGCAAGCCTCATGCATAGTATACCAGTAGTGCTCGCACCTTGTCCTAATTAGCTTGGATTAACATGGATTATCATTGCATAGCATATGTTTCAACCAAGTGTCACAAAGGGGTACCTCTATGCCGCCTGTACAAAGGTCTAAGGAGAAAGCTCGCATTGGATTTCTCGCTTTTTGATTATTCTCAACTTAGACATCCATACCGGGACAACATAGACAACAGATAATGGACTCCTCTTTAATGCATAAGCATACAACAACAGTTAAATTCTCATAAGAGATTGAGGATTAGTTGTCCACACTGAAACTTCCACCATGGATCATGGCTTTAGTTAGCGGCCCAATGTTCTTCTCTAACAGTATGCATACTCAAACCATATGATCATGAAAATCGCCCTTACTTCAGACAAGACGAACATGCATAGCAACTCACATGATATTCAACAAAGGTAAAAGAGTTGATGGCGTCCCCAGAAACATGGTTACTGCTCAACAAGCAACTTATAAGAAATAAAATACATAGCTACATATTCTTCACCACAATAGTTTTTAAGGCTATTTGTCCCATGAGCTATGTATTGCAAAGACAAAGAATAGAATTTTTAAAGGTAGCACTCTGAGTAATGTACTTTGGAATGGCGGAGAAATACCATGTAGTAGGTAGGTATGGTGGACACAATTGGCATGGTTATTGGCTCAAGGATTTGGATGCATGAGAAGAATTCCTCTCAATACAAGGCTAGGCTAGCAAGGTTGTTTGAAGCAAACTCAAGTATAAAAGGTGCAGCAAAGCTCACATATGAACATATTGTAACTATTATAAGACTTTACATTGTCTCCTTGTTGTTCAAACACCTCAACCAGAAAATATCTAGACTCTAGAGATCAATCATGCAAACCAAATTTTAACAAGCTCTATGTAGTTCTTCATTAATAGGTACAAAGTACATGATGCAAGAGCTTAAACATGATCTATATGAGCACAACAATTGCTAAGTATCAAATTATTGAAGACATTATATCATTTACCACATGCACCATTTTCTGTTTCCAACCATATAACAATGAATGAAGCAGTTTCAACCTTCGCCATGAACATTAAAAATAAAGCGAAGAACACATGTGTTCATATGAACCAGCGGAGCGTGTCTCTCTCCCACACAAGCATGTATTTATTCAGAGAATGAAAATAACAAAACGAAAATAAAAGCACACAGACGCTCCAAGTAAAGTACATAAGATGTGACCGAATAAAAATATAGTTTCAAGAGAAGAAACCTGATAGTTTGTCGATGAAGAAGGGAATGCCTTGGGCATACCCAAGCTTAGATGCTTGATTATTCTTGAAATATGCAGGGATGAACCATGGGGGCATCCCCAAGCTTAGACTTTTCACTCTTCTTGATCATATTGTATCATCCTCCTCTCTTGACCCTTGAAAACTTCCTCCACACCAAACTCAAAACAAACTCATTAGAGGGTTAGTGCATAATCAAAAATTCACATATTCAGAGGTGACACAATCATTCCTAACACTTCTGGACATTGCACAAAGCTACTGGAAGTTAATGGAACAAAGAAATCCATCCAACACAGCAAAAGAGGCAATGCGAAATAAAAGGCAGAATCTGTCAAAACAGAACAGTCCGTAAAGACGAATTTTAAAGAGGAACCAGACTTGCTCAGATAAAAATTCCCAAATTGAATGAAAGTTGCGTACATATCTGAGGATCACTCCCGTAAATTGGCAGATTTTTCTGAGTTACCTACAGAGAATCATACCCAAATTCGTGACAGCAAGAAATCTGTTTCATGCGATAATCCAAATCTAGTATGAACCTTACTATCAAAGACTTTACTTGGCACAACAATGCAATAAAATAAAGATAAGGAGAGTTTGCTACAGTAGTAACAACTTCCAAAACTCAAATATAAAACAAAATTGCTGTCGTAAAATAAACACATGGGTTATCTCCCAAGAAGTGCTTTCTTTATAGCCATTAAGATGGGCTCAGCAATTTTAATGATGCACTCACAAGAAATAGTAGTTGAAGCAAAAGAGAGCATAAAGAAGCAAATTCAAAACAAATTTAAGCCTAACATGCTTCCTATGCATAGGAATCTTGTAAATAAACAAATTCATGAAGAGCAAAGTTACAAGCATAGAAAGATAAAACAAGTGTAACTTCAAAAATTTCAGCATATAGAGAGGTGTTTTAGTAACATGAAAACTTCTACAACCATATTTTCCTCTCTCATAATAAATTTCAGTAGCATCATGAACAAATTCAACAATATAACTATCACATAAAGCATTCTTATCATGAGTCTCATGCATAAAATTATTGCTACTCCCAACATAAGCATAGTCATTCTTATTAATTGTAGTGGGGGAAAATTCAACAAAGTAGCTATCATTATTATTCTCATCATCAAATATAGGAGGCATAGTATAATCATAACTAAATTTACTCTCCATAGTAGGCGGCACCAAAAGACCAGTATCATTATAATCATCATAAATAGGAGGCATATCACAATCAACATAAACTTTCTCCTCAATACCCGGAGGGCTAAAGAGATCATTCTCATCAAAACCGACCTCCCCAAGCTTAGAATTTTCTATATCATTATCAACAATGGTGTTCAAAGCGTTCATACTAATATTACTACCAGACATGCAAATAAGGTTCCATAGGTTTTTTAATTTTCGCATTAAACCATTCATGTCTTGACTCAGGAAATAGTACAAAAAGCTCACAGATGTTTTCCATTATGCCTTACTAGTGTTTAACAAGAAACAAAAAGATGCAATTGCAGGATCTAAAGGAAATAGCTTCGAACACTCACACAATGGCGCCATAAAAGTACTTTTACCTGGGACCGGAGTATGAGTGCCTTTTACCTTTCGTCCCCGGCAACGGCGCCAGAAAAGTGCTTGATGTCTACGGGTGCTTCTATTCTTGTAGACAGTGTTGGGCCTCCAAGAGCAGAGGTTTGTAGAACAGCAGCAAGTTTCCCTTAAGTGAATCACCCAAGGTTTATCGAACTCAGGGAGGAAGAGGTCAAAGATATCCCTCTCAAGCAACCCTGCAACCACAAAGCAAGAAGTCTCTTGTGTCCCCAACACACGTAATACACTTGTCAGATGTATAGGTGCACTAGTTCGGCGAAGAGATAGTGAAATACAGGTGGTATGAATGTATATGAGCAGTAGTAACGGCACCCAGAAAATAGCTTGATGCTACAGCTGGCGTGTGGTTGATGGTGGTAATATTGCAGGCAGTACGGATGCAGTAGAACAGTAAACAAGCGATGATTGCAGTATTTGGGAACAAGGCCTAGGGATTATACTTTCACTAGTGGACACTCTCAACATTGATCACATAACAAAATAAATAGATAAATGCTATACTCTACACTCTCTTGTTGGATGATGAACACCACTAATTGTGTAGGATTACACGAACCCTCAATGCCGGAGTTAACAAGCTCCACAATATTCGATATTAATGTTTAAATAACCTTAGAGTGCACGATAGATCAACACAACTAAACCAAGTACTAACATAGCATGCACACTGTCACCATCACACTATGAAGGAGGCATAGATCACATCAATACTATCATAGCAATAGTTAACTTCATAATCTACAAGAGATCACAATCATAACCTACACCAAGTACTACACGATGCACACACTGTCACCATTACACCGTGCAGGAGGAATAGAGTACTTTAATAACATCACTAGAGTAACACATAGATGAATAGTGATACAAAACTCATATGAATCTCAATCATGTAAGGCAGCTCATGAGATCATTGTATTGAAGTACATAGGAGAGAGATTAACCACATAGCTACCGGTACAGCCCTTAGCCTCGGGGAAGAACTACTCCCTCCTCATGGGAGACATCAGCGTTGATGAAGATGGCGGTGATGTCGATGGAGGAGCCTTCCGGGGGCACTTCCCCGTCCCGGCGGCGTGCCGAAACAGAGACTCCTGTCCCCCAGATCTTGGCTTCGCGATGGCGGCGGCTCTGGAAGGTTTCTCGTACCGTGGCTTTTCCGTCTCGAGGTTTTAGGTCGAGGAGGCTTAAATAGGCGAAGAGGCGGAGTCGGAGGGCTGACGAGGCGACGACACAGCAGGGGGGCGCGGCCCCCCCTCTGGCCGCGCCAGGGTGGCGTGTGGGGCCCCCAGGGCTCCCCTCTGGCGGCTCTCGGGTGTTCTGGAAGCTTCGTCCAATTCTAAGACTCTGGGCGTTGATTTCGTCCAATTCCGAGAATATTTCCTTACTAGGATTTCTGAAACCAAAAACAGCGAAAACGAGAACTGGCACTTCGGTATCTCGTCAATAGGTTAGTTCCGGAAAACGCATAAATATGACATATAATGTGTATAAAACATGTAAGTATCATCATAAAAGTAGCATGGAACATAAGAAATTATAGATACGTTTGAGACGTATCAAGAGCATGCAAGATCATAAACAACACATATATGATAGATCAATAATCAACTCGACATAGTATTCCATATTCATCGGATCCCAAAAAACACAACATGTAGCATTACAAATAGACGATCTTGATCATGTTAGGCAGCTCACAAGATCTAAACATGATAGCACAAGAGGAGAAGACAACCATCTAGCTACTGCTATGGACCCATAGTCCAAGGATGAACTACTCACGCATCAATCCGGAGGCGGGCATGATGATGTAGAGTCCTCCGGTGATGATTCCCTCTCCGGCAGGGTGCCGGAGGCGATCTCCTGAATCCCTCGAGATGGGATTGGCGGCGACGGTGTCACATTATGTTTTCTCGTATCGTGGCTCTCGGTACTAGGGTTTTCGCGACGGAGAGAATAAATAGGCGAAGGGGCAGAGTCGGAGGGCGCCCGAGGGGCCCACCCCATAGGCCGGCGCGCCCCCCTCCTGGCCGCGCCGCCCTAGGGTGTGGGGCCACCTTGGCACCTCTCCGTCTCTCCTTCGGTGTTCTGGAAAGCTCCATGGAAAATAAGATCGTGGGCTTTTGTTTCGTCCAATTCCGAGAATATTTCCTGTGTAAGATTTCTGAAACCAAAAACAACAGAAAACAGGAATTGGCGCTTCGGCATCTTGTTAATAGGTTAGTGCCGGAAAATGCATCAAAATGATATAAAGTGTATATAAAACATGTGAGTATTGTCATAAAACTAGCATGGAACATAAGAAATTATAGATACGTTTGAGACGTAACACACCTCATCGCTGCTAGTTGCTTGTGTGCTGCCCCGTGACCTCGTTAGTGTTCTAGGATCGCGTCTCTAGTACGGTCTAACCTAGGACCAGCACAGTACGGTTGTTGAGCATACTTTTAATATTGCATTACTGTTTTGACAATTGTTGTTTTGCTACCATATTAGCCTTCCTACAGCTCTACATATTGTCTCCACGTGCTCTGTGTCGACACCTGGTAATCGCTTTGGCAATCTTTGGAGACGCTGATCCTTGTTGGTTGCCATATCACCTTCCTCCTGTTTGGTAAGAACTTGTAAGAGATTTGTATTTGCTTGGCGAATTACGCATGAACCACCATATTCCGTAGTTTGTAGGCATATACATTTGTGCTTTTTGAGTACTAATCATGACAGGAACCACGACAGACGTTGTTGACCCGTCTAAGGTGACGACCACGGAGTTGCATGCTCACTTCACCCACCTTTGGGTGGGCATGCACACGACGTAGATGCGCGCCTTGGTGACGTTAACGCCAAACTCACCGACGCGCTGGAGAAGATGGATGGCCTCGAGGAAGCTTTCAACTCCAAGCTTGACGCCAAGTTGCAGGAGGTCTTGGCTCGCTTACCACCGCGTCGCGACAATGCGCGACGACGTGCACGCCACATGCCTCGTGCGGAGGTGCCTTCGGGTACTGCTGCTGCTGCACGGATGCGCATGACGCGCCTTCTGATGAAGGATACCATGATTATGGAGGGGAGGACGAGCTGGTAAATCAGAACATGTTGGACGGCGAGGAGGTCGAACAACCTGCACCTGGTCGTCCATGACAATACAACCGCAACGCTCGCCCACCTTCACGACCGATACGTGATGATGATCATGTTGCTAAACTTAAATTGAATATTCCGCCATTAGAGGGTAGATATAATCCTGATGCATACCTTACTTGGAAATTGAAAGTAGAGCAACACTTTGCATGTTTACGATATCCTGATCATTTGCGTGTTAGTGCTGCTACTTGTGAGTTCACAGATTTTGCATCTATTTGGTGGTCTGAACATTGTAGAGTGCATCATGCTAATATTCCTACTACTTGGGTTGGTTTAAAACTTGCTATGCCTACTCGTTTTGTTCCTCCACATTATCAGTTTGATTTGATTAAGAAATTATCTTGTTTAGAACAAGGAAAAAATTCTGTAGAAGACTATTATCAAGAATTCCAAACTGGCATGATTCGTTGTGGTATTGTAGAGGATAATGAAGCTATGCTTGCACATTTCTTTGGTGGTTTGAATAAAGAGATTCATCATATTTTAGACTATAAGGAGTACAACACTATTACTCGCTTGTTTCATCTTGCTTGCAAAGCTGAACGTGAAGTGCAGGATCGTCAACCACCATGGAGAAGAGCTAATATTTGTGCAGGTCATACATCATCATGGTCTCTGCGACAATCAGCACCACCATCTCGTGGAACTGCACCAGCACCTACTACCTCCAAGTATACCACGCGTGCATCACGAGCACCACTTACTGCTACTCCACCACCATCTGCTAGTCCTCCTTGGAGTTCATCTTCCATGGACTCCACGGGGAAGATGCGTGACATTCAATGTCACAAATGCTTAGGATTTGGTCACATAGAAAGAGAATACAGAACCAAGCGTGTGATTTTGGTGCGTGAAGATGGATAATATGATTCTGCAAGTGACTTTGATGAAGATACATTGGCCCTTATTGCTGCACGTGATGGAGCCAATTCTGATTCTGAAAGAGAGATGGAGGTAATGGAAGCTGACGCTGTTGTGCTGATCAGTACAGGAGCTTAGTTGCACATCGTGTGTTGAGCGTGTAATTGAGAAAATCTGAGCATGATCAACGCTACAATCTGTTTCAAACAAGAGGTGTTGTAAAAGAGCAAGCTATACGAATCATCATTGATGGATGGAGATGTAATAATCTGGCTAGCGTTGGCATGGTAGAGAAGTTTTCTCTCCCTACAAGACAGCGCACACATCCATATTACATTCAATGGTTTGAGATCTCTCGGAAACTCAGGGTAACAAGAACTACACGTGTGCATTTTACTATTGGTACATATTCTAATTTTGTTGATTGTGATGTTGTACCTATGCAAGCTTGTTCTTTGTTACTTGGTAGACCTTGGAATTTGATAGAGAATCTGTTAATAATGGTAAAACTAATCAATATTTTCTTATGCATGATGGAAAGAAAATTGGTCTCAAACCTATGACTCCTGAACAAATTCTAAAAGATGATGTTGCTAGAGCTAGTAAAGTAAAAAACGAGGAAAACATAAGAGTGAAAATCAGATTGTTGCTGCAGATTTTGTGCCACATAAGACTAATACTAAATTTGATTCGAACCATGGTACTGAAATTCGTTTAAAAAATCCTTGTTTGCTTGCTAGCAAATCTGATATTGATGAACTTGATGTGACCACTACCCCCATGATATGCTATTATTTGCAAAGAAATTATGTTTCATTTGAGGATATGCCTCCTTCTTTGCCACCTGCGGTTGCTAGCCTTTTGCAGGAATTCATTGATGTGTTCTCACAAGATGTTCCACCTGGACTACAACCTATTCGTGGGATAGAACATCAGATTGATTTGATTCCAGGAGCTTCGCTGCCCAACCGTGCGCCATATCGTACCAATCCTGAAGAGACCAAAGAGATTCAACGACAAATTTAGGTTTTCCAAGATAAATGTTAAATTGGCGAGTCTCTTAGTTCATGTGTTGTTCCTATTATTTTGGTACCTAGTAAAGATGGTTCTTCGCGCATGTGTACTGATTGTAGAGCTATTAATAATATTACCATTCGATACCGTCGTCCTATTCCTCATTTAGATGATATGCTTGATGAGTTGAGTGGTTCTATTATGTTCTGTAAAGTTGATTTGCGTAGTGGTTACCACCAGATTCGTATGCAATTAGGAGATGAATGGAAAACAACGTTTAAAACTAAGTTCGATTTATATGAGTGGTTAGTAATGCCTTTTGGATTAACTAATGATCGTAGTACTTTCATGAGAATGATGAACGGAGTTTTACGTGCTTTTATTGGACGATTTGTGGTGGTATACTTTGATGATATTCTGATTTATAGCAAATCTTTGGAGGATCATTTGGATCATTTACGTGTTATTTTCAATGCTTTATGTGATGCACGTTTGTATGGTAATCTTGAGAAGTGCACCTTTTGCACCAATCGAGTTGCGTTTCTTGGCTATGTTGTTACAGCGCATGGTATTGAAGTTGATCCAGCCAAGATTGAGGCAATTGAGAGTTGGCCGCAGCCCAAGACGGTCATGCAAGTGAGGAGTTTTCTTAACCTCGATGGTTTTATAGGCGCTTTGTGAAAGATTTTGGATCCATTAATGCGCCGCTGAATGAGCTTACAAAGAAAGATGTGCCCTTTGTGTGGGGCGATGCACAACAAGAATCCTTCATGATATTGAAAGATAAGTTAACACATGCTCCATTACTCCAATTTCCTGATTTCAATAAGACTTTTGAGCTTGAATGTGATGCTAGTGGAATTGGTTTGGGAGGTGTGTTATTACAAGAGGGCAAACCTGTTGCATATTTTAGTGAGAAATTGAGTGGGCCTAGTCTGAACTATTCTACTTATGATAAAGAATTATATGCGATGGTTTGGACATTAGAAACTTGGCAACATTATTTATGGCCTAAAGAATTTGGTATACATTCTGATTATGAATCTTTGAATCATATTCGTAGTTAAGCTAAGCTGAATCGCCGCCATGCAAAGTGGGTTGAATTTATTGAGTCTTTTCCTTATGTTATCAAACACAGAAAGGATAAAGATAATGTTATTGCTGATGCTTTGTCGCGCCGTTATACTATGCTATCTCAACTCGACTTCAAGATTTTTGGATTAGAAACTATAAAGTAACAATATTCGCATGATGCTGATTTTAAAGATGTGTTGCTGAATTATAGAGATGGTAGAGCATGGAACAAATTCATCCTCAATGATAGATTTGTGTTTCGTGCTAACAAGCCATGCATCCCAGATAGTTTCGTTCGTCTTTTGTTGTTGCAGGAGGCGCATGGAGGAGGATTGATGGGTCACTTTGGTGTGAAGAAGACAGAGAATGTACTTGTGGCACACTTCTTCTGGCCATGTAAGCGTCGAGATGCTGAGAGATTTGTGGCACGCAACACTACATGTTAAAAAGCTAAGTTTCGACTTAATTCACATGGTTTATATATGCCTCTTCCTATTCCTAGTGTACCTTGGGAGGATATTTCTATGGATTTCGTTTTGGGATTGCCTCTTACACAGAAGGGAAGGGATAGTATTTTTGTTGTTGTGGATCGGTTTTTTAAGATGACACACTTTATTCCATGTCACAAGACTGATGATGCTACACATGTTGCTGATTTGTTCTTTCGTGAAATTGTTCGTTTACATAGTGTGCCAAATACTATTGTTTCTGATCGTGATGCTAAGTTTCTTAGCCATTTTTGGAGATGTTTATGGGCTAAGTTGGGGACTAAATTGCTGTTTAGTACTACATGTTGATACTTCTCCAACGTATCCATAATTTCTGATGTTCCATGCTTGTTTTATGACAATACTTACATGTTTTGCTTGCACTTTATAATGTTTTTATGCATTTTCCGGAACTAACCTATTAACAAGATGCCACAGTGCCAGTTCCTGTTTTCTGTTGTTTTTGGTTCCAGAAAGGCTGTTCGGGCAATATTCTCGGAATTGGACGAAATCAACGCCAAAGATCTTATTTTTTCCGGGAGGCTCCAGAACACCGAAGGGGAGTCGGAGGAGAGCCGGGGGCCACCACACAGGTGGGCCGCGCGGGCCACACCCCGGCCGCGCCGGCCTGGTGTGGGGCCACCCCGTCGCCCCTCCCGCGCCGCCTCTTCGCCTATTTAAGCCCTTTCGACCTAAAAACGCGAGCACCAATCGACGAAACTCCGAAAAGACTCCGGGGCGCCGCCACCATCGCGAAACTCCGTTTCGGGGACAGAGTCTCTCGTTCCGGCACCCTGCCGGGACGGGGAAGTGCCCCTGAAGCCATCTCCATCAACGCCACCGCCTCCATCATGCTCCGTGAGTAGTTCCCCCATGGACTACGGGTTCTAGCCGTAGCTAGTTGGTATCATCTCTCCCATGTACTTCAATACAATGATCTCATGAGCTGCCTTGCATGATTGAGATTCATCTCGATGTAATCGGTGTTGTGTTTGTCGGGATCCGATGGATTGTTACGTTATGATTGTCTATCTACAAAGTTTATGAAGTTATTGTTGCTGCAATCTTGTTGTGTTTAATGCTTGTCACTAGGGCCCGAGTGGCATGATCTTAGATTTAAGCTCTATACTTATTGCTTAGATTGTATCTACAAGTTGTATGCACATGTCTATGTCCGGAACCAAAGGCCCCAAAGTGACAAAAATTGGGACAACTGGAGGGAAAGGCTTAGATATGAGGATCACATGTTTTCACGGAGTGTTAATGCTTTGCTCCGGTGCTCTATTAAAAGGAGTACCTTAATATCCAGTAGATTCCCTAGAGGCCCGGCTGCCACCGGCTGGTAGGACAAAAGATGTTGTGCAAGTTTCTCATTGCGAGCACGTACGACTATAATTGGAAAACATGCCTACATGATTAATGATCTTGATGTTCTGTCTTAATGCTATTTCAATCCTATCAATTGCCCGACTGTAATTTGTTCACCCAACACTTGTTATTGGAGAGTTACCACTAGTGTAGATAGCTGGGAACACCGGTCCATCTTTCATCATCATATACTCGTTCTACATGTCATTGGAAGTAGTATCAACTATTTTCTGGTGCCATTGCTCTCATATTACTGCTACTGCTGCTGTGTTACTGTTACTACTGCTCTCATATCACTTCTACTTTCGCATCACCCCTATTGCTAGTGCTTTTCCAGGTGCAGCTGAATTGACAACTCAGTTGTTAAGGCTTATAAGTATTCTTTACCTCCCCTTGTGTCGAATCAATAAATTTGGGTTTTACTTCCCTCGAAGACTGCCGCGATCCCCTATACTTGTGGGTTATCAAGACTGTTTTCTGGCGCCGTTGCCGGGGAGGCATAGCTCTACTCATAAGTTCACCTGGGGAGTACACTCTACCTCTCTCTCTGTTTTATTTTATTTTGTTTTGCTTAGTTTACTTTTGTCTAGTTTCTTTGTGCCTAGTTTATTTCTGTCTAGTACTATTTTGCTTAGTTTACTTTTGTCTAGTTTCTTTTTGTCTTGTTTTACTTTTCTCAGATACCCAAAAATCCATAAAAATTTGAAAAACCTAAAAATTAAAAACTGCTGTTATGGGAGAACCCATAACCTACTTGGAGCTTATTGAATTATATAATAATTATAGAGAATCAAGAACGGGAAAAGTGATGAGTGCTGTGATAGAAAAATTGAATACAATTGCTAAAATCTTGATTAAACGCCATGATATAAACTGTTGCTCTCAACAGGACACTAAACATCTTAAATTTCAATGTGGCTTTAGTGAGGAATTTTTAATTAAGAACTATAATCGGAATAGCTATATTCATTTTGGGTTTGAAGAGGTAGAACAATTTGTCATATTTATGGGAGCCTCTGAGATAGAATCCTTCATGGTTAAAAATTATGAAACTTGTGTTGTTTGTAAGGACCTTAAAGATTATGTCTCTTCTATCCTTAATTTTTGCAATGAAAGTTACACTGATAATCCTTATATCATCTATTATATACTAAAAGCAAAATAAGAGGTTTTAACGGAGACACCAGGTTAATCCACATACTCTTAAATTATATACTTCATTGATCTTAATTTTAATGGCTGAGATTTAAAATCATTAGGTGTTACGTAAATATTGTCACGTTCCGAACATACACAGCCTGATCATGTATGGTGTTACATAAATATCGGCGCGTCCCGGATATACACTGCACGAGCGTATGTACATGGAGAAAGTACAATCAAATAGAGTCTTCATCAGGTACGATTGTTTGTTTCAAATTCCTATTTCCTATGCGTGTAACTTAAGGAAAAAGAGAGTCCAACTTCTACACGTTTTCTTTGGCAATCGCCTATAATTGTTGTTAACTAGCACGGAAAAAAATGCTACACGTAAATCACAGAAATATTGTGAGAGTAGGGTGTGTTCGGTAACCTGGCTGACCTTTGAGATTCTCATCTCAACTCAGCTTTTTTCTGTTTTTGTTGTTTGGTAGATTGGTTCGGGCCAACTGGACATTGCCCACCTCATGCGAAAAAGACCCCTTGGCCCTGCTCGGTAGAGAAGCCAAAATCGAGCTTCGCAATTGGGCAGGGCTGACCTCGCCCGGAAATCCCCCCAGCCCGCCTTGCTCCTGGGCCAAGACCAACAGGGGTCAACCGCCCCCAACCCTCATTTCCCCCTGAACCGCTCTCGCCTAGCACATCCTCCACAACCCCGACCTGCAACGCCGCCACCCCGATGCCGCGGCCACCGCGCCAGCTACCGCCTCCCCGACACCAGACGCCGGCACGCGACGGACAAGCGCCAACAACCTCCTCCTCGAGTCCCGCATGCGTTGCCGCCTCCCGAACACTTGGCTCCACCGACACGCGAGGACGAGCTCCGCCAACAACCTCCTCCTCGAGTCATGCCTGCGTTGCCGCCTCCCCGACGCCGGGCCGCGCCGCCACGCGACGACCATGACGCCAGCAACCGCCTCGACTCCGTCCTGCGCCACGCGACGGCCACGGCCGCGGCGAGGGCAAGCTCCACCAGGGCCACAACCACGGCAAGGACCGGCGCCGCCACGGCCATGGCAAGCCACGGCCATGGCAAGCCATGGCCACGACAGGGACCCGATTGCTTTTGTTTTCTATGTATAGGAACTTGATTGCATTTTATTTTGATATACTGGGATCCGATTGCTTTTTCTTTTCTCTGTACAAGACCCGATTGACTTTTATTTCTGTATTCAGGGGTTTCTGTGCAATTATTCAGCATCTCTCAACCCATACAATCACCAAACACGAATACACTCAACATATCTCAACACAGCTCAGCTACCAAAAACGTGAGAATATCCCAGTTCAACCTAGGTAGGGCCAGCTTGTACGAGTGTAGATACCTATTGTCTAACTATTTGTCTAGATTAACATATATCTATACGTTAAAACACGTCCGAGAACGCACGGATGTAGACAAATCCGAGTTATTTATTAATTACGGGACATATGAAATATGTACGGTGTTAGTGATAATCAGGCATAATTGTTTAATAGACTAAATTTGTGGAATATAAATAAAGCAACTTTACATAATAATTATATATTTTCTGTTTTGTACTCCAAATAAAAATAAATTTTCTTATGATGATTACTTATAATGAACCATATGCTCGCGTATAAATCAGTGTGACTACGTGCTAAAATTAAACATAATAGGTAATCGCATGTTTTGTGTTTTCCGCAATTAATATTAAACTTATATATAATTTATACTTCCTCTGTTCAGAAATAAGTGACTTAAATTTATCTAGATTCCTATGTATCTACACTCTAAAACACGTCCAGATACATGCGAATCTTGACAAATCGGAGTAACTTATTTTTAGATGGAGTGAATATGGCTGGTGTTAGTGATAATTTGACATAATTATTAATAGATGAGTCCACAGAATATTAGTAACCGAGCTTACATAATATTTGTTTCTATTTTTCTGTTTTGTACTAAAAAAATTGTTTTTTGGTGATTTTTGTACATTAACCATCCTCGCGTTTAGATCGGTGTGACTACGTGCCCAAAATCAGCGCATCTTCCCATGTGCAAGCACCAACTAAAGCAAGGCACACATAATTCTTAAAAAAGATCGGCTATTTCGTGCACGTTCATAAGATTTTCTCAACATGCTCCGTTAGTTCTTTTATGGATTTACAAACAATACAACTATACTGGTCAGTTATGATTAAGTTTTTCCTGAAAAACATTCCACCATTCCTCAATTTGATATTTTACATCTTCGAGTCATATCTAAGACATCACACTTTTTGGAATTAAGTGAGCAAATGAAGGGAAGACATACATGTTAGATCAAAATATTTTAAGCCATGATGGTAAATGTTAATCTATATATCTATTATATACTAAAAGCAAAATACATAACTAAAATAGAGACATCACACTAATCCATATTGACTAAATAATCTAATCCGCTGATTTTACGTTAACAATATATAGGTATTAACGGTAGAGATTAAAAAGTTTATGTACATAAAATATTTCCCGGTGCCACATGCATGAGCACGAACACGATCAGGCACAATGTGGGCTATCAGAACTTTTAGTATATAATAGATGATATCCTAATTTTTTTCGTTAAACTGCTCTTTACTAACATATATAAGTGTGTTACCGAGACAATTAAAAATAAGTTAATATGAATAAAGCTTGCAAAATGAATTATTTATTAATCGTTTAAAAAACATTCATCTAAAAAATTCCATTTGCACCATGGAGACTCCTATATGTTGAAGATGTAATTGATTTCCAAATGAGTTCGTTGTTATCAAAATGAAACTTCTACAAAATGAAATTTCCAACTGTTTAGTTGTCATACCTGCTAAGTGGGACCTTCATTAAGAAAATATAATTTGATTTTCAGTTTGTAAGCTTAACTAACAAAAGTCTAGACCTTCATCATTATTTGGGCTACAACATATAAACTTCATTGTTCTACATCTACTGCCAATGACTGACTATCTGAGAGTTTAGTTGGCTTATTGATCCAACAATGTTACATAAACTCCAGGGTAATATGAACTCCATGGTGTCATCAGATAAATATAATTGAATGTACTAATATAATATCATTTGCGAACATGAGATATCCTCAATTAGATGGTCATTTCGTTTCAATATGGAAAATAATCCTTCATCCAAAAACTAAAGATGTTACCTGCAAATTTGATGTTTTGTTAAACACAATATCTAGGTACCGTGTTCCTACAACTATGATATACACATCACATTATATTAATATCTGCGAAATGATAGACTTAATTCATACACACTCTCAATTAAATAAAATGGTGCCCTCGCATTTGCGAGGGCCATTGTGCTAGTTGATTATAAAGAGAGACTCATTAATGCACAAGAATGCACTCACAATTTGCAGGGACCTGTGGAAGAAGAAATTGATGAACCTAAAAGCTCATTGGATGAAAAAGAGGAGGAAATTGATGAACCTGAAAGCTCATTGGATGAAAAAGAAGAGGAGAGTGATGAACAAAAGGAGGAAGAATGGATTAGCTACCCATGCCAACCTTCTAATGAGAGTAACTCTTTATCTCTTACACTATTTGATTGTCCTCCATGCTTACCGAAAGAGGTTGAATGTTATGTTCCTGTGGATTCTCTTGAAATATTCCCTATGAGTAAAACTTGTGAGAATAATTATGCTACTGTTATTCATGATAATCCATGCTATTTTGATAAATCTTATGATAATGCTTTGTGTGTGCCTGATGTCGAAATGCATGGTACTAAAGAATTTTGTTTAGCAAATGTTTATGATAAATCTCTAGATGATGGTCCTATGTTACTTGATACTATTAATTGTACTACTAATGAAAATGGGATTGGAGAGATCTTGACTTTATCTATGAGTCCCATATCTCTTGAGATTGATCAACCATCTTGTTATATTATTGATAAAAGTGTGTTTGAAAGTTTTAATCGCACCATTTTTGAGCTTGATAAAAATTATGTGTTTGGGAATCATGAAAAGCATGCTGTATGTGATAGTTATGTTGTTGATTTTGTTCATGAAGCTACTGAAAATTATTATGAGAGAGGAAAATATGGTTGTAGAAATTTGCATGGTACTAAAACACCTCTCTATGTGCTGAAATTTTTGAAGCTACACTTGTTCTATCTTCCTACGCTTGTTACTTTGCTCTTCATGAACTTGTTTATTTACAAGATTCCTTTTCATAGGAAGCATGTTAGACTTAAATGTGTTTTGAATTTGCTTTTTGATGCTCTCTTTTGCTTCAACTCTTGCGAGTGCATCATTAAAACTGCTGAGCCCATCTTAATGGCTATAAAGAAAGAACTTCTTGGGAGATAACCCATGTGTTTATTTTGCTACAGTACTTTTATTTTGTATTTGAGTCTTGGAAGTTGTTACTACTGTAGCAACCTCTCCTTATCTTAGTTTTGTTGCATTGTTGTGCCAAGTAAAGTCTTTGATAGTAAGGTTCATACTAGATTTGGATTACTGCGCAGTTACAGATTTCTTGTCTGTCACGAATCTGGGCCTAATTCTCTGTAGGTAACTCAGAAAATTATGCCAATTTACGTGAGTGATCCTCAGATATGTACGCAACTTTCATTAAATTTTAGAATTTTCATTTGAGCAAGTCTGGTGCCTCAATAAAATTCGTCTTTACGGACTGTTCTGTTTTGACAGATTCTGCCTTTTATTTCGCATTGCCTCTTTTGCTGTGTTGGATGGATTTCTTTGTTCCATTACCTTCCAGTAGCTTTGAGCAATGTCCAGAAGTGTTAAGAATAATTGTGTCACCTCTGAACATGTGAATTTTTGATTATGCACTAACCCTCTAATGAGTTTGTTTTGAGTTTGGTGTGGAGGAAGTTTTCAAGGGTCAAGAGAGGAGGATGATATATGATCAAGAAGAGTGAAAAGTCTAAGCTTGGGGATGCCCCCGTGGTTCATCCCTGCATATTTCAAGAAGACTCAAGCGTCTAAGCTTAGGGATGCCCAAGGCATCCCATTCTTCATCAACTTATCAGGTTTCTTCTATTGAAACTATATTTTTATTCGGTCACATCATATGTGCTTTACTTGGAGCGTCTATGTGCTTTTATTTTTGTTTTTGTTTGAATAAGATCGGATCCTAGCAATCCTTGTTTGGGGGAGAGACACGCTCCACTTTTTCATATGAACACTTGTTCTTCGTTTTACTTTTAATATACAATGCTAAAAGTTGGAAGCTACATCACTTATGGTTATTTGGTTGGAAACAGAAAATGCCTCATATTGTCTTGAATAATTTGACACTTGGCAATTGTTTTGAGCTCTCAAGTAGATCATGATTAAGTTTTTTCATGTAGTTTAAACCTATTAGTGGAGAACAACTGTAGAGCTTGTTGAAATTGGTTTGCATGATTGGTCTCTCTTAAGGTCTACATATTTTCTGGTAAAAGTGTTTGAGCAACAAGGAAGACAGTGTAGAGTATTATAATGCTTGCAAAATGTTCTTATGTAAGTTTTGCTGCATCGGTTCATACTTGTGTTTGCTTCAAACAACCTTGCTAGCCCAAAGCCTTGTACCGAGAGGGAATGCTTCTCGTGCATCCAAAACCTTGAGCCAACCACTATGCCATTTGTGTCCACCATACCTACCTACTACATGGTATTTCTCCGCCATTCCAAAGTAAATTGCTTGAGTGCTACCTTTAAACAATTCAAAATTTATCACCTCTGATTTGTGTCAATGTTTAATAGCTCATGAGGAAGTATGTGGTGTTTATCTTTCAATCTTGTTGGGCAACTTTCACCAATGGACTAGTGGCTTCATCCGCTTATCCAATAACTTTGCAAAAAGAGCTGGCAATGGGATTCCCGATCCCAAATTAATTAACAAAGATAGACACTCCTCCATGGTATGTGATTGTTGGACGGCACCCGAAGGACTCGGTTAGCCATGGCTTGAGAAAGTAGAGGTGGGGAGGAGTGTCATCATAATAAAACTAAAATAAAAAGGCACTCCTTCATGGTATGAGATTGTTTGCAGGCACCCGAGGATTTGGTTAGCCATGGTTTGTGAAAGAAAGGTTGGAAGGAGTTCCACACAAAAATAAAAATAAAATGGGAGCCGCTCTTTGAAGGTTTGTCTGGCAAGGGGGTTAGAGTGCCCACTACCATTCGTTGACAACAACAAACACCTCTCAAAACTTTACTTTTATACTCTCTATATGATTTCAAAACTTAAAAAGCTCTAGCACATGATTTAATCCCTGCTTCCCTCTCGCGAAGGGCCTTTCTTTTACTTTATGTTGAGTCGGTTTACCTACTTCCTTCCATCTTAGAAGCAAACACTTGTGTCAACTCGTGCATTGATTCTTACATACTTGCTTATTTGCATTCATTATATTACTTTGTGTTGACCATTATCCATGAGATATGTATGTTGAAAGTTGAAAGCAACTGCTGAAACTTAAATCTTCCTCTGTGTTGCTTCGATGCCTTTACTTTGAATTTATTGCTTTATGAGTTAACTCTTGTGTGAGACTTTTGATGCTTGTCTTGAAAGTACTATTCATGAAAAGTTTTGCTATATGTTATCTATTTGTTAGCAACTATAGATCATTGCCTTGAGTCACTTCATTCATTTCATATGCTTTGTAATAGTATGATCAAGGTTATGTAAGTAGCATGTCACTACATAAATTATTCTTTTTATCGTTTACCTACTCGAGGACGAGTAGGAACTAAGCTTGGGGATGCTGATACGTCTCCAACGTATCCATAATTTCTGATGTTCCATGCTTGTGTTATGACAATACTTACATGTTTTTCTTGCACTTTATAATGTTTTTATGCATTTTCCGGAACTAACCTATTAACAAGATGCCACAGTGCTAGTTCTTGTTTTCTGTTGTTTTTGGTTCCAGAAAGGCTGTTCGGGCAATATTCTCGGAATTGGACGAAACAACGCCAAAGATCTTATTTTTCCCGGGAGGCTCCAGAACACCGAAGGGGAGTCGGAGGAGAGCCAGGGGGCCACCACACAGGTGGGCCGCGCGGGCCACACCCCGGCCGCGCCGCCTGGTGTGGGGGCACACCTGTCGCCCTCCCGCGCCGCCTCTTCGCCTATTTAAGCCCTTTCGACCTAGAAACGCAGTACCAATCGACGAAACTCCGAAAAGACTCCGGGGCGCCGCCACCATCGCGAAACTCCGTTTCGGGGACGAAGTCTCTCGTTCCAGCACCCTACCGGGACGGGGAAGTGCCCCCGGAAGCCATCTCCATCAACGCCACCGCCTCCATCATGCTTCGTGAGTAGTTCCCCCATGGACTACGGGTTCTAGCTGTAGCTAGTTGGTATCATCTCTCCCATGTACTTCAATACAATGATCTCATGAGCTGCCTTACATGATTGAGATTCATCTGATGTAATCGGTGTTGTGTTTGTCGGGATCCGATGGATTGTTACGTTATGATTGTCTATCTACAAAGTTTATGAAGTTATTGTTGCTGCAATCTTGTTGTGTTTAATGCTTGTCACTAGGGCCCGAGTGGCATGATCTTAGATTTAAGCTCTATACTTATTGCTTAGATTGTATCTACAAGTTGTATGCACATGTCTATGTCCGGAACCAAAGGCCCCAAAGTGACAGAAATTGGGACAACTCGGAGGGAAAGGCTTAGATATGAGGATCACATGTTTTCACGGAGTGTTAATGCTTTGCTCCGGTGCTCTATTAAAAGGAGTACCTTAATATCCAGTAGATTCCCTAGAGGCCCGGCTGCCACCGGCTGGTAGGACAAAAGATGTTGTGCAAGTTTCTCATTGCGAGCACGTACGACTATAATTGGAAAACATGCCTACATGATTAATGATCTTGATGTTCTCGTCTTAATGCTATTTCAATCCTATCAATTGCCCGACCGTAATTTGTTCACCCAACACTTGTTATTGGAGAGTTACCACTAGTGTAGATAGCCGGGAACCCCGGTCCATCTTTCATCATCATATACTCGTTCTACATGTCATTGGAAGTAGTATCAACTATTTTCTCGGTGCCATTGCTCTCATATTACTGCTACTCGCTGCTGTGTTATCATGTTACTACTGCTCTCATATCACTGCTACTTTCACATCACCCCTGTTGCTAGTGCTTTTCCAGGTGCAGCTGAATTGACAACTCAGTTGTTAAGGCTTATAAGTATTCTTTACCTCCCCTTGTGTCGAATCAAATAATTTGGGTTTTACTTCCCTCGAAGACTGCTGCGATCCCCTATACTTGTGGGTTATCACATGTCATCCCCAAACTGATGGAAAAACTGAAGTAGTACATAGAATATTTTCTACTATGCTTTTGAAGAAGAACTTAATATTGTGGGAAGAATGTTTACCTCATATTGAATTTGCTTACAATCGTTCGCTGCATTCTACCACTAAGATGTGCCCATTTGAGATTGTGTGTGCTTTTGTTCCACGTGCACCTATTGATTTATTGCCTTTACCATTTTCGGTGCAAAATAATTTGGATGCTACACAACGTGCTGAATTGATATTAAAATTGCATGATACTACTAAAGACAACATAGAACGCATGAATGCTAAGTATAAAATTGCTGAGGATAGAGGAATAAAGCATGTTGTGTTTGATATTGGTGATCTTGTTTGGTTGCATTTGCGCAAAGACCGTTTTCCTGAATTACGCAAGTCTAAGTTAATGCCACGCGCTGGTGGTCCTTTTAAGGTGTTAGAGAAAATAAATAATACAGCATATAAACTTGAGCTTCCTGCAAAATTGCGTCCGGTTAGTCCTACATTTAACATTGCAGATTTGAAGTGGTACTTTGGTGAAGATGATGAGATCGCGTCGAGGACAGCTTCAATTCAAGAAGGGGAGCATGATGAACATCCCATCTATTGATACAACTGATGTACCTACAACCACACAAATACAAGGACCAATCACTTGAGCTCGTGCCAAACAACTTAACTATCAGGTACTTTCATTTCTTGAAACTATTCCTCATATACATGAGAATATGATGCTGCCTAAATCAGATTTGTTTGTTTCTCTTAGGAATGATGGACCTAGCATGGATGAGAAGGACAAGCATTGGAGCATGATCACACATGGAGGGGATGGCATCCAACATATCAGGATTGAAGAAGATGCTGCAAGTGGAGATTTCAGAACTTTGAAGCCACCATAATTGGAGATGAAAACATGGACGAAATATAAAGTTCTCCACTTCATAATTTCATCCATATGATTACATGGTGCTGCCTCACCTTTAGTTTTTGGCCAGACCCATGTCATTTTTGCAGGAATTAAGTCAGCCACTTTTTAGAGTCTGTATTGAAGGGGGAAAGGCCTTCTAGGGTTTGATTCGGCCACCATACGTATGGCTGGCCAAAACCCCACCATTTCCTCCTTTAAATACCCCCATAGCCGTCACGTTTAGACTCGGATTTTGATTAGATTAAAACTTAGGCATTGCTGCAACTCTCGTGTACTTCTTTTGAGGCCAACTCTCAGAACAAGACCGACTATTCGAAATCCCACCTTATTCAATAAAGATTTCATCTTTCATCTATAATATTTTGATTGCAATATTAGTTCTTACTTGTTCTCGATTTCAGGTAGGAATTAAGACCCTCGCTGGTCAGGCTGGCCGTGCATCCGCAAGATCAGTAATTCCCGGAGATTGTCATAGCGATTGCATTGGCGCACGAGCTTTGCACGTGTAGTCGGGTCGTCAAGCACGAACTCCACCAACAAATCGATGTTATCATACTCTCATCGAAAGATTGGACACATTTGCCCTCTCACGTGGTGGTTCTAGTAGTGGTTAATCTCTCTTGTGGTCTTGATTTTACCGAGTTGCTACTCTCTCCCCATGAGTGATTCTACCGTTTTCTTGCTGATCTCTCGCGTGGGATTCTACCTTGCGGTCTCTCCCTCGTGAATCTATTGTGATAGTGATTTGGGTCGCTAAGAGCAAACTGATTTTTACCGGATGTGGTGTGTGTTTGTACCTTATGTTCTTCGCCGAGTTTTTCGCGTTGCTCCTCTTTTCCCCTTGAATCTGTGAAGATTAAGCCAACCAAGATGTCAATCCCTATATTAGAGATAGAGAAATAAAGGGCTTTTGAGGCCAACGCCGTATAAACAATTAGGATATTTTCATCTTGACTCGTTGGCCCATGGAGGCCCATCAATTTTCCAAAATGGTATATATTGTGGAACCGGGAATTACATGAGGATTAGGGCCTCTCGCTATTGATGTAGGCGTCTAGTTGTGGGGATGCGAAATCATAAGTGAAGGATGCTTTGTTTCAAATGTTTCCCACAAAGGCTCGGGGTCCGGATGGTTTTCCGGCACAATTCTTCTGGAAACATTGGCATCTATGCGGTGAGGACATTACACGTATTTTTATTCGGCTTCGTAATGGAGATGATTCACTTGAGGATATTATTCCCAAGGTAAAAAAATCCTACATATATCTCTTAGTTCAGACCCATCAGCTTGTGCAATGTGGTGTTTGAAATTGCATCCAAGGTACTTGTGAACCGATTGAAGAGGATTCTCCTCGAGGTTGTTTCTGGAGAGAAGTCTTCTTTTGTTCCTGGTCGCCTCATTACTGATAATATAATCACGGCATATGGATGTTTGCATCTTATGAAGTCTAATAGGAGTAATAAGAATTCTCTTTGCGCTGTAAAATTGGATATGATGAAGGCATATGATCGCTTAGAATGGGATTATCTTGAGGCCACCATGAAGAAGCTTGGATTTGCCCCAAGGTTTGTTGACACTGTGATGAGGAGAGTGCGATAATTAAGTTTCGTTCTCGGTCCTTTTCAATGGAGCTCGCACCGAGAGTTTCAAACCCACAGGGAGACTATAGCAAGGTGATCCCATATCTCCCTACCTTTTTCTGTTGGTGTATGGGTGGTCTCTCTTGTTTTTTGAAACATGCAATGAGCTCAGGTGCTCTCACGGGTATTCAAGTGGCAAATACGTACCAAAAAGTTAATCATCTACTCTTTGAGATGATGACATTATTTTCTGCTAGGAAAATGTCAAGAATATTACCAATATGAGAGATATTATGGATATCTATTGCAACGCCTTAGGACAACAAATCAATGATGAGAAGTCATATGTGTTCTTTAGGAAAGGATGTTCTGAAGGTAATCGAAATAACATTAAACATGTCTTCAAATGAAGCTCTCAATAGCAAATATTTGGGTTTACCATCTGATGTTGGCCAATCCAAAAATGGCGATTTGGCGTATTTGAAAGATAGAATATGGAAACACGTGCAAGGTTAGATGGAGAAGATATTATGAAGAGGTGGTAAAGAAATCTTCGTAAAGTATGTGTTACAATCCATTCCCACATATTCAATGGCTTTGTTTAAACTCCCTAGGGGTTTATGTGATCATATAACCTCTATGATCCGAAAATTTTGGTAGGGGACTGGAGTAAGAAATGATAAAGGAAGGCGGCTTGGGTTTCTTGGGATACCATGACTATGACAAAGTACAGAGGATGTGTTGGTTTTCATGACTTGAAACTGTTTAACCTTGCTTTGTTGGCTAGGAACGTTTGGAGGATTTTGAATGAATCAGGGACTCTTAGTACAAGGGTGTCAAAACCGGTGTACTACCCAGATGAGTATATTCTCAATGTTGAAGT
>NC_061510.1:175397330-175494405 GCF_022539505.1 Lolium rigidum
AATAATGACTATGATATTCGACTATTATGCCTAGCAACAACATTATCCTGGGATTGCGATGAATGACATAATAGGCATTCGGACTTAAAAATCCGGGTGTTGACAATCACATTTGGTACCGAAAATGTCCTCCGAGTTCCCAGTTGGAATGGAATGGTTGCCACACCTATGGGCGATCCGGGGACTTCCAACTTCTTTCTCCCGTCCCTCTCTCCTCCTCCCACCTTGAGAGTCGCCTGCTCCCCTCCGGCTCCTCTCCCCTCCCTTCCCGGCGGCCTCGCCGGCCGGAGATGGTGGGGGAGGGGAGGACGGGCCTCCTCTGTATATAGTAGTAGTAGAAGTTGGCCCTCGTGCCAGTTTGGCCTTATGATGTCGAGGTGGATGCATCTGGAACCAGCGAGCAGTTCCAGAAGCGGCGTGGTGGAGGTGTGGTGCTCTGCGGAGCTCCGGCGGGCGGAGACAACGATCTGCAACACTTCTCCGGCAACCTCTTCAATAAAGCTCGATCGCGGATCCCGGGATTTCTTCAATCTGCAGAGTCCTTTTCTCTCCCCTTGTGGTCGTGGTGATAGACGAGAGAGAGGAGAGAGATCTGCAGATCCTGGTTCTCTGGCTTCGTGCGGGGGTCGCGAGCAGGTCGGTGCGCGCGATTTGGAAGCTGTGTCCACTCTTGGAGCTCACCAATACCGGCGACTGTGCGCCGAAGTTATTTGTGGCGTTTGGAGCCGCTCCTTGCCGGGAAGATTTTTTCTTCTGCGGCTGCTTTTCCTCTTCGAGAGGAACTTCATCAACTCCATGACGGGAAGTATCGCCGGCGCTGCTCCAAGTGGTCTAATCCCCGGCGGCGGCGCGGGTGCCCGGAACTGGAGTTGCCTCAGATGCGGCGGAGAGGACCGAGGACTTGATCGCTTTTTCACTTTTTTGTTTAGGGTCCTGCTTGTAAAAATTGAGGCCTTATCTCTAGTTATATGTTTAGCTAGGGGCCTCAATGCAACTTTGTACCTGCCGTTTGACTAATACAGCTTCCAGGCCCTTCAAGGCCTTACCCGTTCAAAAAAAAAATCTATGGGCAATCCCTCTTGCCCGAGCAGCCGCGCAGGCTTGTTAACAACACACCCGGTAATGGTACACTTGCATGCATTTGTTTACAGAAAAAAAACTTACAAGAGGATATGGTGAGCAGTGGTTCGCTGCGATTTGCTAGAGAAGCAACCAACCCTAATCTAGACCCAACCAAATCAGGCCACGACTAGTCCGTAGGTGTAGGATTATTGCAGCACACCACCCTGCGTTTGTGGTTTACTACACAGTTGTTGTTTGAGTAATAGGCATCTTAAACATTTTTGTCCAGACTTTATATATATTATATATCATTCACAAATGTCTTTTCCTTCCTCTAAAATCCAATAGACACAACAATAAGATATGATGTAAATCAAAATTATCGATTGAAAACACAAAACACGATACATAGTGGTCAAATTTCCAAAACTGTCAACTCGTGATAAATACATCCCGGACATCAGAATTAACACAAAAGGATCCAACGAATATGTACATCATCTCCAGGTCGTATCTCATCATCACCCCGGGAAACCCTTTCTTTAGATAACCCGCGTAAGGTAGCATATTCACTTGTCAAAAGCAAATACCACCGCAATTCACTACTCCAGTCAAGGGTTCTAATTAATCTGTGCATCATCTCCAGTCAAACATCTTTGTCCACCCAGTAGCAGTGGCGGAGCTTGGAAGAAAACCTTGGGCGGGCCAGGCTAAAAGTAAACACAAAAAATGCAAAACTGAAGAACGAATTAGCATTCATTTGTGCTATCAAATTGCTATCCAAGAATTGGGAAAAAGAAATGAGTACTTGAGCAAGGAAATTGGGGAAGATTAGGGCTTGATTCGGCCGGAGGGTTGTGGCTGTGCGGTGTGGCTCCTTGCGGGCTGCAGCTGCGGCGTTCCTCATGCCGCCCCCTGGTTGCGGGTGGTGGTGCAGCGTTGCAGCCATTGTGCCAGCCACAGATTCTCCTGATTCCCGCTGGTTTTTCTATCCAAATCGCTAGACCTCGCGAGTAGGAATAGCTCCGACCCCGCAGATGGTGCATGTAAAATGGGACGAAGGTGATATTGTTAGTGTATGTCATCTGTATGTGTACGGTGTACAGAGTAGTACTCCGACCGTACACGTACCTCCCTTGTACTGCCACGTAGGGGGCTTTTTCCTACCTATATAACACGCAATCGATGGCCTGAAACGGTACGCATCGTTCCACACAATTCCACATGGTATCAGAGCGGGTCTCTTCCCGACTCTAGCTGTCAAAACCCTAAACCAGCCCGACGCCGCCACCGCCAGCCGCCGCCGCATCCTACCACCGCCGCTCGCCGTCGCCGCCTCGCCAAAACACACAACAAAACCATCTGCTGCCGCCGCTACTTGCCGCCGCCACAGATCCAATCAAATCAAGCCCAAAACCACCGCCGCCGCCGCTCTCCTAGCTGCTGTCGTAACCAAACCCTACATACAAAACCACGCCGCCGCCGCTCTCCTAGCCACCGCCGCGTTCAAGTCCTACACCCAACATCCACGCCGCCACTGCTTTCAGCCGTCGCCGCGTCTACACGTCATCGGCGGCCATGTCTTCGTCATCATCCTCGGTGACCAACCTCGCTGCCGCTCTTGGTGCAGCCCCGTCACAGCTCTTAACACGCGATAATGCTCTTATTTGGAGGGCGCTTGTGATCCCTGCTCTCCGTGGTGCCCATGTTCTGGATCTTGTTGAGGGTATTGAGAAGCCGCCAGAGAAGCTTCTTGAGACTGAAGATGTCAACCACAAGAAGGTTACCATCCCCAACCCTGAGCATGCGGCATGGATCTCCCGTGACCAACAAGTCCTTCGATGGATCCTCAATGCCTTGTCTCCCGATGTACTTGTACATGTTGTTGGCATGGAGTCTTCTGCCAAGGCATGGGCGGCTATCAACGAGTATGTGTCCTCCTCGTCCAAGTCTCGTGTCCAACAACTCCGTTCAGCTCTCAATGACACTCGTAAGAATGATCTTTCTGCTGAAAAATACTTTGCCAAGATGAAGTGTATTGCGTCTGAACTTGCTGCAATTGGGAAACCCCTTGATGAAGGTGATCTTGTCTGGTATATACTTCGTGGTCTTGGTAGTCATTACAATAATTTACGTACTGCTGTTAATGCAAATCCTGGCACTACATTTTCTGAGTTACTAAGTCAAGTTCAAGCCTATGATAGCATGCATAAAACTGAAGATGTGGGTTTTTCTTCCTCGGCTAATGTTGCTCGGCGTGGCAACAATGCTCCTCCGCGTGCCCCTGATCGCCCGCGCCAACAGCAGTATGATGATCGCCCACGCCAACCACAATATGATGACCGTGGTCGCGGTGATGACCGTGGCCGTGGTGACTACCGTGACCGACGCGATGACCGCGGTCGCCGTGAAGTCAAATATGCAAACAAAATCTCATTTACATTTGTTACGTGAAAGTTGTGCTTGTTTTTCAATTCGTAGTGTAGTTGGAGAAGGGAATCTTCTGGTATGAGTGGTCACATGTACGGTCCCCACTGGTAGGCATCCCAATGACATGCAATGGCTCAGATTTCACTTGCGTCCCATTTCATAAGCATTTTCGCTTCTATCCAGACGTACTCGACCGGGAGAGTCGAGCGAACCAGCGAGACATGGAAGGGAACTGCGGCCTACGGACTGAACTTTGGATGGATATACGAGTCAAATTTCTTTTTTGCCAAAACCTGGGCGGGCCATGGCCCAGTTTGGCCTCAACTAAACTCCGCCAGTGCCCAGTAGGATTCAGCAACCACCGAAAAGCAAAGAGAAATCTTTGTACATAATAATCCTTCGCTTGATCATTTGCTGCCTATGCATGTGGATTGCTCATCATCGCAAATGCAAGCTGCCTAGGGGTGGAAACAGATCGGAGCGAATCAGATAGTGCCCTTTACATATCGTTTTAATATTTTCAAAACGAATACATTTGTAGATACGGATGTTGCTGAATATGAACTCGGAGCGGATGTTACTCGAATACGAATACATATCGGATGTTTTCTCAATTTGAAGCGGATGCAAGTATAAAGAAATAATAGACTCATGTCTTGTGTTATAATGAGTCAACTATAGAATCGTAGAGAGATAAATATGCTGATATAATGCATAGTAGCTTCAAGTTCAATCACATAAAAAACATTTGACTAATTTGCAAGTTTCTCTAGGTTAGTTAATTGACATATTAGGACCGATTACTAAAATTGGCTAATATAATCTTATTTGAATATGTATATATCTATTTTCATATCCACATTTATTATTTTTGTAAAACGAATCTAGATGTTTACTATTTTTATTTCCACGAACATCAGGATTCGAATATTACTACTTCTATTTTTAATTTCTCGAATATAAATATCAGATAATACGGATTATCCATTATCAGTTTGTATCTCCAAAACTGCCTATACGGGCAACGTGAATTCATCTTTGCTTTCTCTCTCTGCCATCTCACTCCATCGTGAATAGTGATCAGCAGCAAAGCTCCCACGCACTACACATGCGCACCAAAATAAGGTAAAAAGATATAAAGCTAATAATGCACGGAAATATTCTCATCTCGCGCTCCAGCGCCGCCTTTCCGGCTATAGATGGATCAATCACTGAGCGATTATATTCCCGGAGTATATCTCCGCCGCGGGCTTCCTCGATATCACATCATTAGCTCCCTGCGGGCGCATGCACGCGGCTGTGAGTTGTGACACGACACGATTGAGGAGGCGACCGACACGAAGAGGATTTCATGGCTTGGCTTCCCGCACACAAAAGACAAGGAGATTCTGAGCGAGATGTGAGAGGCGGGCAGCTCATCGATCACTTGGAAAAGAGCACATCATTTGCACAATGCGCGCCCACTATCGACATCGAGAATGAAATGATAGGGAAAACAGGAGACCTTGCCGTCTATCTATCTTGGCTGTTAAGGAATTCTCTGTGATGGCGGCACACGGTCTGTGTTACGTATACGTTTGTGCAGGGCTTTGCTACGAAATAGTACTGTAAGCTGAGCTCTTCCCACTCTACCAAGTGAGCGATAATAAGAGAAGTTCACATGCAATTTTCCTCCTTCCTTGCTTGTCTCGTCACGCATCTCTCGTTTCCTGAATAGAGTTTAGGACTTCTTTCATATGATAGAAAATTGTAGAAATATAAAAAACATAGAATTACGATATCATGGCTAGTTGAATTCTATATAAAAATGAGTTGTGTTTGATCGTGCTAAAGAAAATTTTCCAAGAGGTACGACCTAATATTTTATTTCTATAGGATTTGCACTACAAGATTTCTATATGATTAGTTCATATAGGATATGTTCCTATGAATGAAACAACTAGTGTAGAAAATTTTTCTATAGAATCTAAATTCTACACAATTCCTATACTATAAATCAAAGAAGTAGAGACCATTTTTTTTTTGCGAATAAGTAGTAGAGACCATTTTGGTGGTGGACAATCCTTTTTGCTTGGTGCACCAAGTAAAATGTATATGTGTTAACATGCGAGTGCATATTCGACGCATGTCAAGGTATTTCACTGCGTGACGGTTCAGCCCTTGGTGCCTCCTCCTCCTAGGCTATACATGATAAGAGAGACATAACAAATCTAGAATTGTCTATTATGCCCCCTCTCTGACAAATTCCTTTGCCTGCCCTACTCTATAGTCTTTCCCGTCCCGGCGATTGTATGCACACCCGTCCAGGAGAACATACCTTCAAAGCTCTGTTCATTGAGATCCTGCACTAGGATACAACAATAAGGTTTTTGGGGAGCATCTCGGTGCGACCAGCTCGCCTCCGTTCTTGTTCTGCATCGCTGATTGTGCGTCTTCTTTCTCCACAGATCCAACGACATCAACAACACCATGATCTAGTTTTGGTTCCACATTATCTAAGGTTCAATGCATTTGATTACGTGCTAAATAAGTTGAAACAGATATCTTCTTTACAACTAAGACTGGAAATGGAAGCGGTCAACATTAGGGTACCTCTACCACCTTTAGTTCAAAAGGTTAAACTAACTTTTCCAAAGTAATGATGTCTATTAAATGTTAGTTTTTTTGAACTTAAAAAAGTACTCCCTCCGTCCCAATGTAAGACGTCTAAGGATTAGTCAAAAGTCAACGTCTTTTTAAGTTTAACCAAATTTATACACAAAAACATAACCATTTACAGTATTGAATCAGCATGAATAGATTCACCATAAAATATATTTTCTTAATATGTCCATTCGATATTGTAGATGTAAATATATTTTTCTAAATATTTGGTTAAAGTTAGTAAAGTTTGACTTTTGACCAATCCTTAAACGCCTTATATTTTAAAACGGAGGGAGTAGATAGTACGTTGTTATTGATCCACTTGCATCTCTAACTAAGATTTTACTTGCAACATGGGCTGCATGCCTGCAAGTGAGAAAAATAACCTAGAGATTTAAATTGCATCGTGATTTGTGAGTTGCAATATGAATTGCAAGTAGAATTCAATAACATCATATGAGAATTAAGTTAATTTAGCCACTCCCGGTTATTTAAGCCATGTCACATACGGTAGCCTGTGTAGGCAGACAAAAGTGCCCTTTTGAACCCTGTCGTCCATGTATGAATTACTCCATTCGTCCAGTTCACAAGGCTTATGTATGTCTCTAGGTCGTAAATTTGATGATGATAATGCAACATATGTATTATAAAATATATATCATTAGAAAGCTTAGATGTTCTACTTTCTAATGATATAATTTTTATATTATACAAATAATATTATGTTGACCAAATTGACAATCTAGAAATACGCGCAAGTCTTATGAACTTGTCCACCTCCTCCCGACCCCCAAACCCTAGGCCCCTTCCGCCGCCGCCGCCGGGCAAAGCCCGTGGGGCGTGGCGGCGGCGGCGGCCCTCCCTCGTGACGCGGCAGGGACGGCGGCCATGGAGCCTTCACGACGCGGCGGCGGCGACCCTTCCCCCTCCCGGATGGCTGGGCGGGTCGGACGGGGATGGAGGGACGGCGGCCCTCCCGTCTCCCGCAGATGGACAGGGACGGTTGCTAGTCTGTGCTGCGGCCTCCCCGCCTCCCATCGGCGGCAAGCCGGTGGTGGCTGGTGGTGGCGGACAGCGCCATCCCCTCCGCCTCGCGCCGGTGCGGGGCGATGATCTTGGGCTTCTCCCGCGGTACGAGGTCGCCCGGGGCAGCAGCCTTAGGTTCGACGGTGGAGGCGGCCTTCTTCTTCGCCAGAAGAGGTCAGCTGGTTGCTGGGGTGGCGGATCATGAGATCCCTTTACCCGGCGATGAAGATCTAGTCGACGACGAGCTAGCGGCGAAGGGCCACCGGTGAACACCGCGCCTTGACTTCGTTCTTGGCGGATGATGGAAGCGGCTATTGGCGTCGTTCCCCTGCGAAGGCATCATCTTTGTTGGCCTCTCCGTTTGTTCTCGCCGAGTTGGGGACTCGCGGCTGTCGGTGAAAACCGTGTCAAGATTGGCGGGCGATGGCGGCATTATGCGTCGTTTCCTTCTTGAAGGCATCGTCGTCGCAGTCCGCGGGAACTCACTCCTGCTGCTCCGGAGGAAACTCTAGATCCAGCCATGATCGGATGATGATGGCGCTCCTTGCGTCGTGATACCTCTTGAGGCATCGTTTTTGGAGCAGCGGCTGGATGGAGGTGGTTTTTGGTGGAGTGGTGTTCATCTACCACGCTGTCGTCGATGATTCGTAGCGACGTGGAGCTGCGGGGTTTCGAAGACGGGCGAGGACTGCTGGATGCGGGCAGGATGGTGGAGCTGTTTGGTGTTATGATGGCATCGATGGCAGGCCTGGCACGGTCAATGCGTTGATCTCGTTTGGAGATGGGTTCGAGATAGATGGCGGTTGCGAATTCTGCGACGTGTGCAATGGCACACCCTCAGGGTTTTGCTTTTTGTTTGATATGTGTTGGTGTACCGTCAGGGAGTATGGTCTTGTTCATGGTCCCCCCTTCATCGTAGGTATAGCGAGTTGTCACTAGGAAGGAGGCTTCGAGTTGATCTTTGTATTCCCCTGTAAGGTATTGCGAATAGTTTAATAAAAAAGAAAGCTGTGTGCATCCTTTGGATGCAGAGGCTGGGGCTATGCTCCTGGATCGAAAAAATGAACTTGTACGGAGGTAGTAGTACTACGTCGGTAATTCCATGTACCAAATTGCCTGTCTCATTATGTATGCACGCATGGCCACTTGACAGTTGACAGAGAGATCCTTAATCAAAACACATAGACAAGAGCAAAGGTTGCTGCTAGCTGAGCCCCGGCTGGCCGGCCTATAAAATCCGTTTCCCACCACAGCCAAAACCCCCCTTCCGCCGCACTCTCGTCTCGTGTTAGCTCAACACGTAGTAGCGCCGCACTCTCGCTCGCTCGCGAATCACTAGGCGCGCGCGACATCCTTCTAGTTCAAGACATATAAAGGAGGAGAAACACGCCACATGAAGCAGCCACTCTCCGATTCCTCCTCCTGCCCAGCTAGCGCTAGCCACGGCAACCACCGTCTGGGCAGCTACGAGCCCACCTCCGTGCTCGACCCCATCGCCACCTCCACCTCCACCTCCACCGGCAGCCCCGCCACCACAGTCGCTGCACCAGCGCACGGCGGCACCCTGCAGGCCACGCCGCATCATCCGCCCGACGACTGGGACGCACTGTCCTGGCTCCTTTCCCCGGACGACCAAAAGAACGGGACCGGCGAGCTCTTCTCGTTCTCCCTCAACGCGCAGCAGCACTCCTCTCCATTCGACGTCCTGGCTGACCCGTTCGACCCGTACAGCTGCTCCCCGCCGGCGGAGTCCCATGAGCAGCATCTCCGGGCCGCCGCGGAGGCCGTCTGGGCGGGGGACTCGGTCGCCGCGAGCGGCATGCTGGCTCGGCTCACCCAGGCCCTCCCGCGCCCTCCCCGGACGCCGCCGCAGCGCGCGGCGTCCCACTTCGCGGAGGCGCTCCAGTCCCTCCTCGCCGCGCCGGACCAGTTCCTGGCGCGGCCCGAGCGCCCCGCGGTGTCCGCCGCCGACGTGATACGCCGAATCGGCGCGCAGCGAGCCTTCGCGTGCCTCTCGCCGGTCCCGCAGTTCGCCAGCTTCACGGCCAACCAGACCCTCCTCGAGGCGTTCGAGGCGCCGTTCCACATCGTCGACTTCGACCTGGGCCTCGGCGGCCAGTGGTCCTCCTTCGTCGAGGAGGTCGCCGCTCGACGGCTGCCGTCGCAGCACGCCACGGCTACGCCGGCCGTCCGCGTGACCGCCGTCGTGCACGAGGAGACCGCCGAGACGCTGCTCGCCGCCGACAACCTTCGGGACTTCGCGTGCGGCCTCGGCGTGCGCTTCGCCATCGACGTCGTCCGGCTCGACGCGCTCGCCGTCGGCAGCATCCGGGCCTCCGGTGACGAGGCTGTCGCGGTCGTACTCTCTCCGGCCATCTTCCGACACCTCGCCGCGACCAGGCCTGACGCTTCCGACGCGCTCCTGGAGTTTATCCGGCGCGCCGATCCGCGGGTCGTGGTCTTGGTCGATGCTGAGGTCGCGTTGGGCGCAGGGGAGGGCGTGGCGCCGCTGATGCGCAGCGTGGAGTCCTGCGCGGTGCTGACGGAATCCGTCGAGGCGGCCGCCGCCGTGAGCGCGGGCGAGGACGCCATGCTACGCGTGGATCGTGGCGTCGTCAGGGAGAGGGCCTACGCGGCGGTGCGGTCTTGGTGGAGCCGGTGCGAGCCATGGAAAGAGACGGTGGTGCGCGCTAGGTGGGCGCCAGCGGCGCTCAGTGATCTCGCGACGGCGCAGGCCGAGTGGATCGTGAGGCGGGCACCGGTGGAGGGCTACCGCGTTGTCCGGCGGGACGGCGCATTGGTGCTCTGCTGGCACGGCTACGACATGGCCGCCACGTCCGCATGGAGGTGCTGAGGAAATATGTATATGCACAACTAGTGTAACTTACCTTTATTTTCTCACTCACAAGAAATTATTACTAGCTTCCGGAGTATATTCCAATCTTAACCGTCCATGAAAACTTAATGGGTCAAGCTCCGGATGCTTCTTTTTTTTCCTTCCGTTCTTACTTGTGGGTCTACTCCAATCAGGTTTTTCTTTTCTCGTCTCGTGCCCCTCCAACTACCGGTCAAAAGACTTTAGAGAATTTTGAATATCTAGTTCTAAAACAGGGTCAAATAAAGTTCATATGTACAAATATATCATGTTAAGCATCGACGTGATTGAAAGGCCTCGTGAAGTCTCAACTACGCTCGTGAGGTCAAGTACTATCTGCCAATTTTTAGGACCTTTACGTCTAGTCTCGCTATCTAAATATTTTTGACGTAAATTTATTTACAAGAGGTTTCAAACCCGCGATTTGTTGGCTGAAAATAAACATCCTACCTACAATATAACACATCCACTCACAAATACGCACGGAGGCTCATCCTTATGGAGCGCACGCACACATATATCCCACTCCTATGAGCACATCCGAGAGACTAGCTAACAGATCTTGACGGACATGTTACCTACCACTGAAAGAATAGCGCCGATTAAATCCTGAAATAAATCTAAATAAATAAAACTCATGCTAAATCTAAGATTTGAACCTGTGTGAGCTAGTTCCACCAGAAGAAACCTAACCACCGGACCATTATAATTTAAGTTGTGGTGGCTACTCTATTTCTTTTGAGCATGAAAACTCGAAACTCGAAGTTTAATTAAATTAACCAAGTGGTAAAATACCGAAAAAATCTGGTTATCGGAAACCAGATATTGCGGTTCCCTCAAATTTTTTTTTTGTCTCCAATTACATCTTTGGACACACAAAAACTCCAACACTCCAACATGAATGCACAATAACAACATAATGAGGAGACGACTTACACATATTTCTTCTTTTAGCATACCATCTTTCTAATTTATGAATGTTTCGTAATTCTCATTACGGTGAATGGCGTCAGAGTCATAATTCAAGCTCGGGGAACAAACATATGACAAACACTTGGAGTTAGAGATCATGCATGGGCTATGCAAGAAGCCTAATGATTACATTGTTTATCCAAATATAACTGATTACATTGTTCAGTTTCTTAACAAGCTTATCAGGCGTGTCGAACCAACTATAGTGTTTATAAAATAGAGCTACGCCTAAGGTTTTGATCTCGTTAAGTAAGCCGAGTCGAGTTAGCTAGTTAAATAATGAATATTTAGGAGTTGAACTACCCTTTGTTCAAAACAAAAGAATTGAACTACTCCCCCCTATCCATATTAGTTGCCACTAACATAGATGTATTTAGACATATTTAGTTCTAGATACATTCATACTAGTAACAAGTAATATGAATTGAAGGGAGTAGCTCATTAGTTAAAAATGGGAGGGAGCAATGGAAACGAGGAGAGAAGCTTGCTAGGCTTTGATTTGTTTTCCTCTTGTTACAGAAATGGCACGATGCTGGCAAATTTCTTTCAACATAGTACTCCCTCTGTTCCATCAAAAATGTCTCAACTGATAAAGTTGAGATTTTTTTATGAACGGAAGAAGTATTTCCTTTGATTTAAAATAATTGCTAAAAATGTTAGCTTTGCAAGGAACCTTCAAAAGCGAAATTAGCACGTCACTGCAGCGAGAAATTCTCGTGAGGTGGAACTGCTTTCAGATTAGCACATTTGACTAGATGCTGCTTTTTATTTGGGTTTTGCTTCTAAGGGCATGTACAATAGTTGATAAGATTATTTTATCTTAATGCTGCCACGTAATCTAGATATAACAATAAAACATGATGTATAATGGGTTATTTTTTAGTCTTATCTTTTGTAACGAGACATCCTAAATTTGTGCTGAGAGAGCTTGTGCTAAGAGATCAAAAAAGAAGGTAAAGTCTTTTTTTATCTTCCTCTTTCCTCCATCTCAGCGTTTATCCTACCTGGCACTGCTAAGATATCACCATTGTACATGCTCTAAGCTACTACTGTTTTGTCTTAATAAGCGTGACGAAACAATGCGTTGACCATAACTATCCTTGCCTTCTCTGCACACGCGTCACAAATGACAGAGAGACTATCAGCGTTCATCCACATCATTCATCAGTGAAGGGGGAGCGGCCGCTGCTAGGAAGAGGGGATCTTGTTCCGTTGATTTGGGAGGCCGGAGATGTGGTGCGCGTCGTGCCTAGCGTCCGCCTGCGCGGGCTGCGCCTGCAACCTCTGCACGTCGGCGGCGGCGTCCATCACCCGCCGCTCAGCCCGCCTCGCCTACTGCGGCCTTTTCGCCGCTTCCCTCATCCTCTCCTTCCTCCTCCGCCAGTTCGCCGCGCCTCTCCTCCAGCAGATCCCCTGTACGTACGGTCTCCAGCTATCCTAATTCCTCTTTGATTTTAGCAAGTTTTTAGCTGTCAAAAAAATTTACTCGTAGCAAGTTTTTAGCTGAGACCGATCTTGTCGCGATTAGTATCCGGTTTCTCTGATACTCGGTAGTTGCAACGTAGCGTGCTAGATCGTGCTGAATTTTTTGGAGTGATTGGTTGTTTGGTTGATTATGAATTGGGGAATTTTGGGATGCCTTCCAATTATTACTGCTCTGGTTTATCCATTTCGCCTTCTTACGCAGTCACATAATGTGAATAACATGTCAAATTAGGGTAAACTGGAGATGGCGATGCCCATATCTACTGTTACGTGTACAAACTTAGAAAGTGGAGCTACTATTTGAATGAAATATATTTTGTGACTGAGATAAGGTAGCATTGTCATTACTGGATTTTGAAATTCAAGGCCAGATACGTGTACGCTTAATACTAGGTAGTATTTGTAATCGAGGTAAAAAAATGTTTTCTTTAGAACATCTGGTTGTGTCAACTGTGCTGAAGTGTAGAGATGATATGTGTTCTTATAAAGTTATAAGTACCATAATTTGGCATGTGAAACTTATGTTTGTTAGTTTTTGGTAATACTGGTTTCCTTCCTTTCCACTGGTTTCCTTCGTACTTAAAATTGAGGAATTATCGGTCACAGGACAAAATGAAGTCTATAAAAATCAGTTGTCCCATGAATTTTGTTTCTTTTGTGACGTGATTTTCACTTGAATGATGTCTAAAGTCTGATATGTACTGAACTCTAGGGATAAATACGTTTGATCAAACACCACCAGAAGAATGGTTTCAAATGAACGCTGTTCTTCGTGTCAGCTTGGGCAATTTCTTGTTTTTTGCAACATTTGCTCTCACGATGATTGGTGTCAAAGACCAGAATGATCAGCGAGACGCATGGCACCATGGTGGGTGGATTGCAAAGTTTGCTGTCTGGGCTGTTCTCGTTATTCTTATGTTCTTTGTCCCCAACGTCGTCGTTACTATCTATGGTAAGCTCCTTTTGCTGTTCATTTCTTATATTGTTAAGTTTATTTGCATAGCAATGTTAATCTCGTTCATGCTTTCTCCCGTTTCTGTTGATGTGCGTGCATTTCCCCTTAGTGGGTCAGTTGGTTGGTTGGGGGTTTTCTCTAAATATAAAGAAGTAGTTCCAACCTGGCAAGAATAAACTCGAACTTTAGAGGCTTTATGTGATGAAAAATCTGTTGTGGGTGAAGATTCAGTTATGCTTGTGAAGCTATTTCAAGAGTTGCAAGTTGCCCATAGGAATTTCCAAATTTGAGAGCTTTGTGTTCCGTATAATGGGGATCTTTTTAGGCTGTGGACCAGCAAATTTTGGTTACCCTTGAATGTCTCTTACTGGCCTTAGTGGTGGATCAGGGTAAATAGGGATAAATTTATTTCCAGAAACCGGCTGACATGTTCTATAGGGATAGATTTACTTCAGATAGTATGTCGCGTGGCTTGGGCAAAATAGGTTAAATTTCTTTCCCAAAACCAGCTCACATGTGCTATTGCTACGTCTTCACCTAAGATAGTATTTTGGATCGACTTTACCTAAGATAGTATGACTGTATCCAATCAAAGAAATCTCCTAAATAGGGTTAGTATGCCCTACATCCACTATTTTTTGGAGAACTTCCTTAGTACACAGGTTCGGCGGAACTAGGTGTATGCAATACTGCATGTAGATATCTAAGATTTCTCTCTTTCATTTGATAATTTTACCATCGACTGAACTTACATTGATAACTTCATATAACGACATACCACTTTGACGCATACCAGATTTTATGTCGAAATCAAAGGGGCCTGTTTGTTTTAGTTGACTAATGGTTTCCTCTAACTCTAAGATTCATCATTGCAGAGGTACTGTCAAAATTTGGATCTGGCTTGTTCCTTCTGGTTCAAGTCGTGATGCTTTTAGACTTCACAAATAATTGGAATGACTCGTGGGTTGAGAAGGATGAGAAAAAGTGGTGAGGGCACTACATGACAGCTAGTAATTCTTGAACCCAAGCTTGTGTTGTTACTTTCACTGATTCTGTCATCTCCTATAATGTTCAGGGAAATAGCTTTGCTGGTAGTGACTGTGGCTTGCTATCTCTCTACGTTTGCCTTCTCTGGAGTGCTCTTCATGTGGTTCAATCCCTCTGGTCAGGATTGTGGTCTCAACGTGTTCTTTATTGTGTTGACAATTATCCTTGCTTTTGCATTTGCAGTAATTGCTCTTCACCCCCAGGTGACATACTACTTTCACCCATTTCAGTATATGTATCTTTCCCTCTGAACATATTCATTGGTGGAGTTTGGAATGAAAATTAGGTGCGGGAGTGACGTGCAAATTAGTCTATTTAGATGTGACTATTTTCTAGCTTAATAACTCAAATACTAATACTAATCAATGAAATTGCACAAGTGGAAATTGCTATTTTTTCTCCCATTGAACACAAGATGTGCTTCCAACTGTAGGTTCTCCGTATTGAGTCAAAGCTATTTCTTTGTGATTTTGTATACCAAATCTCCCCTGCAAAAAGAAAAGTACTTATCAAGTCTATGATGCACTTGGACATTTTGACCTTTTGACTTTGCATGACCACATACTAGCATATCACTGTTATTCCTTTTGCACGTAGGTTAGTTTGTCAATTGCTCTTGAATGTTATCAGAGATTTTTTTTATCTTGCACATTCATCTAACAGATGTTGAACCGTGCTTAGTACATATGATGCTGAATTCATTCAGTTTCTTGTTCTTACCTGAAAAAATATTGATTAACATTCTGTTCATATGTTATACCGTTCCCTTTTCCAGGTCAATGGAAGTGTTATGCCCGCTTCTATTATTTCTGTTTACAGTGCATACTTGTGTTATACTGGTCTGTCCAGTGAACCCGATGACTATGCCTGCAACGGGCTTCACAGGCACTCTAAGCAGGTCTCAATGAGCTCCCTTATACTTGGGATGCTCACTACTGTGCTCTCTGTAGTGTACTCCGCCGTTCGCGTGGGATCTTCCACTACTTTCCTTTCGCCACCATCGTCTCCTAGATCTGGTAAGAATGTACAAATATATGAAATACCTACTGCCCTCGTGCTTGTTTGACGCTGGAAATCATGTTGCTTGACAATGCAATAGGTGCCAAAAATCCTTTACTTGGTGACACTAATGTGGAGGAGGGCAAGGCCGGTGGCGAAGCGCGCCCCGTGAGCTATTCTTATACCTTCTTCCACCTTATCTTTGCCCTCGCGAGCATGTACTCGGGCATGCTTCTTACAGGATGGATGAGCGTGGCTTCTGAGAAGTCGGAGCTGATGGATGTCGGATGGACGACCGTCTGGGTGCGCATATGCACAGAGTGGTCTACCGCAGCACTGTACATCTGGACCCTGGTTGCTCCGCTGCTCTTTCCTGACCGGGATTTCTCATGATCAAGCTGTTGTACCATCGTGAGCATGTCCGTTGCAGTTCTTGCATGTTATTCATGAATGTAAAGTGTTAACCTTTGGAAAGAGTGTGTATATATGTCCACCACGCTTGTTGTCTTGAAAAGTACATACTAGGTTGGAATTGTGAAATCAGTATATGGCTAATTTGAATTTAACATTGGTCACTATCATGATGCATGCAAAGTGGATATTATGTGAATGAAATGTTTTGGGGCATCCAGCTTTGCATATTTTATTTGCTGAAGAGGGAACATACCAGCCCAGGACAGGGTGTTATTGCTGAAGAGCCTGCACAAACTATATTGTAGCATATGAGTGAAGTCACGCTTCTGTTCACGCCTCCTGTAAAAACTATGTGGCCTGTTGTTGCCTGTCAAATGGCCTGAGGCTGGCAGCGTGGAAGAATTACAAGTGTGGTGGTGCGGAGGAGGTAGAAGCAGTTGCCTCTGTTGGCCTGATGATGGCACATCGCCATATTTCTCAACCTGTAGTCGTTGCCGGAGGAGCGAAGGAGTTAGCAAGTAGGAACATGGAAAGTACAATGCAAACTTTTTGACAATGAAAGAGCTTTACACCGCTACATAGTCTACAAACTTACTTTCAGATGTTATACTTCTTTTTTTGGCGAAAAATCCACTGATCTATTAATAATCATCAGCCGGTAGTACAAATAAACCAAAAGGAAATAAAAAATTACAAATTGGCATTTGGACCACCTAGCGACGACTATAGTTGGCACGAGCTGAAGCAGCGTCGTTGTCCTCGCCCCTTCATTGCTGGAACCCGACAAAGCTTGTCATAGTAGAGTTTATTGTAGTAGACAGACGGGAAGTCGTCATGCTAAGACTCCAAAGAATCAGCGCATGACCGGACCCTGGAGATCCGACGGGAAGACAACTCCACGCACCCTCTCAGCGCTAGACGCACCACCGGAGCAAGGATAGAGCGAGGAGGACATTATTCCGACTTCAGAATGTATCCGCCGTCTCACCATCCCAAAAGTGAAAGCGAAAAGCAAACTAAATTAAGAACGAAAACTCCCGCTAGCGAGGGGCCGTGGTCCGACCCACCTCCAAGGCCCCAAGGCCCACCGGCAGAGCAAACTGGGGGTGTCACCTACTTCAGATATTATACTCCACACTGGTATAATTTTTATGTTATACAATTTATATTATTTTTTGTCAAATAGATGATTTAAGGATACGCGCAGATCTTCGCACCATCTCCACTTCACAAAAACACGATTAGCTCTCCAATGTGGGCCAAAATCATGGTCCAAATTAAGTATATGTTGGGTCTATAGTGTGATTGGATGCCCCGGGTCTTCTCTTATGCATGAGTAAGTCCCTGTGTCCATGAATAAATGTATTTCTATCTTTTATCTTACGTCAAACATATATTCTTTTTATCAACGTTATAGGAAAAAAAAAGAATTTACGAGACTAAATTAGTATTACTAGATCAGTTTTGAAACGTAGTTTCATAATATACCAACTTATGTTATACCCCGCGGAAAATAACGCTTTGTGGCTCCTGCTCTCGCCACCAGCGGGCGATGGTGTGGGTGAACCCTATCCCGTCCCAACACCCCCCATGCCACCTCCCGCTGCCCTGCCGCCGCCGGAGGGAGCCCACGGGAAAAGCCCACGTAGTGCCGGCGGCTGCGGGATCTCCTCTACCCACACGCTAGGGTGGCCTAGTGGGGCGGTCGCAGCTAGCAGCGGTGGGCTTCAACTACGACCGATGGTGCATCGAAGTTCATGGCTGGCATGGTGGCCTAGGGGGCACAACTGCGGAGCTTGGCGGTGAGAATATGAGATGTGTCGGCAATGGGAGCATCAGAAGGAGGCGCGCCAGTATGGGCCCGATTTGGGTCTGCCGCGGACTAGGGAATGTCGTGAGTTGGAAAGAGTTGCGTCGAGGCGGTCTGATGTGGGCATAACCCTTTGGGTACTCGACATTGCCATACCCGGTGCAAACTATGAAGCTGGACCAGCACAAGGACTCGACAAGCTGGACCTGCACGCATCTCAACTTGGACTACAAGGAAAGAAGACTCCAATACGAATCCTACTAGGACTCTTGTAAACCCTAATTTGGCTGATATATAAAGCCAGGCAGGGGCACCCCTTAGGACACGCACAATCAGAAACAAAGATCATAGAGGCGACACGCCTAGACAGCGCAACCCGTGGATTAGAACTAGACTAGATCCAACAACTCCGCATATGGCGGCCCCCTGTACACATATTTTCATATACTGGATTGCTAGCAGGACGTAGCGATCCTCCACCGCGGGGACGTGAACCTGGGTACGTCGTGTACCGCCTCGCTCTAAAACCCAAGCCCCTCATGGTAGGCATTGCCGAGGAACCGCCTCATCAATTAGCGCCGTCTGTGGGAATCGCGGCGACTGGTTTTCGTTATCCGGACGGGATCCCTTATCACGGTTATCAGCAACTTCCGGATTGCATCTCATCGTTTGGGCTGAAATTCATCATCAAGTCTGGAGATCGAAGAAACCAGGCCGAACTCATTGGCTGCGCAAGGCGAACTCATCGACTGCACAGGACATCGTGGTCCCATAATCGGCTGGCAGATCGCGTCAAATGTCGATCGATCTGTCCTGGAACAAGCATTGCCTGGCTGTTTTCTTTGGATGGATTAGCGGCGAAGAAAAGTAATACTAGGACAAGTCCAGAGAGGATTTGATCAATCGGAATACGACTCGTTACCGGGAGGTTGGAGCCCCCAAGGAAGCCACCAAGTCCTAAGGCCACTCTCCAGCTTCTCACGTGATTCAACACATTCTTGAAGAACTGATGTATGCGACTTCCACGAGGCCTCCAAAATCATCTCGTGTATTTCATTTGGTGTCTACATGAGGCTACACTACCTCGACCGGCCGGCCGAAGTATCAAGGATTGACCTATTGCTGAACAAAGCCATAGGCATAATCTTTCCTACATGATCAAGCCATCGAGTTCATCCGCGAGATCCTCTATGACATCGACTTTTATCAGGTGTTATATTTCCAGTTAATTATCACTTGCAATATTATTTGGTCAAATTTTTCGGCTCGTACTATTATTGCGCGCAGGTTTTTGCGTCGTAACATAACTGCAGATTGAAGCAAAACTTCGATTATTCTGTTCAGTCGACCGCGCCAGCTGTCGCGCACTTGCCGTACTCGGGGGCTTGCGTGTCATAGACCCGACATTGCGGACTAAATATATTCGGGTGCTCACCTGTCGCGGGTCCGCTACATCGACTGCGTCCTCTTCATCGACCACGTTTGCCTGGCGCCTGCATGGATTATTTTGGATGGCACAATTATTTCGGCTGCGCCCGCCACATGAATTATCTTGGATGGCGCAAATATTTCGGTTGCGCCCGTCGCATGGACTTTCTTTGGTGGCGTAAATATTTCGGTTGCGCCCGCCGCATGGACTTTCTTTGGTGGTGCAACTATTTCGATTGCATTGCTACAGCAGAACTAAGTGTTCCTCTTCCTTTCGCCACACCCGGTGATTGGGGAGGCGCCATTACATCGTTACCTCCAGTACTCTCGATTACTCAGTGGATTTATTTTCTTCATCACCTATGGTTATTAATGGGTATCATCCTATATAAATGATCCGATGAATTCCCGGGTCAAAGGCTTCATCATCTATGATTACTCGATGGATTTATCTTCTTCAAACTCTGGATATATCTTCTCCCGATGCACTCTCGGGTCGGTGGATTCATCATCTGGAATATTCAATGGATATCATATTGACCTGATGCGCTCCCATCGGGAGCGCCGGTGCGCTGGAATTACTCGGGGGCTCTTGGATTATCTTCGAACTATTGAGCGCTGGGATTCAAAGAAATATGAAGACTCGTTACACTATTACTCCCATCGGGAGCGCCGGTGCGCTGAAATTACTTGGGGACTCTTTGAAGATCGCCGGTGCGCTGGTTCGCTGGAATTCAAGCAAGATTTGAAGACTCTTCATACCTGAAGTTATCATCTAAAAGCCTCTGAAAATACGAGTGCTGCAATGGATGGTAATCAACGGGACTTATAAATATCCTTTTGCTAAAGCCTCAAGATTACGAGAGTGCTGCGAATAGCAAGGATATACAATTATTACTTGCGAAAAGACCCATGCCGGTACTTTAAACTATAGAAGTATTAAAGGAGCGACGGAGTCGACGACAGGCATAGTTCCTTCGATTCGTTCGGGGGTTGTCGCCAAAACATACGAAGCGACTCTGCAAAAATTGCGATTACTACGGGGTCGTCGAACGAGCTAACTGACTTGATCCCTCAGTTGCCTTCGAGAAACAAAAGATTCAACTGGGCTCACGGTCCCTTGAAAGTTTGACCGGGCTCATGGTCCCTTGAAGATTTGACCGGGCTCACGGTCCCTTGAAGGTTCGATTGTGCTCACGGTCCCTTGAAGATTTGACCGGGCTCACGGTCCCTTGAAGATTTGACTGGGCTCATGGTTCCTTGAAGATTCGACTGGGCTCACGGTCCCTTGAAGATTTGACTGAGCCCACGGTCCCTTAACTCCTCTAGGATATCACCCAAATCAACGGCTCCTCCTGGACATCATCTGAATTATCGGCTCCTCCAGGATATCACCCAAATCATCGGCTCCTCCTAGATATCATCTGAATTATCGGCTCCTCCAGGATATCACCCAAATCATCGGCTCCTCCTGGGTATCATCTGAATTATCGGCTCCTTCTGGATATCACCCAAATCATCGGCTCCTCATGGATATCATCTTCCAAATCATCAATTCCACTATCTATGATATCATCAGAGTCATCGGCATCATGTTCTCGGAACTCGAAGACATGTACGGTATTTGACTCAGCATTTTTTACACCCTGTACATAACTATTTCTTATTTATTTACAGGCTCGGGGGCTACTCCCATCGGGAGCGCTGGTTGCGGACCCGAGAAAAAGATGGAAACCTCGCCAACAGAGAAGAATAAAGTTGAAGACGTCGGCATCAACAATCAAGATCTTCGAGTAGTACAACTTGAGTCTATGCGTGGCTGCAAGCACCCGCCCATAGACTCGGGGGCTACTCCCATCGGGAGCGCTTCGCGCACCCGACAGAAAGCAACTTCGACTCTACATCAAGCACAAGATTCAATAGATGATCAAGACATTCGGATGAAGACAACTTTAGTCCCTGCCCGAAGCTTCACTTCGGCCAGACACTCGGGGGCTACTGATGTGGGCATAATCCTTTGGGTACTCGACATTGCCATACCCGGTGCAAACTATGAAGCTGGACCAGCACAAGGACTCGACAAGCTGGACCTGCACGCGCCTCAACTTGGACTACAAGGAAAGAAGACTCCAATACGAATCCTACTAGGACTCTTGTAAACCCTAGCTTTGGCTGATATATAAAGCCAGGCAGGGGCACCCCTTAGGACACGCACAATCAGAAACATAGATCATAGAGGCGACACGCCTAGACACCGCAACCCGTGGATTAGAACTAGACTAGATCCAACAACTCCGCCTATGGCGGCCCCCTGTACACATATTTTCATATACTGGATTGCTAGCAGGACGTAGCGATCCTCCACTGCGGGGACGTGAACCTGGGTACGTCGTGTACCGCCTCGCTCCCTTAACTTTCGTCGTCGCCTTTCTCTAAAACCCAAGCCCCTCATGGTGGGCATTGCCGAGGAACCGCCTCGTCACGGTCACCCTTGGAGCTGCTAGAGTCGGTCATGGACGCTTCGGTAGAGGCACCTCTACTCCCAAAGGGACGGTGATGTGGGCATTACCCTTCGGGTACCCAACATTAGTCTACCTCCTCTGGCCCAACTAGGGGCCCATAAAGATTGCCCAACGACCAAGGTGGACCCATACGTCGGTTCCAGCGAAGAAACCTACCAGAAGACGGATTTTGACGAACAAGGCAAGAAGACTTTGTTAAAGGAAACACTAGATTAGATTTCACTGTAACCTAGTCGAGTTCGGGCAGGACTCTCGGGACCTGGCTTGTTATATAAAGGCCGGGAGAGAGAGCCTGCCGAACGACAGAACAACAATACGTAGAACCACCGCAACTTAGAGGACAAACCCTAGAATCCTTGCCTCTCGGCGAGTCGACCATAGAAGCATATCGGCTACCCCATTGTAACCCGATATATTCGATAATCAAGATCAGACAAGCAGGAAGTAAGTGTTTTACCTCATTGAGGGCTCCGAAACTGGGTAAATCTCTCTCCCTGTTTGTTTGGTATTTGATGTTCCGTGCTAGCCTGCAGGATTCCGTCAACCCTAAGCCCATCATGGTGGGCATTGCCGAGGAGCACCCTCGTCAGACGAGGAGGTAGAGCCAGGTCTTGGGGTAGGGGCCTGGTGGTGAGGCGGTGGTGGTTGTGTTGGTCACTCGGGTGGCGCCATGGATAGGCCTAGACGTGATCTGCTCTGGTGGGCGGTGCACAACTCGTACCCATGACTAGAGCCGCGAGCTTCTCGTCCTGGTTCGAATAAGGCGATGGGGCTATGCGGATCTTTGGGCGCCAGGACACCGATCTTCTCATTAAGGCCTACTTTATCTAGACGTCGACGAGTTCTGGTCTTCCTCTCGGTGATTTCCATTGATTGGTGCATGGTACCAGTGAATATCTAGATCAGAATTAATACGGTTGCGCCCGATCTTATCTCCAGCTAGTGAGGCATCATGAGGGCGTGGCACAAAGCTTCACTTCCTTTTCAATGTCATGGGACATGTCTAAATATAGATTTCCATGAAATTAACAGAGGTGGGGAAAGTCATGGTGGCTGTGATCGAAGGTTGGTAATAGCGGAGATGAGACTTGGTTGTGATGAAGACTATGCAGCACAAGTTCTTTCTGTGTGTCCGGTGTTTGGAGACATGCAGCAGGAGCCTTGGCAAGAGAACTACTTTTTTGGTGGTGATCTTCGAGTGTACCATGTCTTTCTAGGGTAAAAATCTAAGATCATGTTTTCATTGGTTGTACCTGGCAATGACCTTGTTGAAGGCATTATTTTGAAACCTCAAACATTCTCCGGGGTGAAAACCCAATATATTCGATCGAGCGACGACAACGTTGGTGCGTTGTTTCCTTCTTGAAGACGTTTCTTTTGGAGAATCTCTCGCGTAATTCGAATGTTGGCTTTGGTGGTGTTTAGAGTGTTGTTGTTGCGCGTGTTTAATCACCGTGATGGTTGTTGTTTTTCTTTTTCTCTCTTGTTTATTTTTTCTTGGTTGTGCGCATCCTTATATCTTTGGACATTTAGTTGGTGCAGAGGGTGAGTGTAATTGATATCTTCGCGATATTAATATATTTTGTTACTATATAGAATATGTTGGTACTCTTTTTTATAAAATTGGTTAAATTTAAAAATATTTGACTTAGCATAAAACATAAAAGATAGGTGTACACTTACTCTCGGATAGAGGGACAGAAGGAGTAATAGCAATTCTTTCCGGTCTTCTATGTGGACTCAATTACTCGATTACCTGTCGGATACGAATTGGAGCAAACCGCCTGCACGGATCAGGACATAAATAAACACATCTGCTGTCAGCTGTGTCTGGATAAGACCATAACCCTCGACCAGTGCTGCCGATCTGATCGATGATGGGGCATGGTCGAAAATATGTGGAGGGCAAGGAGATCCCTGCGGAGATGCTACACGAGATCCTGCTAAAGCTGCCCACTAGGGACGTGGTGCGGTGCTCCTTGGTCTCAAGGCTATGGCGCAGCGCCGTCAAGATCTCCTCCTTCCGCAAGCTGCACGATGCCAGCCATGTCACCGCGGCAGCACCACCGGAGGTGTTGATGGTGTCGGAGCACCGGAAGAGGAAGGGCCGCTGCGCCGAGGCCAGCGTCTTCAACGTCTCGTCGGGAAAACCCATGTGCCACATTGTCAACCCGCCAGGGTACAGCCTCACCAACGTCTGTGGCGGCTTCCTCTGCTTTGCGCCGACGGAGGAGGACGGGGAGCAGCCGGCAGTCTTATGCAACCCCGCCACCGGCGAGAAGCTGAAACTCCCCGAGACGCCGATGTGCGGATGGAACGATCTCGTCGCACTGGGATTCAGCCCGTCCACCTCGGAGCGCAAGCTGTTCCGGTACACGGAGACGATGACGTCCGGCAAGAAATACCTGGACGTGTACACCTTGGGTGAGTCCAGCGGGTGGCGTCGACACAGCTACATCTCCCAGCATGGCCCTGCGTCGGGCTCGCATCTGCCGGTGCTCGTCGGTGGCAAGTTATACGTGGTGATTGACAGGCGGCCGGATGGATACCGCAGAAAACCGGACAGAATACTGGTGATCGATGTGGCGAGCGAGATGCACTGCACATACCGTCTCCCACGTTTCGAAGCTGATGCGCAGGTGAACGCCTTCGAGCTGCGCGGTCAGCTGTGCCTCGCGGTGAACGACGGCGGCTGGTGCAAGCACCCCAAGGTGCAGTTCTGGGTCATGCCGCCGCTAGATCGGCTCGTGTACAGCGAGGACGAGGGTACCGAGCTAAAGTGGGACCTGCGCTACAGCTTCTACATTGAGGGTGATTTCAAACGAAACTTCCCGTTCATCCGTTTCAGCGACCCACCTAGGGGCGTCTGGCTTGACGACAAAGAGATGTTGTGCTACAGGCTGGGCAACACATTATATAAGTACGACACGAATGCGGACTCACTTTCTCCCAACAGTGAGCCTCTGCAATGGAATCAGAAACTCGTGCTCCCACCGATTCCACAGAGGTTGGACCGTCAATGGGGAATTTATCCTGGTTACCGTCCCACTCTACTCTCCCCTCTCACCTTTCTATCGCCTCCGTCCAAAGAGGAGGAGGAGATTCAGCAGTTTGAGCATGCCTTATTAGAGACGCTAAGGACCCATATAAAGTCAAAATGTCGGCTCCGCCGCGGATGAGAGAGCAGCCAAGAGGATTTGCGGCACAATCAACTCTTCAGACGTTTCTTTATTCCCAGATATTTTTAAATTTAGATAATAGCGTGCATTCTATGAAATTAGTGGAAAAATATAGCACGGGAGATTTTACTTTTCTGCCTTTGGCCATTCTTTTTGCTAAGAGTACTACTTACGTGAGGACACGGTCCAAACCGCAGTGGTCGACAGCGCCATGTGATTTGGCTTATCTTTAAGAAATTACTAGTAAAAATGCCCGTGCGTTGCTACGGGACAAAACAAATAAAACATACAAAAGCACTTTCTCATATAACATTATAACATCGTGACAATTGATGCTTCTACCGTTTCTCCTTTCCAATTATCACACGCATGCGCAACAACCAATTTATTGGAGGGAATTTCTCATTCATCTACCGAGCTCTGCCAAGATTGATCAAAATAACCCAGCTCCAATCTCTCGAGCGTTATCACAAATTCAATATATATACCCCGCTTCGCCTTCCTTTCCATTTGTTCCTCCTGTGTGTCACTCCTCAACCTTTAGCTTTAGCACCGCAGAAGACCTCGTAGTGTTATCGATGTAGGTCACGATGGTGCACATAACACACCTAATGATCCATTGATAAAAAGAGAGGAAATTTAATAAACATAGATCATTCAATATTGCATGACAATGAAATTAATCTCTAGAGTGTTGTTGATACTCGGTATTGTCTCCTGACTTCTTTCATTAGAAAATCTCACCCCGAGTTTAGAAAGTTGTAAAGAAATGGAGAGTATAATACTTGGTAATCGATCAAAATATGCAGTACCGCACCCATGAAGTAAATAATATATAGTTGAGCAAGAATATTGACCAAAGTAATTTGATATTATCTAACAACCAAGAGTAGGAAACGGCCCAAAAGGGCAGAGACCTCGTTGACGACTTCGTTGCCATTGTCCATGTGATTCGATAGTTCCGTGTTTCTCCTTCTGGATGATGGTCTTCTTTGTCTTCTATAAAGGAAATACACAGAGAAAATTATATTTGTAGCAAACAAAGGACAAAACCATTCTCAAGCGAATATGAGAAGAAAACCAGGATCTAAGTGGCACCGTGTTGTCGACCTTGATGGAGAAATCGAAGAAAGTTTCACCAAATCCTCCTGCGGTGATGCAGACACATAAGAGGAATGAAATCAGTGAGTATGTTCTTGAGGCGTTTAGGAGCAGGCTCGTCGAGGTTCCTGGTGAAAGGTTCTAGATCCTCAAGGTGCAGCTACTGCTGCTCGCGTTCTAGCAAACCTGCACAAAATTAACCTGGATGGAGGTCAGCAACAAATGATTTAGATCAACATAACCCATCACCCAGTACAAAATATTAATAATTTTTTCATCCCTATAATTTTTCGAACCTTGGTATTAGAGCAAAAAAGCATCAATATTTTTCCATTGCACAGTAAGAAAAGACAAGTAAGACCATAAAAAGTGGTTCAACCTTTAAAATATGGGTAGAACGCTTTAATATAGCTTGAAATCACTTTGCTGCTTCTCAAATATATATACTGTCATAGACAAAGATTTAAATAATACAAACAAAAGAGCAACGAAGAAAGGGCGTTTACAGAATGGTGTCATATTCTTGTGATGCACCATCACAAATACCTTGTATATAAACTATAGCTGATCCACGTAACTGAGCAAAGCCCTATTTGTACAACTGAAGTAAACACAAAGGAAGATAATGATAGTTTGACTATATTTGATCTGGAATCTGCTCATGGCAGACTCTTGCTGTCACTTAGCTAATAGTCATTGCATAAAGAAACACAAATCTCAACTGGAATACAAATATCTTGCAGCATGCTGAATATTTAGCAGACATTAGCGACTATTCAATAAAACGACCCAGCATAAAGTGTAAGACAGTAAAAAAAAGGAAATTAGGGGCTACCTTGAAGTGCGCTGAATATTTATCATGCATACTACAACAACTCACATTGATGATAGGTGTATTTCGGGAGATACGCGCCCACGGGTTGCCGCAAACGGTAAGCGTGCGGATGGGTCGTGCTTGCTGCCGGCGGGAGGGGCAGGCCGTGCATGCGCACCCACTCGTCCCTAGATTCTCCCGAGTCCCGAATACACTTTACGGGCAACTTTTAGATCATATTCTACGGCCGAGTATTAACTTGTTGCTCCCAGTCGTGAGTACATTTTTACCAAACAAGCAAATGTTAAGAGAGCTTCGGGCCTAGTGTTGCTTATAACATACACAACATGTGGATCAACAACATAAGTTGCGAAGGAGTGTAGGATTAAGAAACTTATATTGAGGGAATTTTCACGAAGCATGTGGACATCTTATTATATGCTCTAGGTAGAAATCAGATTCCTCCCATCCCCAGGCAATCCCGCATACCGGTTGTACACAAGGAAGAATTTTTAGTATTCACAGATGAAGGCGGATCTTAACAATCAACCTGATAGTTCATATGGATATTTAATTGACTTCAGCCTCTTAGAAAATCATCATGTTTTTCTAGTGAGCAGTTAAAACCAGCTCAGATATGTAAGATTAAACATGCCATAACATTAAGATTCTGAGTCAAGTGAAATGATGTGTAAGACCAAGCAATTTGAACAAAGACAGGAAACAAAAGGCAAATGTGTACCTGAAACATGAATGAAATTCACATTCAGGGATTGTGCTAGCAAAGATAGCTTCTCAGCTACATGTATGAAATATGATATACCACGTTCTTGAAGTACCAGACTTACAAAGAAACATCATGTCAAAGGATTCAAAGGCACTTGATTCGAGAAAATAAAAGATTATAAGGATAACAATAAAATACCACCTCTTCACTGAGCAGTTCATCGCCCATCAAGTTTCTACATGTTCCCATACGGAATGAATTTACTCTATGAAGAAACATAATTTCACTAATTTACACATGTGAAATAAATAAAAAACAAGCAAAGCATGCCTACTGTGCCACGCCTGCCTTTTCTCCCAGAGGTAAAATCACAATAACCTCGCGCCTCAGCACCATTTAGATGCATGTTTGAATGCAGAAAGAAAATGTATGCCTCTCAACTCGGCGCTGCATATATACTGCATCACCGTCGCTCTACAAAGCTCTCAAGGAACACATCCCGCTACTTTGTAAACTGGTGTCAAGTGTCGATTTTCCACTAACCTGGACAACCATGCAGCATCAAACCAAGCACACTGAAGGGAATAAGGTGAAAAGGGAACTCGCGAATATCAACAGACAATCATTCATTACCTTACGAGCAACGGATCATGCTAGTGAAACCTAAGCTTCTTACTGAACATTTGCAATCTAGGCACGGTGAATGGAGAATAATCCCCACCCCCTTCGAAGTGCTGCACCTTGAGTCCTATAAGAATAAGTGAATAACTCCACTGTTGGACTAAAAATTATTCTGCAGGATCCATTTAATGAACTCGGGTCAGATTATGAACAAAGCCGAAGGAAACTCAGTTGCCTAGTCATTTATTACCTTTATGTGAAGGATCAGTGACAATGAAACCTAAGCTTGTACGCAATCTCCGCACAAGACTGAAGCTGGGTACAATAGACTTCTTAATTAGCTCGACACAATAGTTTCAGACTTTCGAGTACTCGCCTCAGACATAAACTTGGTGGCAGGTATATGCTAATCAAATAATAATCCGCATTGCTTCAGAAATGATGCACTTCAGTAACAACTTGGTAAGCATTCGCGTAGAGTGTAACCCAAATCAATCATACGATAGCATGAAGATTACATCCATACTATTCTGAAATAAAAATGCACCACCAACTAAGATATCTTCTCAGCTACATGTATGAATATATGATATACCACATGCTTGAATGACAACCCTTGCAGAGAAACATCATGTCAAAGGATTCAAGTAAGAGGACTTAAAGGCACTTGATTGGAGAAAAATAAAAAAATTAAGGATAACAATAAAATACCTCCTCTTCGTTGTGAATGATGCATGTTCAGTCCTGCCGCTTCATGCGAGAAAGAGCGGAAGAATAATTCCATGATTCCAGCCTCAGTTCTTGAGACAAGAAATTACCCTGTCAAAAACAATACCCACTATATTTCTAATGTGGTAGCAAATAATGCATTGCAGCAGAAACCATACATAAATTATCAGTACATCAAATGTTATTTTGAACATTTCAGAAAAAGGTTCAAAACTATCTAAAATCTGATGACTAACAATCAATCTTTTGTGGCCATATTTGAGGTTAGCAAATTCATAACGTCATATCAATCACAGACTCATGACTCTCAAATGACCAAAGAGTTTAGAGAACATGCATATAAGATACTATCTCTGAAATGAAACTGCATACCAGATCATATGGTGTATACAGAAGTTAGGCAAACATAGGCTGATGATTTAGCACTACAAACACTGAACATATCTAATATCTGCAGTTGACATTGTGAAAATGGGACTTACAACATTAACCGATGATGGAAAAGATAAATAAAGCTCGAGCAAAAAAAGACCACATCAAATCTGTACCCATGTTTTATTGAAATACACATCAAATCTTCAAACCATGAATTAACATAGGAGAGGGGACCTGGCAGTGGCGTTGAGCTGTGCTGCGTCAACCCCTCGGCGTAGGAGAGGGGATCACGGATGGCGTCGCACAGGAGGCGGAGACTCGCCTGCAGATGGCGCGGACCAATAAAAAAAAATACAGAGAGAATAATACAGATTTGAGGCTAGTGATAGGAAACTGAAATTCCATATCTCATACACGGATCAGTACGGCCGTACTGTGGAGGTTGGCGATGGCGTTGGAGATGCCGAGCACAGTGTAGACGCCCTTGCCGCTCACGGACGTGTCCTCACTGAGGAGGCGCTTCGCGATCTCCAGCTGCCACACAAAGAGGCGACAGGGAGGGAGAAGGCTGGGCGGCCTCCACTCCATCTCAAGGTCGTCCGGCGTCCGGAGGGATGCGGAGGAACGGGAAACTGCGGAGGCACGTGAGGATGCCGCTGTTCGTGGAGCACAGGATGTGCACGGCCTAGTCCAGGTCGATGGTGGGGTACAAGTCCGGGATCCATGGCGGCGAAGATACGTGATCCATGGCGGCGAAGATACGTGATCCATGGCGGCGAAGAGATGGGATCCATGTAGGCGGGGAGCTCGGCCCGGATCCATGGTGGCAGGGGGCGGGCGGCGCTGGGCTGCTAGAAGGAGGCGGCGGCGGCGGCCGCGGACTCGATGAGATCGTTGGGTCGAGGACGACGAGGGTGGCTACTCCCTTCTCGCTGGCCACCGCATACAGGGCAGTACATGAAACTGGGCCAGGCCCATAAGAAGGCGACAGACGGAGCGGGACGATTTTTTTTGACAATCAATACCACATATATTCATAGTAACAAATAGTACATGGTAGAGATACATAAACTGACTCCAACGATTACAAAATAAAGTCTAAAAGATAGTAACAAATCTTCGAGGTCTTCAATTTCTTTCTTCTTCCGAACACAATCTTGTACTCTTGTGAAGGCAGCCAAAGATACATAACGAACCATAGACCTGTAGATACCGACGAAAGTTCTCCCATAATTTTTTGAGCCGCAATGCCAAGACTCGCGTGCACGCACGCAACCATTAAAGCAGTCATACAACATCGGCAAGAGTACCAACACCGAGTATATCAGGGAATAATAACCAACTAGCTTTGTCGTCGTCGATGGAGAGCCGAGAGTACGAATCACCATTGTCGAGGACGTAGCAGCCGGGACAAAAACTGCGAGGATAATCCTCCTCGCGGCAACAACGACAAAAGATCCAAAATCGATCTGGCGAAGCAAGATCCGAAGACCCATACCTAGAAAATTGTGATTGTTCAACACCACCATTGACGCCGGGAAGAAGATCTCGTCGCCGAACGAAAGTCCGAAGATCACTTATTGCATATGATGCCATCTCCATTGAGGGGAAACCAACAAGAAGGCGGCTACCAAAATCCTAACATAATCTAATGAAAACAATACTTTTATTCAAAACTCCACGCATAGATCGGGTTCCCCACTCCTCCTGACGCCGGCGAAGCCGACCGGAGGAGGGGGAACCAATCTATGGAGGAGGATGAACTGAAGGCGGTTAGGGTTAGGGCGGCGGCTGAGAGGAGAGACCACGGGATCCTGTACTACGATCTCGACGGAGCGGGACGATTGATCCACCAAGCTAACGACGAACGACCAAACGTATCGGCAGAGTACGGAACAACTTCCTCCTTTTTAAGTAGTGTAGAAAAGGTTTATAAACAGAGTTTATATCGGCAGAAAGCCTCGTCTGGCTCGATGGGCTAAGCAAGTTGCCAGAGTAATTTTCGTGTGGAGCCTAGCAACTTCTACAGCATTTTTTTTTCGGAAGGGTTTTGGGATGGATTGTGTGATGTGTCGAATGGCCCAAAAAAAAATTACATCACGAATTCACGATGTATATTTGGGAGGTGATGTATCGTAAAACAACCAACATGCGCGACTCCCAACCATCACTTTGTTGTTTCCCACCTCTCCACTCGTGTGAGATCGACCGCAAGCCGAAGTGATTTTTTTTATGGAAAACGCTTTGGATCCGGCGACCGAGCGCTCGCCAGCGATCGGTCGCCCTGGCTCGCTCCCGCGTCGGCTTATACGGGCCTGCTTTTTTCGGCCCAACAATTGTTTCGCTGCAAAACACATGAGTGAGATGATGAACTATTGTTGTAAACAACCAGTAATTTTTGTAGGATTTGTTGTTAACAATTATTGTAAAGAGACAACATTTTTTATTTTTTTGTTGATGCTAATAACCAAGTGATTTTTTTATTTGTTGTAACCATTTGTGACTTTGCATAAAATAGTAGGTGATTTCTGTTGTAATTCAATCTGTAGCATATTATTTGTTGCTTGACCACTTTGCACTTTTTGTAAACATACATATAACTATTGTTGTAAACAACCAGTATTTTTTGTAGGATTTGTTGTTAACAATTGTTGTAAAGAGACAACATTTTTTATTTTTTTGTTGATGCTAATAACCAAGTGATTTTTTATTTGTTGTAACCATTTGTGACATTGGATAAAATAGTAGGTAATTTTTGTTGTAATTTAATCTGTAGCATATTATTTGTTGCTTGACCACTTTGCGCTTTTTATAAACATACATATAACTATTGTTGTAAATAACCAGTAATTTTTGTAGGATTTGTTGTTAACAATTGTTGTAAAGAGACAACATTTTTTTTTGTTGATGCTAATAACCAAGTGATTTTTTATTTGTTGTAACCATTTGTGACTTTGGATAAAATAGTAGGTGATTTTTGTTGTAATTTATTCTGTAGCATATTATTTGTTGCTTGACCACTTTGCACTTTTTGTAAACATACATATTTTGTTGTAATAGACTATGACTTTTGGTAAAACTGCTGGGGAATTTTGTTGTGAATAAATATGGAACAAAAAAATATTTTGTTTAACCACTTTATTGTAATTTTACATTTTTATAAATGTTCAATCATTTTTGTTGTAATGGTATATTTTTTTGTATACCGGATGATTATTTTTGTTGTAATAGCCTCAGTCCTAGGGTTTGTTGTAAATATCGGGAAAGACATGGCCTAAAAGGTACACCCCTTCCTGAAAGAACATCTCTCACATTATGTTTTGTGTGTTTGATGTCAATGTATGTGATACACTAATGTTTAATGAAGTGGTGCAGAGATTACATAGATACATGTATATGAGTGTCTTGTGTGGAAAAACAAGACAAAACAAAGCTGTGAAGGATTCTCCAGGTCGGATAATCCGGGCCGGATATTTGCAAAATATCCGGCCCCCAAGATTTGGCTAAGGACCAGAGGCGACGCGGCTCAGTACTCCCCTGGCATGGGGCCGGATTTTCGGCTGGACTTTTGGCCGGATTTTTCACAAGGCCGGACTTTGGGGGGGGGGGGGATTATCCGGATCTAACTTAGGCCGGATTATCCGGCCCTCGAAAGCTCCCAACGGCTGGATTTTGAGAGGGGGTATTTATACCCCCCTTCTTCTTCCTCCCAATTTGCTCAATCATTGCACAAAATTCTGTCAAGCCTCACCACCATTAGAGCCACCTCAAGAACACAAGATTTGCAAGATCTCCTCCCTCACCCAACCAAAGCTCTTGATCTTTGGAGATTCGAAAGAGAAGACACCGATCTACATCCTCACCGAAGCGATTTACATTTCACCCTCATATGCTTGAGGGCCCTTTTGCTAGTGTTCCTTTTTGGATCCCTAGTTGATTGTTGTTGATGTATTGTTGTTGATTGTTGTGTTGTTACAGATTTGGGAGCCTCCAATTTGGTTGTGGATGTGTGCCCCAAGAACCTTGTAAAGGCCCGATTTCTGCCTCGAGGAAATCCCTTAGTGGAAGTGGGCTAGGCCTTCGTGGCGTTGCTCACAGGAGATCTGAGTGAAGCCTTCGTGGCTGTTGGTTTGGCTTTCGTAGCAACCACACTCCTCCAAACGTAGACGTACCTCCTTGCAAAGGAAGGAAACTACGGGAATCATCTCCGTGTCTCCACGTGCTCCACTCTCGGTTACCTCTATCCTATTCTATCTCCTATATATTGCGTAGCTATATCTTGCTTAGTTGTTAACCTTGTCATATAGGTAAATTCACTTAGTTGCATATCTAGAGAATTTACCTTTGTGTCAAGCCTAAATTGAAAAAGAACTAAAAATTGGTTAGCACCTATTCACCCCCCCCCCCTCTAGGTGCGGCAAACGATCCTTTCAATTGGTATCAGAGCCTCAGCTCTTATTTCGGGCTTAACCACCTAAGAGTATGTCGGACGACGAGCCTGCAGATGGGGCCGCCAAGATGGTCTCCATGGATGATCTCAAGTCGTTGGAAACATCCTTGAGGTCCTCCATGGAAGCTCAAATGGAAAGCACGAGAAAAATGATTTCCGAGCTTTTGACTCCGGTCCCTCCCATGGCTCCCGCCATAGAGGACAAGGACAAGGGTGCGTTAAGAGAGGGAGATGCTTCGGCATCACCCTCCTCTACCAATCCCTTGAATAGTGATAACTTAAACACTATAAAACCCCTCGTTACTTCTCCTAGGGGAACTAGTGGAGGTGTTAGCTACAATAACGTGGCTCCGTCTTTCCTATCTCCCGATATCCCGGTTCCTCATCCTCATATAAACATTCGGGGCGACCCACCTAAGTTTAATGTTAAAGATTTCGATACATGGCAATTTGAGTTTCGTTCTCATGTTCGCAGTGCCTCCAATGAACTTTGGAGAATCATCTTGGAAGGCTTCAAGCCCTACAACCCCGACAAGTTGACTAGAAGAAAAGCGGTTGATAATCAACTCAATGACATTGCCTTGCACATGATTCAAACTAGTGTGGGGATAAAGGAATTGTCTCGTGTTCGTAATTTCACCACCGCCAAGGAAGCTTGGGGTGGTTTGGCCGCTAGTTGCATTGGAAGTGATAGCATGAGAAGGAACAAGTACAATTCCCTTCGGAATCAAGCCGAAGGATTCATGAGGCTACCGGATGAAGATCATGAAGCCATGTATGGAAGACTTATCACCGTTGCCGATGCTTTCCGGAATGTGGGTGCCACCCACATCAATGACTCTTGGATCAAAGATAAGTACATCGATTGCATGATGCCATTTGAACCCATTGATGTCAAGACTCTTGTTGGGAGAGAATGCTTTTCCTCTCTCACTTCTCAACAAGCCGTGCACGAGATGCAAGCCCTCAAGGTGCTCGAGCAAAACTCTCATGATTCTCGCAATCGTGCCATTGGAATTTCAAGAGGGAAATTTCTTGCCTTGACGGTCAATTCCGTAGAAGAAGTGAACCCTCAAGAACCATATAGGACATCTTGGAGTATGGCCTATCCGGAAGACTTGGAACTCCACTACAATGATCACATGGCCTTCCATACAAAATCCTTTTGGGTTGATCCATCCAAGGCCAAGGAAGACAACATCAAGAGAAACAACTCAAGTGGGTCCACTAACTTGGGTCCAAGATCAAGATCATGCTACAATTGTGGTGACAAGCGTCATTTCATCGCTCAATGCCCCTATGAGCATAGGGAAACTAATGGTGGAAGGCTCATTCCCAAGGACAAGAGCAAAGATTCAAAGGCCCCCAACAAGAAATTCTACAACAAGAGCAAGAAGGGCAAGAGGCCCTCAAGGATTGTGCTAGTGACTAAGGAAGAATATTCTTCCAATGAAGTTGAAAGTTCTAGTGATGATGAAGAAGAAAGCTCAAAGGAAGTGGCCGCCATTGTCACTACCAACATTCCCTCTTCATCTCTCTTTGAATCTCCCAATGAGAATCCTCATATCAAGAATGCACATTGCTTCATGACAAGGTCCACCGTGGACACATCTATTGTGCTATCAACTCAAGAAGAATATACCTCCGGAGATGATGATGTTGATGATGAAGAAGATGCAACCTCAAATGGATTGGTTGCTATTGCCTCCCTCTCCACTAACTATTCATCACCAAGTGAATCCCCCAATGAAGTCATTCATGTGGAGGAAGAAAGTTGCCTCATGGCTAAATCTTCCGAGGTATCATATCCTAACCCCTCTATGCCTAACATATCAAATGATCTAGGGGTTGATCTTGCTAGTCTAAAAGTGAAACAAGAAATGCTAGATTTTGATGAGTTAATTCTTAACTTACAAGGTGACACTAGAAAGCATGTTTCCAATCTCATGATTCGTCTAGCTCAACTAAATGATACTCTTGAGAAAAAATGTCAAATAGAGAGAGAAGACTCTCTTGAAATACATGCTCTCAAAAATACTCTTGAGGAAAGTCAAAAAACCATAGCTTCTCTTGAAGAGAGGCTAGAAACTCTTGAAGAGCCTAAAGATAAAATTAACAAGCTCACTAAAGCTAGAGATCTTGCTAGAGCTAAGTCTAAAGTGCTTAAAAAGGAAAAGGCCAAATTTGGTGTTGATCGAGAAACTTGTGAAGGATCTAGATGAACTAGACAAGGCTCACAAAGCCTTGAAGAGTGAATACTCTCTCCTATCCAAGTCTAATGAGCAACTTCAAATTAGGATTGCTTCATATGACATACCTAGTACCTCTACCCCTTCATGTGATCATGGAAATATTATTGAGGAAAATGCTAGGTTGAAGGATGAACTTGCTAAGGCCTCCTCTCCCCAAAGTAAACTTTCCTTGGATGATCTTTTGAGTAAGCAAAGGTCAAACAATGGGAAGGAGGGTCTTGGTTTTAATGCCAAGGCTAAGAAGGCAAACAAGCAAAAGGCCAAGCCCGCACAAGAGAAGAAGAAAGCTATCACTAATGGTGAAGCCCCTAAGGGCAAAACCTTTAATGATGATGATGCGGGATTGCTAACCCTCACTTTGTTCTATTTAAAGATTATTATGGTGATGTCCATGCAAAATATGTTGGCCCATATGATGGTTATGTTGTTTGGTCTATTTGGGTCCCAAAGACCCTTGTTGCTAACAAAAGAGGACCCATTGAGAAATGGGTACCTAAATCTAAGAATTGATCTCATGTAGGACTATGTCGCCGGAGGTTCAAAATGGGTACTTGATAGTGGATGTACAAGTCATATGACCGGCGGCAAGAACCTCGTCAAGGAGTTGAGGCCCAATATAAATAATATCACCGTCTCCTTTGGCGATAATTCTACATCCGAGGTATTGGGTTTGGCAAGGTTGTGGTTGCACACAACATTACTCTTGTGGATGTCATGCTTGTCAAAACCGTTGGTTACAATTTACTTTCTATTTCCACCCTTGGCAAGATGGGTTTCGCCGTCTTTATTGATAATGATATTGTGATCCTCTCGTGGAGCAAGACTCTAAAAGTCGCTTTCGTTGGGTATCGCGAACACAACTTGTATGTGGTGGACTTTTCGGGGACCACCACGACAAGTGCGATGTGCCTATTCGGAAAGGCGGATGTGGGTTGGTTGTGGCATCGCCGCTTGGCCCATGTCAACATGAGAACTTTGCAAAGTCTTCACAAGGGGAACCATATTGTAGGACTAATGGAAAATGTGTCTTTTGCCAAAGATCGTGTTTGTAGGGCTTGTGTTGAAGGCAAAATACATGACTCTCCGCACCCAAGCAAGACTATTATCTCTTCCAAGAGGATCTTGGAGCTCCTTCATGTGGATCTTTTTGGTCCCGTCTCTCATGCAAGCCTTGGTGCGAAGAAACATTGCTTGGTGATTGTTGATGACTACTCAAGATACACTTGGGTCTACTTTCTCAAAAGGAAAGATGAGACTCAACAAATCTTCATTGACTTTGCCACCAAGGTGCAACACCAACACAACCTCCTTATAATGGTAATAAGAAGTGACAACGGCTCCGAGTTCAAGAACTATACACTCAATGATTTTCTTAGTGATGAGGGGATTCGACATCAATATTCCGCTGCATACACCCCTCAACAAAATGGTGTTGCGGAGAGGAAGAACCGGACTCTTATGGATATGGCAAGATCTATGATGGCGGAGTATAAATCCCGCTATAACTTTTGGGCCGAAGCCATCTCCACCGCTTGCCACTCCTCTAACCGGCTCTATCTCCGCAAGGGCTTGAACAAGACTCCATATGAAATACTCACCGGGAACAAGCCTAATATCTCATACTTCAAGGTGTTCGGGTGTAAGTGTTTCTACAAAATCAAAGGAGTTCGTTTATCTAAATTTGCTCCTAAAGCTTTGGAGGGTATATTTGTTGGTTACGGTGCCGAATCTCACACTTATAGAGTCTTTGATGTATCCTCCGGGATTATCATCGAATCTTGTAGTGTGAAGTTCGAAGAAAATGATGGCTCCCAAGTGGGGCAAGTTGATGTATGTGCAGGTGATAAAATACTTCAAGATGCCATAGTAAGAATGGGTGTGGGATTTTTCCGCCCCATTGAGGGACACGGTGTGGCGTCTCGGGAAGGACTATGCTCTACCACGGTGGAGCCCTCATCTTCTCAACATCAACAAACTCCATCTAGTGAAGCTAATGATGCACCAACCCAAGAACAAGAACAAGACCCTCCCTCTTGTGTGCAAGATCAAGGACAAGATCAACCAAGCGTTCGTAATGGTTCCAATGAGGATCCATTCAATTTGTGTCATTCACCGCATAATGTCCAAGATCAAGCACATGATGTTGAGCACTCTCAAAAAATTGAGGAAGCTTAAGTTGAAGGTCAAGACAGGGACCCAAATGATCAAGTTGATCAAGTGACACCTCCAAGGCCAAGAAAAACCAAGGAGGAGATCGAGACCCGTCGTCTTGCAAGAAGAGAATGACAACTTGAACGTCTTGAACACACTCATGACAAGGTTCTTGGTGATTTAAGGGCAAGTGTTACCACAAGAAGGCAATTGGCTAACTTTAGCAATCATCATGCTTATATCTCCTTAGTGGAACCCAAGAAAGTATTTGAGGATCTTGAAGATTCGGATTGGTTGGAAGCTATGCATGAGGAACTCGCAATTTGGACCTTAGTAGAGAAGCCAAAGGGGTGCCGCAATGTTATAGGCACTAAGTGGATTTTCAAGAACAAGCAAGATGAGTTTGGAAATGTGATACGTCTCCGACGTATCGATAATTTCTTATGTTCTATGCCATATTATTGATGATACCTACATGTTTTATGCACACTTTATGTCATATTCGTGCATTTTCTGGAACTAACCTATTAACAAGATGCCGAAGTGCCGGTTCCTGTTTTCTCGCTGTTTTTGGTTTCGGAAATCCTAGTAACGAAATATTCTCGGAATTGGACGAAACGAAGACCCAGGGGCCTATTTTGCCACGAACCTTCCAGAAGACCGAAGAGCATACGAAGTGGGGCCACGAGGTGGCGACACCACATGGCGGCGCGGCCTAGGAGGGGCCCGCGCCGCCCTGTGGTGTGGGCCCCTCGTCAGGCCCCCGACTCTGCCCTTCCGCCTACTTAAAGCCTCCGTCGCGAAACCCCTGAGGCGAAAAACCACGATACGGAAAACCTTACTGAGACGCCGCCGCCGCCGATCCCATCTCGGGGGATTCGGGAGATCTCCTCCGGCACCCCGCCGGGGAGGGGATGCATCTCCCGGAGGACTCTACACCGCCATGGTCGCCTCCGGAGTGATGAGTGAGTAGTTCACCCCTGGACTATGGGTCCATAGCGAGTAGCTAGATGGTTGTCTTCTCCTCATTGTGCTTCATTGTTGGATCTTGTGAGCTGCCTAACATGATCAAGATCATCTATCCGTAATACTCTATGTTGTGTTTGTCGGGATCCGATGGATAGAGAATACCATGTTATGTTAATTATCAAGTTATTACATATGTGTTGTTTATGATCTTGCATGCTCTCCGTTACTAGTAGAGGCTCTGGACAAGTTTTTGCTTTTAACTCCAAGAGGGAGTATTTATGCTCGATAGTGGGTTCATGCCTGCATTGACACCGGGACGATGACGAGAAAGTTCTAAGGTTGTGTTGTGTTGTTGCCACTAGGGATAAAACATTGGCGCTATGTCCGAGGATGTAGTTGTTGATTACATTACGCACCATACTTAATGCAATTGTCTGTTGCTTTGCAACTTAATACTCGGAAGGGGTTCGGATGATACCCTGAAGGTGGACTTTTTAGGCATAGATGCAGTTGGATGGCGGTCTATGTACTTTGTCGTAATGCCCAATTAAATCTCACTATACTTATCATGCCATGTATGTGCATTGTTATGCCCTCTCTATTTGTCAATTGCCCGACTGTAATTTGTTCACCCAACATGCTTTTATCTTATGGGAGAGACACCTCTAGTGAACTCGTGGACCCCGGTCCATTCCGTTAATACTCGAAATACAAATCTGTCTGCAGTACTTGTTTTACTGTTTTCTCTCGCAAACAATCATCTTCCACACAATACGGTTAATCCTTTGTTACAGCAAGTCGGTGAGATTGACAACCTCACTTGTTTCGTTGGGGCAAAGTACTTTGGTTGTGTTGTGCAGGTTCCACGTTGGCGCCGGAATCTCCGGTGTTGCGCCGCACTACATCCCGCCGCCATCAACCTTCAACGTGCTTCTTGACTCCTACCGGTTCGATTAAACCTTGGTTTCTTACGAGGGAAACTTGCCGCTGTGCGCATCACACCTTCCTCTTGGGGTTCCCAACGGACGTGTCAACTACACGCATCAAGCAAATTTCTGGCGCCGTTGTCGGGGAGATCAAGACACGCTGCAAGGGAGTCTCCACTTCTCAATCTCTTTACTTTGTTTTTGTCTTGCTTTATTTTATTTACTACTTTGTTTGCTGCATTATATCAAAACACAAAAAAAATTAGTTGCTAGCTTTACTTTATTTACTGTCTTGCACTCTAAATCAAAATACAAAAAAAATTAGTTACTTGTTTTACTTTACTTAATATCATGCATGTTTTTATTTCACTAGTTAAGCATAATGGAAAACAACAAAAATATGAGAGATCTTTATGAACTTTATCTTGAATTAGGACATGATGTGTTTGAAGAGAGAATTAAAAAACCCATGAAACTTTATATGCATGCTAATGGGAATGTTATTACTATGGATGCTTTGAACACCATTGTTGCTAATGCTATGGAAAATTCTAAGCTTGGGGAAGCTGGCTCTGATGAGCATGATCTTTTTAGTCCCCCAAGCATTGAGGAGAAAATTTTCTTTTATGATTACAATATGCCTCCTATATATGATGATAGCCACTTTGTTCAATTTGCTCCCACTACAACTAATAAAATTGATTATGCTTACGTGGAGAGTAATAATTTTATGCATGAGACTCATGATAAGAATGCTTTATGTGATAGTTACATTGTTGAGTTTGCTCATGATGCTACTGAAAATTATTATGAGAGAGGAAAATATGGTTGTAGAAATTTTCATGTTACTAAAACACCTCTCTATGTGCTGAAATTTTTGAAGCTACACTTGTTTTATCTTCCTATGCTTGTTACTTTACTCTTCATGAACTTGTTTATTTACAAGATTCCTATGCATAGGAAGCATGTTAGACTTAAATGTGTTTTGAATTTGCCTCTTGATGCTCTCTTTTGCTTCAAATACTATTTCTTGCGAGTGCATCATTAAAACTGCTGAGCCCATCTTAACGGCTATAAAGAAAGAACTTCTTGGGAGATAACCCATGTTTTTACTACAGTATTTTTGTTTTATATTTGTGTCTTGGAAGTTGTTTACTACTGTAGCAACCTCTCCTTATCTTAGTTTTGAGTTTTGTTGCGGAAATTCAATTCGGCTCCCGGGTGCGTATGCTCCCTCTACCAAAAAATCATATTTTGAAATGTCGAAAAATTTGGACAAACAATTCTACATGTACATCTTCATAATATATGAATGTTTGTCAAGTTTCACGAAAAACCAATATTTTTTGTGATCTATGTAAAAAGGAGAAAGTTTATCTTGTGGAAAGCATTATTTTTAGCACTGATTTTTCTCTTTTTTACACACGTCACATGATAAGTCGATTTTTTATGAAACGACTTTGTAAGCGCGTAGCACGTAAAGATGTACGTGCGGATTTTTTGTTTCAATTTTTTTGAAATTTAAAACGTGTGTAAGATGCATTTCAAAATATAGGGAGCATATGCACCCATGTTCCAAAACACCACTCCCGTTTTGTTGTGCCAAGTAAAGTCTTTGATAGTAAAGTAAGTACTAGATTTGGATTACTGCGCAGTTACAGATTTCTTTGCTGTCACGAATCTGGGTCTACCTACCTGTAGGAAGCTCAGAAAATTAAGCCAATTTACGTGCATGATCCTCAGATATGTACGCAACTTTCATTCAATTTGAGCATTTTCCTTTGAGCAAGTCTGGTGGCCTAATAAAATCCATCTTTACGGACTGTTCTGTTTTGACAGATTCTGTCTTTTATTTCGCATTGCCTCTTTTGCTATGTTGGATGAATTTCTTTGATCCATTAATGTCCAGTAGCTTTATGCAATGTCCAGAAGTGTTAAGAATGATTGTGTAACCTCTGAACATGTGAATTTTTATTATGCACTAACCCTCTAATGAGTTGTTTCGAGTTTGGTGTGGAGGAAGTTTTCAAGGATCAAGAGAGGAGTATGATGCAATATGATCAAGGAGAGTGAAAGCTCTAAGCTTGGGGATGCCCCGGTGGTTCACCCCTGCATATATTAAGAAGACTCAAGCGTCTAAGCTTGGGGATGCCCAAGGCATCCCCTTCTTCATCGACAACATTATCAGGTTCCTCCCCGAAACTATATTTTTATTCCGTCACATCTTATGTACTTTGCTTGGAGCGTCTGTTTGTTTTTGTTTTTGTTTTGTTTGAATAAAATGGATCCTAGCATTCACTTTATGGGAGAGAGACACGCTCCGCTGTAGCATATGGACAAATATGTCCTTAGGCTCTACTCATAGTATTCATGGCGAAGTTTCTTCTTCGTTAAATTGTTATATGGTTGGAATTGGAAAATGCTACATGTAGTAACTCTAAAATGTCTTGGATAATTTGATACTTGGCAATTGTTGTGCTCATGTTTAAGCTCTTGCATCATATACTTTGCACCCATTAATGAAGAAATACTTAGAGCTTGCTAATTTGGTTTGCATATTTGGTTTCTCTAGAGTCTAGATAACATCTAGTATTGAGTTTTGAACAACAAGGAAGACGGTATGGAGTCTTATAATGTTTACAATATGTCTTTTATGTGAGTTTTGCTGTACCGTTCATCCTTGTGTTTGTTTCAAATAACCTTGCTAGGCTAAACCTTGTATCGAGAGGGAATACTTCTCATGCATCCAAAATCCTTGAGCCAACCACTATGCCATTCGTGTCCACCATACCTACCTACTACATGGTATTTATCCGCCATTCCAAAGTAAATTGCTTGAGTGCTACCTTTAAAATTCCATCATTCACCTTTGCAATATATAGCTCATGGGACAAATAGCTTAAAAACTATTGTGGTATTGAATATGTACTTATGCACTTTATCTCTTATTAAGTTGCTTGTTGTGCGATAACCATGCTTCGGGGACGCCATCAACTATTCTTTGTTGAATATCATGTGAGTTGCTATGCATGTCCGTCTTGTCTGAAGCAAGAGAGATCTACCACCTTCATGGTTGGAGCATGCATATTGTTAGAGAAGAACTTTGGGCCGCTAACTAAAGCCATGATTCATGGTGGAAGTTTCAGTTTGGACATATATCCTCAATCTCATATGAGAATAATAATTGTTGCCACATGCTTATGCATTAAAGAGGAGTCCATTATCTGTTGTCCATGTTGTCCCGGTATGGATGTCTAAGTTGAGAATAATCAAAAGCGAGAAATCCAAAATGCGAGCTTTCTCCTTAGACCTTTGTACAGAGCGGCATGGAGGTACCCCATTGTGACACTTGGTCAAAACATGTGCATTGCAAAGATCCGGTAGTCCAAGTTAATTAGGACAAGGTGCGGGCACTATTAGTATACTATGCATGAGACTTGCAACTTGTAAGATATAATGTACATAACTCATATGCTTTATTACTACCGTTGACAAAATTGTTTCATGTTTTCAAAATAAAAGCTCTAGCACAAATATAGCAATCGATGCTTTCCTCTTTGAAGGACCATTCTCTTTACTTTTATGTTGAGTCAGTTCACCTATCTCTCTCCACCTCAAGAAGCAAACACTTGTGTGAACTCGTGCATTGATTCCTACATACTTGCATATTGTACTTGTTATATTACTCGTATGTTGACAATTATCCATGAGATATACATGTTACAAGTTGAAAGCAACCGCTGAAACTTAATCTTCCTTTGTGTTGCTTCAATGCCTTTACTTTGATTTATTGCTTTATGAGTTAACTCTTATGCAAGACTTATTAATACTTGTCTTGAAGTACTATTCATGAAAAGTCTTTGCTTTATGATTCACTTGTTTACTCATGTCATTACCATTGTTTTGATCGCTGCATCCACTACATATGTTTACAAATAGTATGATCAAGGTTATGATGGCATATCACTTCAGAAATTATCTTTGTTATCGTTTTACTCCGCTCGGGACGAGCGTAACTAAGCTTGGGGATGCTTGATACGTCTCCGACGTATCGATAATTTCTTATGTTCTATGCCATATTATTGATGATACCTACATGTTTTATGCACACTTTATGTCATATTCGTGCATTTTCCGGAACTAACCTATTAACAAGATGCCGAAGTGCCGGTTCTCGTTTTCGCTGTTTTTGGTTTCAGAAATCCTAGTAACGAAATATTCTCGGAATTGGACGAAACGAAGACCCGTGGGCCTATTTTGCCACGAACCTTCCGGAAGACCGAAGAGCATACGAAGTGGGGCCACGAGGTGGCGACACCACATGGCGGCGCGGCCTAGGAGGGGCCCGCGCCGCCCGTGGTGTGGGCCCCTCGTCGGGCCCCCGACTCGCCCTTCCGCCTACTTAAAGCCTCCGTCGCGAAACCCCGAGGCGAAAAACCACGATACGGAAAACCTTACCGAGACGCCGCCGCCGCCGATCCCATCTCGGGGGATTCGGAGATCTCCTCCGGCACCCTGCCGGAGAGGGGATTCATCTCCCGGGAGGACTCTACACCGCCATGGTCGCCTCCGGAGTGATGAGTGAGTAGTTCACCCCTGGACTATGGGTCCATAGCAGTAGCTAGATGGTTGTCTTCTCCTCATTGTGCTTCATTGTTGGATCTTGTGAGCTGCCTAACATGATCAAGATCATCTATCCGTAATACTCTATGTTGTGTTTGTCGGGATCCGATGGATAGAGAATACCATGTTATGTTAATTATCAAGTTATTACATATGTGTTGTTTATGATCTTGCATGCTCTCTGTTACTAGTAGAGGCTCTGGCCAAGTTTTTGCTTTTAACTCCAAGAGGGAGTATTTATGCTCGATAGTGGGTTCATGCCCGCATTGACACTCGGGACGAGTGACGAAAGTTCTAAGGTTGTGTTGTGCTTGTTGCCACTAGGGATAAAACATTGGCGCTATGTCCGAGGATGTAGTTGTTGATTACATTACGCACCATACTTAATGCAATTGTCTCGTTGCTTTGCAACTTAATACTGGAAGGGGTTCGGATGATAACCTAAAGGTGGACTTTTTAGGCATAGATGCAGCTTGGATGGCGGTCTATGTACTTTGTCGTAATGCCCAATTAAATCTCACTATACTTATCATGCCATGTATGTGCATTGTTATGCCCTCTCTATTTGTCAATTGCCCGACCGTAATTTGTTCACCCAACATGCTTTTATCTTATGGGAGAGACACCTCTAGTGAACCGTGGACCCCGGTCCATTCTTTTAATACTGAAATACAAATCTGCTCGCGAGTACTTGTTTTACTCGTTTTCTCTGCAAACAATCATCTTCCACACAATACGGTTAATCCTTTGTTACAGCAAGCCGGTGAGATTGACAACCTCACTCGTTTCGTTGGGGCAAAGTACTTTGGTTGTGTTGTGCAGGTTCCACGTTGGCGCCGGAATCTTCGGTGTTGCGCCGCACTACATCCCGCCGCCATCAACCTTCAACGTGCTTCTTGACTCCTACTGGTTCGATTAAACCTTGGTTTCTTACTGAGGGAAACTTGCCGCTGTGCGCATCACACCTTCCTCTTGGGGTTCCCAACGGACGTGTCAACTACACGCATCAAAATGTTGTGAGGAACAAGGCAAGATTTGTATCTCAAGGTTTCTCTCAAGTTGAAGGAATTGACTTTGGAGAAACTTATGCTCCCGTGGCTCGCCTTGAGTCCATCCGTATCATTCTTGCTTATGCATCGCATCATAACTTTAAGTTACAACAAATGGATGTGAAAAGTGCATTTCTTAATGGTCCTTTGCATGAAGAGGTTTATGTTAAGCAACCCCCGGGGTTTGAGGATCTGAACCTTCCTAACCATGTCTATAAGCTTGATAAAGCACTTTATGGTCTCAAACAAGCTCCTAGAGCTTGGTACGAGCACCTTAAAGAATTATTGATAGATCGTGGGTTTGATGTTGGGCTAATCGATCCCACTCTTTTTACTAAGAGGGTTAATGGGGAGCTTTTCGTTTGCCAATTATATGTTGATGATATTATCTTTGGCTCTACTAACAAAGCTTTCAATGATGAATTTTCAAAGCTTATGACTGATAGGTTTGAGATGTCTATGATGGGAGAGATGAAGTTCTTCCTTGGTTTTGAGATCAAGCAATTGAGAGAAGGAACCTTCATCAATCAAGCAAAATATCTCCAAGACATGCTCAAGAGGTTCAAGATGACCGAGATGAAGGGTGTGGCCACTCCTATGGTTACTAAATGCCATCTTGCACTAGATCCCAATGGTAAAGAGGTGGATCAAAAGGTATATCGCTCCATGATTGGATCCTTGCTCTACCTTTGTGCATCTAGACCGGACATAGTGTTGAGTGTTGGTGTGTGTGCAAGGTATCAAGCTTCTCCTAAGGAGAGTCACGTGTTGGCTCTCAAAAGAATCTTTCGATACTTAGTTGATATCCCAAGATATGGTATTTGGTACCCTAAAGGCTCAAGTTTTATTCTCAATGGATACACCGATGCGGATTGGGCGGGAGACAAGGATGATAGGAAATCAACCTCCGGGGCTTGCCAATTCCTTGGTAGGTCCTTGGTGTGTTGGTCTTCTAAGAAGCAAAATTGTATATCTCTCTCCATCGCCGAAGCCGAATATGTTGCCGCCGCAAGTGGATGCACTCAGTTATTATGGATGAGGCAAACTTTAAAGGAATACGGTGTCATTTGTGACAAAGTGCCTCTATTATGTGACAATGAAAGTGCTATCAAGATTGCCTATAATCCGGTGCAACATTCAAGAACGAAGCATATTGAGATCCGGAATCATTTCATTAGGGATCATGTTGCCCGGGGTGATATTGAGCTTATCTATGTTCCTACCAAAGATCAACTTGCCGATATATTCACGAAGCCTCTTGATGAAGCAAGGTTTTGTTATTTAAGGAATGAGCTAAATATCATTGATTCAAGGAGTATAGCTTGACCATCTTGCAAACACACATTTGTCTCAAAACTTTATTTGGTTTAGATGTGGGCATGGAAATAGGGGGAGTGCGGTTTAAATTATTGAGCTATCTCTCCCCCCATAATGCCAACATTAAGAAATCATTCTCTTTATATCATATGTTGATATGTGAGCTTCAATGATGAGTAGTGGTTTTGGACCCAAGATATATCTTCACGGTGCCAAGCCATAACACTCATATATGGTGGCCTAGGCCACCACACTCTTCTTAGTGAAGAGTTGAGGTTATTTGGATCTTAAATGTTTTATTTGACACCTCTTGTTCTTATGGGAAATCACTCTAGTTTGGCCTTATTTGCTCGTATCTTGCAAACTTGAGTGATCATGTACCATTAACAGTTTGAGCTCTCTAAACCCAAGCCTACACTCATCTATAAGCCATTTCCATCTTGCTCATATGTCATGTTTTGGTAAAACTTGGAGTTTGAGGAGTTTCGGTCGGATGATCTCGGTTGTCCCATCTTATTGGTCAATTTGCCTCTCATATGTGACGTGATATCTTATTGCATCACATATGGGCATACGCAAATAACCAACAAAAGATAGGCAAGATTTCCGGTGTTCTGGAATTTTCCAGAACACCGGATAATCCGGTCTTGGACAGCCCCGGAAAATCCGGCCCGGCCGGATTATCCGGCCTGGGCAGGTTTCGATGGGATATGAGGAGAGGTCGCGGGGTGAACGGTTCCAGAACCAGTTCCCCCACACGCCTATCTCTCTCTCCTCCCTCAACTCGCCGGAACTCCTCCTCCTCGCCTGAGACGCCCCGTCCGCTCCCTCTCGGAGTTTTTGGGTGGATCGGGTGCCCCTCCTACCTAGCTCTCATCTCCTCCAAGCGGCTCCTCCAATGGATGAGGGTATGGCTCACAATCCCTAACCCTAGGTGTTGTGATTTATATGTGCTATTTTCTTGGATGAGATGGTGTCTAGTTGTTCCAAATCGTGTGTAGTATACTCCATTTACATGCTAAGAGGCCAATCTGGTTCTAGACAAGTTTTTGCTTGAGATTTCTGCAATTTCGCAGGGCCGGATTATCCGCCCCCCCCCCCGCGCCAGCCGGATTATCCGTCCCTCGGGGACACCGGATTATCCAGCCTGGAGCTATGATGTTGTTGCAGTCTTGATTCAATCTATCATGTCTAAACTTTTATCGACTCATAGTATGTTTCTAGAGTACATTACTGTATCAATGCATGACTTATGAGCATTATCTTCTCTTTGCTATCCATCTTTGTCTCTCTCAGGTGGTTCTCGGAGGCGTGGTAGAGCTTCAAGGTCGAGCGATGAATTTGCACAAGCTGCTCCTCGCAAGTCCGCCACTCTTAGGCGGAAAGGCAAGTCTACCAGGGAGAACTACAAGACCATGGATGGTATTTCCTATGCAGCTATTCGTCTGAAGTACTGGTATGATGACAGTGTGAGGGATCATGATATTGAGGACAAGCGCTTCTGGTGCCTGGAGCAGGAGTTCATCTACAAGGATATATATTAGCCTATGAAGAAAGTGCAACCTATGCAAGCAATCAATGTGAATCTCTTGGATGTGAACAATCACTTTGAAGACGCTATTTGGGTCACTGGAAGAATGGGGTTACATGATCTTATGAAGATACAGTGCGAATACTCACCTGAGTTGATCAAGCAATTCTTTGCTACCCTTGCCTTTAAGAAGGATGAAGAACACACTATGGAGTGGATGACTGGCTCCACCCATTGTCAGGCTACCTTACGCCGGTTTGCTTCGATTCTTGGTGTTCCAGTGGGAGGTAGTCATCGCGTTCATGGCCCCCAGAAGACGGACAAGAATGTACTCTTTGATCTCTATGATGAGTCTGGAACTGTTGGGTCTCCCAAGGGGCTTCTCCCTATCTATAGTCAGCTGCTCCGCTTCTTTCGAGCCACCATTGCTCCAAGTGGTGGAAACAATGATGCTATCCGTGGAGCTCTTGTGGACCTTCTGCATCTTGGCTTTCAGTGTGCTCGTGATGGTGACAAGGAATTGGACTTCACTCTTGATATCATGGACTTCATCTTCAATGAGATTCATGATGCCATGGTCTCCAAGACCACTATGCCCTATGCCCCATATATTCAGCTTCTCATCAACAACACTCCTAATCTTACTGAAGACTTGAGTAGATTCCCTACAGAGAGTCACACTGTCAAGAAAGCCTACAAGAAGAAGCCTGTTCCCCGTGCTGCACCTGCTTCTGGCTCCTTTATGGATGATGCCCGCTCTAGTGGCTATGCACCCGGTCGCCATATGTCTACCCCTGTGATTCAGAGGAACGTGAAGAAGCTTAGTTGGTTTCAGCGCAATGTTCTGTGCATGAACATTGAGATTCACAAGGAAAACTTTGAGGCCAGCCGTCAGCGCTCCGATATTCAGCATACTCAGGCGGTCATTCTTCACAAGCTCAGTGGTGAGCAAGGGCCTCCACCTCAGCCTCCAGTTCACCCCGCCTACAGTGGATGGCACTCTTCTCAGATTCCATGGGTTGATTTCGAGCAGTGCATTCAGAGGGCCAACATCGCTCGCGACTCTCCTCCAGCTTCCGACAGTGATGAGGAGGATGCCACCGAGGAGGACTCCGAGTGATCTTCATGGGGCGTCTAGCATCGCGCTTTTCCCCTTTTTGGCGTCTTGATGCCAAAGGGGAGAAGTGTTCTATTAGGTCTCCACGGGATTTGCTAGGGTAGGGCACAAGCACATGCGTTTACCATTCTTTTATAGCTTGTGTCCTCTTTATGTCGTTATTTGAACTTTTTGGCTTGGTTTGTTTCGTTTAAAACTATGTTCTATGTGTGGATGTGAAACTTTATGTTAAAGGTCTTCGGAATTCTATATGTTGAGACCAAGGTTTATATTATGGTGTGGTACTTATTTATCCGGTATTATATATCTCCATATGGGTATGATCTCTATCACCTTGTCTCATATATATATATAGATGCCTTTGTCTCTTATTTGAGCTCATGTTGGATATCTCTTGTGTTGAGGCACCTCACACCTAGATGTTGTGCATTTGTATTCAAATGCAAATTACTTGTATGCACACATGTAGGGGGAGTGCCTCTATGTTTTGCCAACATGTTTTGATCTCTATAATGTTTTTATTGCAAATCCGTATATTGTCATCAAACACCAAAAAGGGGGGGATTGAAAGAATATCTCTCACATTATGTTTTGTGTGTTTGATGTCAATGTATGTGATACACTAATGTTTGATGAAGTGGTGCAGAGATTACATAGATACATGTATATGAGTGTCTTGTGTGGAAAAACAAGACAAAACGAACCTGTGAAGGATTCTCCAGGCCGGATATTTGCAAAATATCCGGCCCCCAAGATTTGGCTAAGGACCAGAGGCGACGCGGCTCAGTACTCCCCTGGCATGGGGCCGGATTTTTGGCCGGATTTTTCACAAGGCCGGACTTTTTTGGGGGGGGGGGGGGCGGATTATCCGGCCCTAACTTAGGCCGGATTATCTGGCCCTCGAAAGCTCCCAACGGCTGGATTTTGAGAGGGGGTATTTATACCCCCTTCTTCTTCCTCCCAATTTGCTCAATCATTGCACAAAATTCTGCCAAGCCTCACCACCATTAGAGCCACCTCAAGAACACAAGATTTGCAAGATCTCCTCCCTCACCCGACCAAAGCTCTTGATCTTTGGAGATTCGAAGGAAAAGACACCGATCTACATCCTCACCGAAGCGATTTACATTTCACCCTCATATGCTTGAGGGCCCTTTTGCTAGTGTTCCTTTTTGGATCCCTAGTTGATTGTTGTTGATGTATTGTTGTTGATTGTTGTGTTGTTACAGATTTGGGAGCCTCCAATTTGGTTGTGGATGTGTGCCCCAAGAACCTTGTAAAGGTCCGGTTTCCGCCTCGAGGAAATCCCTTAGTGGAAGTGGGCTAGGCCTTCGTGGCGTTGCTCACATGTGATCTGAGTGAAGCCTTCGTGGCTGTTGGTTTGGCTTTCGTAGCAACCACACTCCTCCAAACGTAGACGTACCTTTTTGCAAAGGAAGGGAACTACGGGAATCATCTCCATGTCTCCGCGTGCTCCACTCTCGGTTACCTCTATCCTATTCTATCTCCTATATATTGTGTAGTTATATCTTGCTTAGTTGTTAACCTTGTCATATAGGTAAATTCACTTAGTTGCATATCTAGAGAATTTACCTTTGTGTCAAGCCTAAATTGAAAAAGAACTAAAAATTGGTTAGCACCTATTCACCCCCCCCCCCCCTCTAGGTGCGGCTTACGATCCTTTCACTTCCGTATTAGCTGAAGAAGTTAGGACCGTGGGTTGATTTCTCAAAAAATGAGGACCATAATGCAAAACTACGTTGCGGCTTATGCTGATCGTTAGATCACGATCGGACGGCGTGGACTGCAACCGATTTTCACGCCCAGATCCGCCGACCGACGGCCAGCGCTTCCCTTGTTGTTTCCCACCTCTCCACTCGTGCGAGATCGACCACTGCCGCAAGCCGAAGTCCGACCAAATCCACCCCGCCGCCACCCGCCGGCCCCATCCCCGCCTCGTCCGGGATGTCCCGCAGCTTGGGATGGCCGGAAACGCGCGGTCGCCCGGTGAAAATCAAACGCCCACTGACGAAGTTTTACCCTCGGCAATGTTCAAGGTTATAGACTTAGGTTTTGGGAAAGTCGACGTCCGAAGATTCCGGAAGCGAGATGGCACACGACATACCCAAGTTCACGTGCATGCGGTGGAGGATCACTACGTCTTGCTAGCAATCCAGTATATGAATATATGTGTACATGGTGCCATCGTAGACGGATTTTATCTAGTCTAGTTCTAATCTACGGGTATCATCGTATGCGTCTATGCGTGTTGCGTATTGCCATATGTCTGCGGGGTGCCCCTGCCTGACTTTATATATGTAACCAAACTAGGGTTTACAAGAGTCCTAGTCTATTACAAATTGGAGTTTCCTTCTTTCAGCTTTCCTTAGTCGATACTATATGCGGGTCCAGCTTGTCGAGTCCTTATGCTAGTCCACCTCTATAATTCGCACCGGGTATAGCAATAATGGGTACCCGAAGAGTAATGTCCATCGGCCCGATTCCGAGTGATTATGGCTCGCCGCGGGCATCAACGTCCATCTGCGGGGCCGTGGACGCCAGTTTTCCGTCGACGAGCTCCCGCGCGGCCAACCCCGGCTAGATTGGGAGGGTCAGTGACCTCGCGCGATCCCGACGCCACGCCCCCGCTACTCGTCACCCCCTCGCCCGCCCCATCCCTCCCCCCGTTGCTCGCTGGCCCCGCCTCATCTGCTTCGCCCACCGTGTTGCTCCTCTACCACCGCCTAGCCCCGAGCATCGCCGTCGGTAGTTCCATCAAAGGTAATATTTTGATCTCTTTCTTGTAATACTTCGTTGATAATTGTAGTTGTGTTGTTGTTGTTAATCGATACAATTGTTTGACAAATGTATATGAGTTCGACCTCGTATGACCACATGACGCCCGACAAAGAGTTTGACATGGAAGAGGAAGAAGACATAGCCATGGTGCTTTCATTGCACGCGCACAAGAACGCGCGTCCGGAGCATGTCGGTTCAGTCCTTGGATGGGAGACAATCAAGAGAGAAAGGGCCGATGCCGACTGCCGGCTGATGCGCAACTATTTTGAAGAGCCACCCATATATCCCGTGCGCTACTTTCATCGCTGGTTTCGGATGGGGGCGGAGTTGTTCAAGTATATTGTGGAGGCGGTGAAGTTGCACGACACCTTCTTCGAGCGAAGGAGAAATGCAGTCGGCTTATTTGACATATCACATTTCAGAAGGTGACCTTCGCATTGCGCATGATGGCATATGGAAATCTGGCGGATCTCGACGATGACAACTTGGTAGTGGGTGAGAGCCAAGCCATTCTCTGTGTCAAGCGCTTTGTTGTTGCTATTGTCCAGGTCTTTGGTGGGGAGTACTTGAGAGCTCCCGATGCTCTAAACACTGCTAGACTTCTGGCGACCAACGCCGCCAGTGGTTTCCCTGGCATGCTTGGCTCCATTGATTGCATGTATTGTAGGTGCAAGAACTGTCCTACAGCTTGGCATGGATATTTCGAAGGACACAAGCAGGACTCCACTATTATTCTTGAGGTCATTGCCGACCAGGAGATGTGGATTTGGCATGCTTTCTTTGGCATGTCGGGCTGTTGCAATGACATCGATGTGCTTCAGAGGTCACCTCTCTTTGCAAGGCTAGCCAAAGGAGAGACACTGGCGGTGCAGTTTGTAGCCAACGGTCGCATCTACAACAAAGGCTACTACCTTGTTGATGGCATCTATCCGAAGTGGGCTACATTTGTGAAGCCTCTCGACAGCCCCTCATGTAAGAAAGAACAAGCTACTCAACCGGCGGCTAGGAAGGATGTGGAGAGAGCATTTGAGATTTTGCAAGCCCAATTTGCTATTGTGAGAGGTCCAACGAAGTTTTGGGATCAAGAGATCCTTTGGTACGTTATGATGGCTTATGTGACCATGCATAACATGATTATTGAGAACGAGCATGGTCAAGATGTGGACGGGCATCACTACTAGTTGATGGGCATCCCGTGCGGGTGTGACGGGAGCGAGACCGCGTCGCCCGCTTCATTGAGTGCTACCACATGATCCGTGATGAAGATACCCATGAAAATTTTCAGAAGGATCTCATGGAGGAGTGGTGGACATGGTGGCTGCAACAAGAGAGTGGTGGGCGTCACTGAATGATGTGATGAACTATGTGTGTTTGTGGATGAACTTCAAGTGTTTATGTGTGTTTGTGAGTTGATCCGCGTTGATGATGAATTATTCGTGTAATAATGATGAACTATTTGTGCAATGTAATATTTAGTATTGTTCAGATTTTATTTGTGTTTCGAATCATTTAGATAGGAGATTCATTCATATGTTTGCAAATCTGAAATATATGTCACCTACATGGTGATGTAAAATACATCATCTCCTGAAGCACTTTCAAAGGAGAGGTGATGTATTTTACATCATCTGACTTTTGAGAGCACAAGCAGGTGATGCAAAAAAAAAACTGAAAAGGAGCCAAAACAGATGATGTGTTTCACATATTGGAGATGCTCTTAGAACTCCTAAAAAGTAATTTAGTAAATATCTAGTGAAAACAGTGTTGTCCACACCATCTATTTTACTCGTAACCTATAAAACAAAAATCAAAATGGACAAAAAGAGGGGGAAACATGCAAGAGTGAATACAAAAAAAACCTTTTATAAATATTGAGAAATACACCATACTTTGTTGGTGAAAATCTTTACGGAAATCAGAGAAATTCATGTTCGGAGTTTTAATAGCCTGGTAGGTATCATTTTCCCCCTCTTGATCATGTCTCGCCCCGCGCGGGTGAGTAGGGCAACCCTAACCTGACGCCTCTCCCTCCCCCCTCTTCCCTCCCCTTCTTCGTCGATGTCGGCGAGGGCCGCCGACGTTGCCTATGCGATGCCGAAACCGCGGTCGAACTTACCCCGCGCGCGTGGAGCGGTGGCGCTGCGCAGGCGGTGCGATTCGGCCAAGCGATGGTACGATGAGGTTTGGGTGGTCATGGTGGCGACGGAGCAGCCTCTTAGCGACGAGGCATCGTGGTAGCCTAAGCGCAGCCAACGGCGCCCTCCTGACCCAGATCTGGGCCCTTTGTGCCCCATCTAAGTCTAGCCGAGCCTCCTCAAGCACGGTGGTGGCGCCCCTGTGTACGGAGGAGCGGGTGCTCGTGCTGGGGATGGCGGAGACGGTGGTGTGCCTGCTGCAGTGCGACGAGTCTGTGTGGGCCTGGTGTGTCCATGTTGTTGCATCCAGTCGGCTACCGCCAACGGCGGTGGAGGTCGTTCCCTCCCGCGTGCTACACGCCTCACCGGAGTCCCTTCTTCTCGGTCTTGCCAAGCTCGCAAGCATGGGCCACGGTGAGACGGCGGTGGTGATTGTAATATTGTGGTGCCGTGTGTTGGTGGGTGGCAAGATTAGTGGGGGGATACATACAAATAGTTTTGGGTGTGGTTTGGGGGGGAGGGGGGTCACAAGAAAACCGTGTCATATCGGCGCCAACGCGGTGATACTTGCGAGTGTCGTCGTTCCTTCCTGAAGGGTGTAGGTGTACCTCTTCACCACTCCTCGTACCATACCGGCAGCAACTTCGTTGTCGCTTTACTTCTTGGAGGTGTTGCTTGGTACGCTGCACTTCGTAGTGCTAGGAGCATGGTGGAAATACTTCGGAGGGCACAGTGGTTGCGGTTCATCTTCGTTTCCTCCATCCGCCAATATTGACATTGTTTCTCTTCTTTTTCTCTTTTTTTTTCTTTTGGGCTTGTTTGTCTTGTGGCCCCGGGAGGTTCGTTGTATCGTGTGGCTGCTATATTAACATAGTGGGTAGGATGGAAGTCTGTTTCGAGGAACAACCTGGTACATAGGTAACCAAAAAACACAAGGAGAATATAAATAACGCGCCTGCTAAAAAGTAAAAGAGAAGAAGAAACGTTTGCGAAATCAATGCTATAATATCACACCTGTTTCCTGAAGAACCCAAACAAAGCGTCATCTAATATCATATCTCTTGTTTGATATTTGATATCGTACACACAAAATAAAGAAAAAATGAGCAAAGTCACCCATTAAACAGACCAAAAGAAAGAAAAGGGAGATAAATAATGACAAAAATAAAGAGCAGAAGCTCACATCACTGCCACTGAAAAAACTGTTCCCTTCATTTTTGCCTGAATCATAATGATAATCACGAGATTCAGTTGATTTAAAAAAAAAAGACATGAAAAAAGATGATTTAAGAGACATTGACGCATACTGAAAAGTACACTAGCTTGTCATGTAGAAGAATCCACTAATACAGAACATGAGCTCGATATAAAAACAAATCATGTTAAAAATGCAGCATATACTATGTTTAACACAAAAACGCTACTAATAAAAACTAAAAATTCAATCCTCAAACGCCTTTATGAAATAGAAAATGAACGACTCACAAATGACATGCCATATGAACAATGTAGCTAGCGCACAGAGCGCATTGCAAAAAGTGCTGAAGGCGTTAAAACAGAAATTGCTCCATGCTCCTCCATAACGCAAAAGTACTCCTACATAATCCACCAGTCCATTATCATTAGCATCCCATGATAGTACTACCAAACTAGTAGATTCAGTTGCTATGCAAAAAAAAAAGTTTTGTGATTATCATCATCGCTCAATGTAATCTATACAAAATACCCTCCCCAAAGCCCACGCCCCCTATGATGTTGATTTCAAAATGAATTCAGAATCACTGCACACACCGCCCACACCACATATGAACCTCATTTGAGCATGAACTCTGAATAAAAACGAATAAAAACAACCAAAAGTAAGATAGGCCTCTAGAGAACAAACAAAACATCATCTAAACCTAAACCGAAAAATCACAAAAATCAACTAATATGCTCAGAAAATCATTCATCTAAGTAGAAACAAATATGACAAACATAGGTCTGCATAGCAGAACTGATAAAAACCTATGAACAATTCATGTCGGATAGGCCTGCAGACAAATCACATCCACACAACCAGCTACCCATGGAAACAAAATTCCCGAAGATTGAGCACCTAGACCCAACCCAAAAATCACACATCCTCCCCCTGCACACCAGGCGAACACCGACGATAAGCAGGACGCGAGGACCCCCGACGCCTCTAGGGACCTACAGCTCAGCTCCTTCCAAAGGCAAAAGAAATAAAACCCTGGTGAATCGCACGATAACAAACGAGATGATGTAGTGGCACCCCCATGTGCCCGCGGCCACGGGAGCATGGAAACGCGTGGTATGAGAAGCAAAAGAGGGGGCATGGGGGCTGGGCTGAGACATACCTCCGTCACCAGCGAACTCTCCTGCCTCCAACTCCTGCCATGCAAGCGCCGCAGCGATGAAGACGGTGAAGCGCTGCTCCTCTCTTCATCCACCTGTTTCCCTCTGCAAACTTGTCTTGTCTCTCTGAGCTGCACACCACTCTGTCCTCCCCCTTCTACACCAAATAGACACCTGGCGAAGCCCCAAAAAAACATAAAATTACAGACAAAAACAACGAACAGCGCTATGCAAATCCAACAGCTCGCATCTGAAACCCCAAAATACACATGGACCGTGGCCTGATAGACCGCGCATCACATTGTTGTATCTCCATTGTGAATCTTAGAGACACGGACAGGCAATAAAAAGTGTGGACGAATTACAAAAGAGCTAGCTGCGATTTAGCAGAAATCATTAAATTAAAGAAGTGTTGAGGCCTCCTCTAAAGAAAAGCATAAACACCTTTACAGACAACCAAACATACGCGAAACCCCTACGCACTACTCTGAAGGTCTATCAGAAAGTATGAATAGAAAATACTCTGAAGGCTCGCATCATTTACGCTTGATGATACTACTTCTTTTCTTCCTATGATTGTCCAGTACTTGCTGCCGCTGCAAAGGTGAGACGGATAGCAACCACTTGCTGAACTCAAGGTCGTTCATACCAACAGAAGATGCAACGCAGCTGAACTCCTTCCGTTTCTGTTCCTCCACTGAGAAAAATTTCGCCCTGGTCGTGGGCTTTATTTGCTTCTTACTCTGCAGGCCCTCGGAGAGGATCTGTACACATTCTTCAGTAGCACCGTCATCTTTTTCGCTGTGTTCCTGTGTCCTCGTGTTGACAACATCCTCGTTACGGTGAGCATACACTATTCCTGTTTGGAGGAAACAAACTCTATTATTACTTCATCATAATACAAAATACAAGGGGTAATATGGAGACAGAAGGGCTATATTTTGGAGAAGTCGTGTCAGCATGCAGAAAACATTTCCTTTGCAACCTTGTTCATGGTACGTTGACATGATAACATTATTCTGAATAAATAGCGAGCATGATAGAAAGACTAGAGCATGTTCTCTGCATCAATGTTAGGCCCCCAATGGGATCTGACGAGCTGGGATCAGTAAGAACAGCAATTTGAGAGGAATTAAGAGATAAACTTGGCAATTTCTAGATAGAAATTGAATGTTCTCTGCATCAATGTCAGGTCCCCGATGGGATCTGACGAGCTGGGATCAGTGAGAACAGCAATTTGAGAGGAATTAAGTGTTAGTATCTCTAGCCTCACTTTCATGAAGTAGAGGATGACACTAGGAGAGTTGGGGCAATTTTCGTTGGTTTATTTCACACACATCTCACACAATGCCATAACCAACCTGAGGGTTGGGGATACAGATATATAGCTGCTAGCCAGCCACGAATATGCTAAGATGCTAGTCTAACTGCCAGTCCTTGATGCCCCTAAAAGCAGTCAAGGGTGCTGCTAACTGCTAGTCCTTGATGCCCCTAAAAAGGCAGTCAAAGATACTTTCCTATCCTAACAGCAGTCCTTCACAAGGACCATGTATGCTGCAGCCAGTCCTCCACAGGACCATGTGCAGCAGCCTCCACAGAGACAGTACAGGGACTTTATCCAACATTCTCCCCCTAAGTCTTGTACGTCGTCTTGTGGGAGCGATGAGCCATCCCGAGCCGTACAAGTCCTTGTGCACGAGCTCGAGCCTCTCCTTGGCTCGGAAGCTCGCCCGGACGTCGCAGAACTGCACCACTTGGTCGAGGCACAGCAGGCCTCGCACCATCTCCGTGTCACTGAGACGCTTCAGGGCCTCAAGATGAGGATGCTCGAAGCGCTCGTGCCACTGCCACGCCTCGTCCTCCCGACGAGCAGCGAGACAGAGGGGTTGTGCCACCTGCACATCAAGAACATAGAGGCGATTTGTGCCTCTAGTTACCTTGGCCAGCAGGCGACGGTGGCGATCCCAGATGCGCAGAACTCCGCTCTCGATCAGCACGCGGGAGCCGTTCTCATCCAGCTGTCCCAGGCTGATGATGGAGTTCCTCAGCGCGGGAATGTAGTAGACACCAGTGAGCAACCAATGCTCTCCAGTCTTGGCGGTGAAGGTGACGGAGCCGACACCCTTAATCTCCACGGCGGAGGCATCCCCAAACTTGACGGAGCCTCGCACGTCGGAGTCAAGGTCGGCGAAGAACTCCCGTCGACCGGTCATGTGGTGGGTGGCGCCGGTGTCGAGGCACCACCCGCCTGTCTTGTTGTTGCCGGAGCCATCGCCGAGAAGGGCGTGTGCCTTTGACTCGTCGAGGTGGAGGAGAGCCGCTGCGGTCGGTACCGCTGGAGGTAGCTCGATGCTTGCATGCGCCATGAACAGAGCCGACTCCTCCTCCTCCTCTGCCTGTGCGACGTGGGCCTGGCCGCGTCGTGGCTGCCGACACTCCCTGGCCCAATGGCCAAGCCGGCCACAGTTGTGGCAGGTGTCGTCCGGTGCCGGCTTGTGCCTGCCGGCGGCGCCTCCCTGGGCGCCTCCGCGGGCATCATCGTCGGCAAGTCCTTGCACCCCAGCCTGGGCGTCTTTGCGCGGCTTGCCACGCTTGCGGCCGCCTGGCGTGGAAGAAGACTCCCCCTTCTTCATGTCACCGTGGCAGGAATCCCACTGCTCCCGAGTGAGAAGTAGCTTCCCATCAATGGTGATGGGCCCCGAGAGAGGTTGTGGCTCGTCGGTGTCGACGACCTTGAGGCGACCTATCGCCTCCTCGATCGTCATCGTGGAGAGGTCCAGCAGAGACTCGATCGATCGAGCCATCTGCTTGTACTTCTCGGGGATGCAGCGAAAGAGCTTCTCGACAGCTCTCTCCTCGTCGTAGGTGTCATCACCGAACTGCACCATCTTCACGCAACAGAGTGTTGAGACGGAGAGCAAAGTCATCGACGTCCTCCCCTGGCTTGAAGGCCAGGTTCTCCCACTCCTTGCGAAGTGCCTGCAGTGTCGACTTGCGAGCACGATCGCTGCCGATGCGTGCCGCAGCGATGGCGTCCCAAGCCTCCTTGGCAGTCCGCTTGTTGGAAAGCGAGAACTGCATCTCAGGCGGAACTGCAGCGATGAGGGCATCCAACGCCCGTCGATCCTCATGGTGGTCGACGTCGCCGTACTGGACCGCCTCCCACATGTGCCGCACCTGGAGCCTGATCCTCATGACCGCGGCCCACTCGACGTAGTTGGTTTTGGTGAGGGTAGGCCACCCAGCACCGGGACCAACGTCCCTGACCACGATCCGGACCCCATAGAGGCCGCGGTCTTGGTCGTCCCAGCGGCCGCCGCCGTGCGCTCCGGGAGCGCCACCGCCGTGCGCGCCTCCTCCGGGAGCGCCACCGCCATGCACGCCTCCTCCGGGAACGCCACCGCCGTGCGCGCCTCTTCCGGGAGCGCCACCGCCGTGCGCGCCTCCTCCGGGAGCGCCACCGCCGTGCGCGCCTCCTCCGGGAGCACCACCGCCGTGCGCGCCTCCTCCGGGAGCGCGGGCGTGCTCGGCTGCCCACTGCGCCACCCGCTCTCGCGCTGTGGGGTCTGCGTTGGCGTTGCCGTCAGCAGAACCGGAGCCATTGGCGCTGCCGCGCAGCACCTCGACCTCCGCCGCAGCTACACGTGCTGCCTCCGCTGCCGCTGCTGCTTCTACCTCCGCTCTGGCTGCTGCCAGCTCGGCCGCTGCCAGCCTCGACGCCCTTGCTGCCGCTGCAGCGGCTGCTGCAGCCACTCGTTCACGCTCCTCTGCCGCGGCGCGATCGGCCTCCTGCCGACGCCGCGTGCTGGAGGTAGCCGTGTGCTGAGAGTGGCCGTCGGACATGGCTCGCTGCTGGGGGGCTAAGAGCTGCTTCTGACGAGCTGCTGCTCGACAACCCGGACGGAGGGAAGTAACCAGGAGCAGTTGAGGCTGCTACTGGTTGGGGCTGCTCCCTTCCCTGTGAAGGGGAGGAGCAGGAGATGCTCAGGCTGCAAGACAACCTTGCTCTGATACCACTTGTTAGTATCTCTAGCCTCACTTTCATGAAGTAGAGGATGACACTAGGAGAGTTGGGGCAATTTTCGTTGGTTTATTTCACACACATCTCACACAATGCCATAACCAACCTGAGGGTTGGGGATACAGATATATAGCTGCTAGCCAGCCACGAATATGCTAAGATGCTAGTCTAACTGCCAGTCCTTGATGCCCCTAAAAGCAGTCAAGGGTGCTGCTAACTGCTAGTCCTTGATGCCCCTAAAAAGGCAGTCAAAGATACTTTCCTATCCTAACAGCAGTCCTTCACAAGGACCATGTATGCTGCAGCCAGTCCTCCACAGGACCATGTGCAGCAGCCTCCACAGAGACAGTACAGGGACTTTATCCAACATTAAGTGATAAAATGCAGTAACTGAAGAACTGGAAATAAAGACAAGACAAAATTTAGGATTTGATTTCTTGATTGATTACCACAAGACACAATGCTAGCCTTATAAAGACATAGCCAGCTACAAATGACATCCTAGGTCAAATACCAATACTACCCTCACAACTACTAAACCACTAATAACCCCATATTTCCTACTTATCCTATTCCCTGACAATCAAGCTGAAGAGTAAAAAAGTAGGATCCAAACACAACTCCTGAGGCTAATAAAATGTAAACCTTGATCCAAGGAAAATTAGTTTTGTAGTGGAACCTTATAAAATGACATCGATTTAGCAAATGCGTAAAATTTTGTGACAGGACATGGAAAAATCTTTTTCTGATTATGTGAACGGAAGCGATCGATTTACAGTAAAGGTGTCTAGGTTGGACAGTAGGCCTAGAAAATTGGTTACAACACAGTACCTTACAAAAATAGACCAACACACATAAGCACGTATTTAAAATGATGAGATGACATACCAATCAAATGTTCAATTGCTAGTTTTCAGTATCAGTTTTTTTAAATCTAGAAATATCAAAAAAAAAAAAAACACAGCAGGAGTTACAGCTTCTGTTCAGCCATTTGTGCATTTGAAGCTTTCATGCAACATATGTCAACGAGATAAAATCAAGTGATTTAAGTCGAGATATTGACAAAACTTACCACAGTCAGCCAATGTCTGATTTTCATCACCTATTGCTGCTGTGGGAGATTTCATTTTCTCTTGTGTGCCAAATAAATCAGTGTCGACTATTTCTCTTATCCCTGTCGCTTCAGATGTTTTATCTTTCTCATGTTCTCCATGCATCTCAATAATCTCACTAGTGAAAAGCTTATCAGACAAGTCACGGAACAGATTGCAGATCCCAAAGAGCTCACCTTGAAATTTCTTATCATCCTGAAACAAATTAGTTCCCCGAATTACCCAAAGTTCCAAACAAAACAGAGCCCTAGTAGACCAATGTGTTGTAATCACACAAAAGCCCAAACTGAAATTAAACTAATATGTGCTTATAAGTGCAACTCCCTTACACTTACAGAACCCAAACTAACAGCTCAAGTTAAAATTAAACTAATACATGCCACTCTGCACAACATTGTGCAGTTCACCTGTTTACTTCATTCTAAATGCCATCTAACCATAAATATTCATGCATGTAGACTATAAACTGTATACTAGTTTGTAACAGTAACAATACATCAAGGTACATTTGAATACCCTGCATTAGGGGGAAACTCATCGATGATCTATAAGTGATACGCGATACAGCAAGACTCCAAGAGATTAATTAAATTCAAAATGTTGATGTTTAAGTTTAACTAGGTTTACTTGTCAAATTCTTTGAAACATGTTTCTAAAGTGTCAAAAGAAACATGTTTCTGAACTTCATATGGTCATACTTTTAAGTAATAACTGAATATTCAGTCCAAAAATAAAACAGTCATGAAATGAGATTATGAGAAGCATGGGTATTACGTGATTAGGAGAAAATTATAATTATAGTGAGATACAAAAACTAAAATCATTTTGGTCCTTATGTTTAGACCTATACATTCTTTTAAAGATTATAACTCTAGTTCTTGATAGTCAATGTCTAAGAGAATGGACCAAATAAACCTAGTCCACATCACCTTTTGTCATTAACTTGACCACAGCTGTAAATACCCAAGTAGACAAGTACAGTACATCACATTCTCCACCTAATGTTATCAAAATTCTGAAATGATTGTGGTATTACCTGCACACCGTTAAAGTAACGCTTTTCTATTGTCCCTGAGACTGCAATGTTAGAAAGCTGCTGTTTATATATCTGTCGAGAATAAATGAGTTCTTCTAGTGAACCAGCTCCAAGTAGGCGAAATACTGTGACATGCCGTTTCTGTCCATATCGAAAGGATCTGTCTTGTGCTTGCAAGTCTTGAGCAGGATTCCAACTAGGATCAAATATCACCACACGGTTAGCACTCACAAGGTTAACACCTAAACTGCCTGCCCGAGTAGATATAAGGAAAACCTGCAGAAAAGTGATTCACAACATAAATTCGCTGAGTTCTCTCACATAGAATTGGTACTGAAAAAATAAGAAATCAACAGATATTCACCTGTTTGCTAGGGCTTTTGTTGAACTCATCAACGAGCGACTGGCGTGCATTCATGGGGGTTGATCCATCCAAGCGAGAAAAGCAATAACCCTTCCTTATAAGAAACTTCTCTAGTATGTCAAGCATCCTATTTGTAAAAGTTTATATGTGAAACAAGAAAATTATATTCCACATACAGATGATGCTAGAAGTAGCATATCTAAAACATAACTATTTGAAAGAAAAAAATGACAGAAGTAAATGCAACACTAACAATTACAAAGAAAGATGATTACACACGGAATAACTTGCCATAATATAAGCTAGGCTTGGTTGAACCTTTTTTTTGAGATCCAAAATACGCTCGATTTGGATTCAGTGGAAGTTATAAAAGGGATGGGTGCAAAAGTTGTAACTCATCAACAACTTATCATCATCAACATCATCATTAATTGTACAAACCTAGGTTAAATAAAACTCCACCAGAGATCATTTTGGCATAAATATAAGCACTTCAATAATGGGCCCATGGGGGTATCCTGGGTTACAACAAAGCGCACCCTGTTATGTGGCTGCTAGGGTTTGGGAGGGAGAGAGGGCTGGCCGGGGGCCTTGCCCACGGCCGGTGGCAAGAGGGAAGGGATTTCCTTCTTAATTCTTGCTTTATTAGATTGATACATCTCCACTCCATATATAGAGAGGTTTACTTGACTCCCAAGCAAGGATTACTTGACCCCTAAGCAAACCCTAAGACTAATGGGCCCAGGCCCATGACGTACTCTAACACTACACCCCACCTGGACATGCAGCTCGTCCTCGAGCTGCAACCTAAACAAACCATGACTCGACGCAACACAAACCTAACACCTAAAAACGAGCCTTTTACATCTCGGCTTGTTTTATTACTCTCAACCTGAAATAGATTGGGACGCTTTATTGTTGACCCCTGAACATAAAGTGGACACCATCCGCCCGTCGGACATGCACCTGTACAACCACCTGGATCCCATGGAAACCAGCGGGACAAAAGGAGCCCGCGCGGCGGCCGGTGGCGGAATGCAGTGGTGCTACCCGGTGCGCTCCTGTCGGTGACACCATGCCTTCTCCTTGTCGGATGACTGTCGATGGCGCAGACTTTCAGGTCGCTGCCCACGGGAAAAACAGCATGTCCGCCGCCCGTGGGGGAAACCGCACGCCCAAGATCCCCAACGCAGTGGACGAGATCGAGGTCCGTTGCGCAACGAAGCGCAACTTGGAGGAGCTGCAGCTGCAGATCACGCATCTCCCGCACACGCCGACGCACTAGGAGGCCGCGCGCAGCAGCCTGCAGCCTCACCGCCGCCGACACGTGGCGGATAGCGATCCAAGCCGGAAGCAGTGACGGCGACGGAGGGAAACGGACCTGGTGGAAGGGCATCCCGGGCGGTGTCGATGTAGAGCCCGGGGCCAAGGTCGCTCCCACACCGCCGAAAGGCAGGGACGTCATCGGTGGCGGCAGCAGCCGCTGCTGCGGTGTTGGTGGCGACGGCAGCTGCTGCTGCTGTTGCAGCTGCCCACCGAACGGCAGGGATAGCGTCGGTGAGGACAGCAGCTGCAGCGGCGACATTGGTGGCGGCGGCAGCTGCTGTTGCTGCTGCAGCGTCCCGGTGGGGAAGAAGGCGGCCGGCTGCTAGAGAAGAGGGACCCCCGGCGCCGAGGTAGGGCCCGGCCCGGAGATAGTGGACAGCGGCAGCGGGGACTGCAGCAGCCCGGCGTCGGGTGGCGGCGACGACAGCAGCAACAGCCCGGCGATCGAGGCGGAGGCCGCCTGGTGCGTCGGCTGCCACGGCAGCAGCGCCGCCGCCGGCGGCGGCCCGTAGGGACCGGACAGGAAGAGGCGGATCTGGTGAGATCGCGGAGGGCTGCGGTGATCTCCGCCGGGGAGAGAACGGCGGAGACGTCGGAGTGCGGCGGCGGTGGGTGGGAAGAACTCGGTGGAGGGCTGGACATGATCGAACCCGGGAAAGCTGATACCAAGTGTTATGTGGCTGCTAGGGTTTGGGAGGGAGAGAGAGGGCTGCGAGGGCGCGAGAAGGCCAGCCGGGGGCCCTTTGCCCACGGCCGGGCAAGAGGGAAGGGATTTCCTTCTTAATTCTTGCTTTATTAGATTGATACATCTCCACTCCATATATAGAGAGGTTTACTTGACTCCCAAGCAAGGCTTACTTGACCCCTAAGCAAACCCTAAGACTAACGGGCCCAGGCCCATGCCGTACTCTAACACACCCACTTACCCGTCAAGTGACAAAATTACAAATAATTGCAAATGACTAACAACAACTACTACAACTACATCAAAGCCTTTTTCCCAAGGAAGTTGGGGTAAGCTAGATATGAAACCCAACAAAAACATAAGGAAACCAAAATAAGGAGAAACAGAGAAAGAAAAAAGAAAATGAACGAGTAAACTAAGATTCCGGTAACTCCGGCTATGCCTATTAGGAATAGCCGGTCCCAAGCCCGGGTAAAGTAGGAGGGTTGTGATAGGCTTGGCGAGCCAACGTAAAGAACAGACATTGCTTATGCAAATGGCTAACAATTGAAGAAAAGAGGAGACATTACTTAAATGGAAACAATTTTGTTTCGTGCATTTTTGATCTATCATCAAGTTATTGTTCAAAACCAAGAGATGTTATGAAAAAAAATCTCGAATCGATATATGAAAAACTTGATTTGTTTACAGTCAAAATAAAGATTATTTTTGGATAGCTAACATATGGGAATATATCTGTTATTTTACTGAATAATCAATTCACACACAAACGAATAATCACCTGACAGAATAGCTGAAAAGAAGAATCTTGTCACCCTCTAGAGTCCATAGAACCATAAGTCTTTCCAGTGCACGCATCTTTCCACAGTGTTCTGAGTCGCTGAGACCCATGAAGTTTTCACTTTTAGCACTACCGCCAACTAATTCAATATCTGTATCAAACACAGCAGCCGCAAGCTCAGCGTCTTTTTTCTGCTTTTCGATCTCGTCCCTTGGATTGGGCTTTATCAATTCCAGATGGTTACTAATCTAATTGAAGTGAAACTAAGTTATAACAAATTCAAACTGAAACTTCCAAAATATTGCAAGAATCAGAAAATACCTGCTGAAGCTTGACAAGGCAAGGAAGAACAAGGCAGAAGGGGCATAGAGGACAGCCGTCCAGATTATCTCTGTGGAGATAGGACCAGATAATGCCATTTGGTTCAATTTTCTTGCAACACTCAACCTGAGTCAGAGGACTTCCGCAGCTACAGGGGAGATCTTTATTTACAAGGATTTGTATGTCAGGCTGTTGCAGCATTCTTCTATAAACACGCTTTTGAACATCACTCATTCTGCAGAAAACAATATTATCTTCCTTCCCAAGCATGAGATGTCCAATAGTCTCCTCTTTTGTTCTTCTCAACAGGAATTTCCTCAGAACAGAGACAAGGTGCTTCTTGCGCTTATCAGCAACTTGAACAAATCTCTCAGGAGCACTTAATCTCTGGCCATGTTTTAAGGGTTCATCATAATATTCTCTAAAGTGTTCTCGGTCCCCCAAACAACCAGGTGCGACCCAGTCAAACACATTGAATAATTCCATTATCTTATTCTGCATTATGGTTCCAGTGAGACCGAAGCGTTTTTGTGTAGTAATTCCCAAGCAAGCTGTATATAACTTCGATTTGTCATTCTTGAGACGGTGGGCCTCATCAACTACCACAAGTTCCCATGGGATGTCGCATAAAACCTTGTCACGAGTTCTAAAAGTATCAAAACTGGTAATGAGCACCTCTAGTCCTTGACCTTCAATTTTTTCAAGAACTAAGTCACGATTTGGACCATGATAGACAGCAACAGAAAAACTGGCCCACTCAGAAAATTCATTTTCCCAATTTCGAATTACAGAAGTGGGACAGAGGATGAGTACAGGACCAGTCTTCTTTCCATTGTCTGCTAATTTCTCGCCATGGTCATTATCTTTTCCAATAACAGAGGACAGAAAAGCTATTGTTTGAATAGTCTTTCCCAAACCCCTAAATCATAATAAAAGAAAGCGTTAACAAATCTAAACGACTGTATGTCGAAATATTGGCATGCCCATAAACTGTATGAAGTTAAATATCGTCACTAACTCAGTAAGACTACATTGATCGCATCAATGCCTTATGAAATCATATGGGTCATAAGTTCATAACCCCTCTATAAGTTAGCTGCATTTCTTTCACGGATGCCCGAAAGGTTCTGGAATGATCCTACTGTCATATATCCGTTTGTATGTGAGGATTCCTTACTTTGATAGTTTAAAATACATGTTGATAGTTTGAACCGCAGATATTAAGAATATGTGGATGATGAAGAGCATAAGAAAAAGAATGGTAAAAAGATACACAGAACTCCACATTCATCATAATTTCTGCAAATCTACCATATATCCAGACAGTTGTGAACCTAATATATCTCCAGTTAAGGCAAAAAAAAATTGACAGTTCCCAATCTAACCAGTTGCAAGCCTAGTATTATCGACGGATAAGGAAAAGGAGATGGAAATTTTCAATCTATCAAAGCAAGCTTGGTTTTGCTTCCAAATACAATGGTTTACATGTGATTGTGGATGTTGTACAGTTTGCTGTAGTTCAGTCACAAAAATCTACAAGCATTCTTATAATATAGTAAGTTAGTGACAAAATAACTGCCAAATCTTACATGTCATCTCCAAGCACGCCACCATGGTTGTTTCTATACAGATTGTATAAGAATCTCACGCCATCCCTCTGGTGTGCAAGTAGCCTGCAATTAATTGATGGGGGAACCTAGAGCCAAGCAAAAGAAAAGTAGAGCAATGTGAAACCAATGATAGTACGTAAAATATCAACCAGAAGAAAAAACATTTCAGACAAAGTAGATCAAATAAATAATGCATGAGCACGGGTCTGCTTTATGAAATCCGAGCAGGTAATAACGCAACAACGTGCAACAGCCAAAGATGAAGGCATATGCCGCGGGTAGAATCAAAGAGAAACAAACTCCTATTGGAAGCATTAATCATTAGTCGGTGGTAGAATTGGTTCGTCACATGGGTGTGAGCATGAGCAAAACACTTTGGGTTCCGCAAATTTGCAACTAATGGTGAAACCTAGTATTTGTCTTGTTTGAACCTATAATTTGTGTTAGAGCTCAATAATTGAAATGTTGAAAGCTACCGAGGCTAAACATATAGTAGGTCCCGGAGAATATTCAGGTTTTGTGTCAGTTTTCCTTGTCTGGTTAACTAGTATATGGATGTGCTGTTTGTATCGGTTTTCGGCCAATTTTCTTATAAACTGGCTAATTTCATCCGTCTTAATGAAAAGGGGGAGCTCCTGCTGGTTGCTAAAAAAATGTACTCCGTATTTAGGTTTTATTTGGCCGCGTGAATCCCCGTGAAGGAGGAGCGCCGAATTGTAACCGGCTTAGCGTAACTGGGGGAGGAGAGCATAACGATGGTACCTGGACAACGGGCTGCTCTCCGGGCGGCGAGAGCACGAGTGGCTTGTAGGGCCCGCGGGGCTCAAGGGCGGCCGCTGGTGGCGGGGCCGGACGGCGCCGGACGCGAGGAGCCACGTCCTCCTCCTCCGAGGAAGTCGGCAGTTCCGCCGCATCCTCCGGTACCTTGTGGCTCGGGGGTTTGGGAGGGGACGATTGGGGGGCGGGAAAGGAGCAGGTGGCCTCGAGGCGGAGGAGCTGCTGCGAGAGGGAGGTCTTGGGAGGCCGCCGCGTAGGGAGAGGAGGCGACGGCGATCGGGGCCGAGGTTGGCTGGGCGTGGCCGTGGAGGAGGAGCATGGGAGGAGGGCTTCCTTGAAGCGGTTGAGGGCCATGGCGATTGCCAGCGGCGGTGGTTTCCGGTGCGCGAAATTGGGAAATTGCCACTTCAAAAACACCTCGTCTGATCTTTTTTTCCCCGAAAAGGATCCTACCATTAAAAGAAACATACAGCATACAGCAGTACAAAACACTGTAATAAAAAAAAATTACAACTAAATCTTTGAGATGCCCTTACCCTGATCGACACGCTGATCGATGGCACGCTACCAATACCGTTCCTCGTAAGTCAGCATGGCGTTGTTGGTTGCACACAGAAAATCGTTGAATAAGTCTAGAAGACCTGTCCCAAAAACGAAGAGGAAGGAGTAGCCGTCGATGAAGCTCCTTAACGACCCGAGATCCCCACAGTCAAGTCCTCTTGATAGACACACCAATTGCCAAGATCCGAAGAGAATCAATAGATCCGACGACACAAACCCCTAAAGGCCCTTCGTTGACTCCGAATTTAAGACAAAATTGTTTGTCGCAAAAGATCAATTTCTCGAGAAAATGGTTCTTGTAAAAAAAGGTGAGCGGGAGAACAGTTCCACTCGACGAGATTGGCTAATCTTCGTAGTCAGGACACAGTAGCGCAACACGGAAAATTGTTCCAAAGTTTTCTATTATAAGTGATACAGAAGCCACTACATGTGTTTTAGAAATTACGGTCGAGATTGCAACTAAACTAAGAAGATTATGTACTAAACCAAGATGTAGTTTGATTGTTGCTGCGACAGCAATGCATGTGCAACTTACAAGAAAGCAAATGATGGGCCTTGGCTCCGCTAAATGGTTATGTGTCATAAAATTTAGGATAGTATCCATGTAGGAAAGTCAAGTTTGGGACTTGATTGGATCTTCGGAAGGCATGAAGCCTTGAGCGTAAATGGATCTATAAAGAAACAAACGTGAATTTTCACACCCATTAAAAGGCTTGACTTGTCGCAAAAGGTTTTTCGACAAAGTTTAAGAAGTTGACTACGATGAGATTTGATCTCTGTGTCGATGCTTAAAGGTCGCACGGGTTATATTAGCAATCACCATATATGATAGCAAAACTAAGTTCCTTAACGGGAAGCTAACCAAGGATATATATTAGGTACAAACGAGGATTTTATCAATCTAGAGAATGCTAGAAACGATGAGCGCAGATTCCACACCGTTGGGGAACCCCAAGAGGAAGGTATGATGACCACAACAGTAAATTTTTCCTCAGTAAGAAATCAAGGTTTAATCGATTAGTAGGAGAAAGGCGTGACTTCTGAAGGTGTTGCTAGCTGACTTGTGGCAGGGTGCACTACCGGCGTCAGCAACAACGTGGAACCTGCACACAACACAACCAAAATACTTTGCACAACTTACAGTGAGGTTGTCAATCTCACTGGTTTTGCTGAACACAAAGAATTAAATATATAGTGCGGAAAGAGATGTTTACAGTGGAATTAAAGAGAACAGTGCTTGCAGTAAGTAAACATAATATGATAATTGTATCCGTGTAAAAGAAAGGGCTGAGGTCCATAGTTCACTAGAAGTGTCTCTCCATAAAGATAAATAACATGCTGGGTGAACAAATTACAGCTGGGCAATTGACAGAGTAAAGATCATGCATGACAAGATGATTAACAAGTTTTATAAACCTTCCAAAAAAAGTATGGTGCTCATTAGTTTTGAGCTCTCATTACCCCTATCATAAGCATCTTGAATGGTTAAAGTTAATGTGAGGGCAAATATGAGTTATATGCTTGACAAATCACAAGTTGAAAATCTAGTGCCCCTTGATTACGTGTACATATACCTCATGCTACTCAACTTAGGACACAAATAAGTTCTTGTCATTGTAAGTGTACATGTATCATTGAGAACGCCAACGGGGTACCTCCTGCCCCATGATATGGAAGTACTCCTGCCGATATAGGAGCAATCTCATGCCAAAATGACAAGACAAACAGACAATGAACATCTCAGCAATCCTTTTATTTACTATGGGCATAGCTTTTTATTGAATATGCTTCATAGAATGCTCACTATGGTTCGCTGTAAATTTCCACCATGAATGATGCATGGCTTAAGTTGGCCGCCCAGACGTTTCTCTAACACATATACAAACTCCATGGAGTTACAAGTTTCTATTTTATTTTGCACCGATAGGCATCCATAAACAAAGAAACATGACATCAACTAAATAGGAATGAGTGCAATGTTGAAAATGTGCCCCATGAAAGCATGGTTGTGCTAACTCCCAACTCCTAATTTGCAAGCATATAATCTTCATAAGATAGTCACAATGGTTCAGTTTTATTAAGTGCAAGAAAGTAAGTGTTCCATCAAGTTCGTGAGAGCTTTACTAACTAATTTTCTCATAATAAAATTTAATTTGGAAGATAAATAAAAACATGATGAATATACTTGGAATAGCAATGATGCTAGTAGTTAGATATGGTGGACACAATTGGTAAACTTTAGGTTTTTTTGGTGGTTTGATGCACGAGTAGAGCTCATACTTAGTACAAGCGAAGGCTAGCAAAAGACTGGGAGCGACCAACTAAGAGAGCAATAATAGCCATAATCATGCATAGCGATAAAATATTATTAATCAAAGCATAAAGTGATATTACAAGTCAAAAACTAATGATCATAGAGGCTTTAGTTGACTGGTTTGTATTCATAATATGGTATAAGCATGTGCCAAGTCAACCCAATAAAGCATCAAAGGAAAATACCATAATATTATGCTTTTTATGATGGAAACAACACATGATTCTTTCAATACCACATTATGCACTCTCGGCTATTTGAGACAAGTAATGCTACAACAATAAATACTAAGCATATAATAAGAATAACATCCAACATGACATGCCAAAGTCTATGCCACCGTCTAGAGAAGCTTTCTTTTTTCATCACTATAAGCATGAAACATTTTACTCGTCTCCAACACCAATCAATTTATTTGAAATAACTCTCATAGATGAAAATCAATATGGACCAGAGAACTAATCATATATAAATAAATAATACTAACAAGCTCTGAACAAAATATGAATGGAAAACCAAGAGCTAAACGCAGTACTAGAAAAGTAGAACACCCACAGAACAATAAGAGCGAAAACTAGAGTGTTCTATGCAATTAAAACAGAGTGTGTCATCCTACAAAACAAATATGCTGGGATCCAACCATATGCCACAGCAAAAAAAACTAAACAAAGTAAAAAAACAAAAATAAAGACGCTCCAAGAACAACACATATCATATGAAGCAATAAAAATATAGCGCATAGAAAGATGAATTGTTGCTTTGTTGATGAAGAGGGGATGTGTCGTTGCCTATTCGACGGTACCTCGGAGGAGGGATCCTCGCGAGGGGGAGAAGAAGTAGGGGCCATCGGGCGGAGAATCCTCGGGATGGTGGTACGCGATTTACCCAGCTTCGGAACACCTGCACGATGACAGGGCCTACTGCTGCTTGTCTGGAGTTATCTGGGCGCTTTCGTATTGTTACAATGAGTTGTGGTTGTGCCTCTAGGGCTCCCGGGATCCAGCTTATAAAGGAGAACGGATCTAGGGTTTACACGGAGAGTCCTAGCCGGAATACAAGATGCATAACTACGGAATATTACATTGTCGTGCACGTCAAGGGTCCACCTTTCCTTATACGCCGTATTGGATCCGGATACTTCATGGGCCTTCACGGATCCGACTACCTGCATAGGCCGGTTAAGATCCGGCTCATGTTCCTGGGCTGGACTTCATCCATCTTCTATCAACAACAACTGGGTCGCCCGATGGGCCATATGCCACCATCACCATCCATGGGCCACCCGGGCTTGCCGGATCTAGACCACGTCGTTGATATACCCATGAAGTATACCCACAACAGTGCCCCAAAGTTCTTCAAGATTCGTCATTCCTCCTCCTATCTCTATCCGGATCCAAAGAGAATCTCGAAGAGCTTCCAAAACTTCATCGTCTCCGACTTCATTCAACCGGAAATCATTTGTTCTTTTGTAACGGTAACTTAGCAGATTTCTCGCCCACGTCGCGCACAACTTCCTCTTTTCCCACGCTAAATATTTGGATATGTGAATCTTTAGCCGGAAATCTCGGAGGCACGCAGTTAGGTCACCACTGCGTCCATTCCACCGCTTTTGACCTAGACACATGGCGATCATCCAACGGTGCGACTGTTTCGTTCTCACCGCAGGATCCGACTCACGAATCTCCGTGCGAGGCTTATAAATACCCCATTCGTGCGGTCATTCTCACTTTTTCACCGTCCTCACCACTTCGTCTTCTTCCTCGCGCCAACGCCACCTGGTAGATCTCACTTCCGGCGAGCTCCTCCCTGGAAAGATTCAAGCGTCGCCGCTCCAAGGTCTTCCTCGACCCAAGCTGCTCGCTTTTGACCGGGATTTCATCTCCGCCGCCGATTTGTGGTCTCGCCGGAGGCCTACGCATCGAGCATGCGAGCTTCTCTTTCGCCGGCGTCACGGGGAACCGCCACACCAATGCCGGTAAGTCCACCGGACTTGTAGAAGATAGACTTAGCGGGATCCGGCTTCTTAAGTTTTTTACCATATGCATGCAGCCGGAAACATGTCCACTAGCTCTCCTAAGTTCACTGATAGCTCTCTGAATAGTCCACCGCCAAACCCACCAGAACCAACATCGTTGAGCCTTTAGTGTTCCTTCCGCCCAACGTTTCCGATATTAGACTAGCTCAACCTTACTCCGCCTCTTCCAGCTCAATTCTTGGCCGGATCCCAACACTTGGAGAGATCCAGGCGGAATTAAATGGGCAGACTAGGATGGCAGCCAAAGTACAGGAAGTAGAGCAGAAGAAGGGATCGAAGGCCCGGAACCATGAAGGGGAGAAGGTTCAATGGTGGCCCAGCGAAGTTACGGAGTCGAAGCTCAAAGCCTTCGCAAAGGAAGGATTTATTGCTACGGATACCTGGAGTTTCAACAAGGACTCCAACACTCCGACCCCAGAACCTGACGAACGCGTCTTCACCAAGACTTGGGTGGAGCGCGGCTTCTCTCTTCCTCCCTCCGAGTTCTTCCTGTCAGTGCTCAACACCTATGGCCTCCAACCACACAACATATGTACGAACTCCTTTCTCCTCATCTCCAACTTTGCAACTCTCTGCGAGGGTTATCTCGGAGTTCGTCCGGATATCCGCCTCTGGCAGTTCTTTTATCGAGTCAAGAAGGAGACCAAGGATAAGGTCATGGTGAACAGTGGCAGCATGACTTTCGTGCTCCGCACCAAGAGGGTTTTCCGACTCTCTCTTCCCACGAGTCCGTCCGGTACTGGAATGCCGGATGGTTCTACGTGAAGAATATCTCAGTTCCGTGCGTCCACGATGGTCTCCCCACTTTCGCCAAGAAGCCCCCGGAAGAGCTCGCCAGCTGGAGCTTCATCCCCGCCCTCGCCCAGCATCCGGAGCTGGAGAAGATGGCCCGGAGGATCTCCTGGCTGGTCCATAACGGTTTATCCGGAATGGACCTGACCTTGAGCTGTTTCACTCGTCGGATTCAACCGCGCAAGTACAATAAGCGGCTAATATGCGAATACTCCAGAGTCGACGACGAGCTGCGGGTGACCAAGGATAACCTGCCAACGGATTCTCTGAACAAGAGGATCCGGACACTCGTGAAGATCACCCGGGGCCAGGAGGTCCCAAAAATCAACAAGGACATGTACATCAACAACAAGTGCCCTCCGGTGTGTTTTCTTACTTAGTCATTTTGCCTCTTATACTTGAAATGTTGTAACTTCTTCAATGCTTCCTCTTTCCGCTCAATTCTTTTGCGGAGGATGGTTTCAGAGATGTATTCCGATTACCTGCTGATGTCGGAAGGGCGGAGGAGGATCCGGAGGACGAAGACGAGGAGGAAGAGCAAGCTCCCAAAAAGAAAGCTGCTCCTCGTGCTCCAAAACGTCCCCACGCCAAAGTTTTCGGCATTGACACCGGAACCAGCGGCGAGGCCTCCGCCAAGAAGGCAAGTACCAAAGCTCCCCCACGCCTCGACTCCAAGAAGGCGGAGCCCGACCGCACCAAGCTTCTGGCCACAGCCGGAAAAGGATCTCGCCCGCTGCTTCCTGGGGCCACGTAAGTACTCCGAAATACAAACTCCTAGTTGTGATGTTAAAACTTATCGCTTATGTGTTTTTATTTATTTGGTGCATGAGCCAGAAGGTCACCGCTTCACGGGTTAGCACCCAGAAGCATATCACCAGTTTTCTCAAAACGTCTCCGGCCATTGGCCCCGCAACTCCAGCTCCGCCAAGTACCTCCAACCCTGTTCCCGAACCTACTCCGCCTGAATCTCATGCCACCCCTGATCCTGCTGTCGAGACTCAGATGGAAATAATTCCGGTGAGCAGCGAGAAAAGAGGCGGAAGTTGCTCCGCCACAAAGCCAGCTACTCCACAAAAAGCCCAAGACAAAGGTCCAGAAGAGGCGGAAGTTACATCTGCGGATAAGGCTGAAGCTTCGGCTAAGGATGTCGTCGCTTTTCCTGCCAATTTTGGTGATCCTGATGATCTTTATGCCACGCCCAAGGCATACTCCCACAAATTCTTCGACAAACTTAAGTAGGCGGAGAAATGGGAGTGATGCGTGCAGTCGACACGTCCGTTGGGAACCCCAAGAGGAAGGTGTGATGCGTACAGTAGCAAGTTTTCCCTCAGAAAGAAACCAACGTTTATCGAACCAGGAGGAGCCAAGAAGCACGTCGAAGGTTGATGGCGGCGGGATGTAGTGCGACGCAACACCAGGGATTCCGGCGCCAACGTGGAACCTGCACAACACAACCAAAGTACTTTGCCCCAACGAAACAGAGTGAGGTTGTCAATCTCACCGGCTTGCTGTAACAAAGGATTAGATGTATAGTGTGGATGATGATTGTTTGCGAAAACAATAGAAACAAGTATTGCGATAGATTGTATTCGATGTAAAAGAATGGACCGGGGTCCACAGCTCACTAGAGGTGTCTCTCCCATAAGATAAATAGCATGTTGGGTGAACAAATTACAGCTTGGGCAATTGACAAATAGAGAGGGCATGACCATGCACATACATGATATGATGAGTATTGTGAGATTTAATTGGGCATTACGACAAAGTACATAGACCGCTATCCAAGCATGCATCTATGCCTAAAAAGTCCACCTTCAGAGTTATCATCCGAACCCCTTCCAGTATTAAGTTGCAAACAACGATACAATTGCATTAAGTATGGTGCGTAATGTAATCAATAACTACATCCTCGGACATAGCATCAATGTTTTATCCCTAGTGGCAACAAGACATCCACAACCTTAGAACTTTCTGTCACTCGTCCCAGCATTTAATGGAGGCATGAACCCACTATCGAGCATAAATACTCCCTCTTGGAGTTAAGAGTAAAAACTTGGCCAGAGCCTCTACTAATAACGGAGAGCATGCAAGATCATAAACAACACATATGTAATAACTTGATAATCAACATAACATAGTATTCTCTATCCATCGGATCCCAACAAACACAACATATAGCATTACAGATAGATGATCTTGATCATGTTAGGCAGCTCACAAGATCCGACAATGAAGCACATAAGGAGAAGACGACCATCTAGCTACCGCTATGGACCCATAGTCCAGGGGTGAACTACTCACTCATCACTCCGGAGGCGACCATGGCGGTGAAGAGTCCTCCGGGAGATGATTCCCCTCTCCGGCAGGGTGCCGGAGGCGATCTCCCGAATCCCCGAGATGGGATTGGCGGCGGCGTCTCCGGAAGGTTTTCCGTATCGTGGCTCTCGTGCATCGGGGGTTTCGCGACGAAGACTATATGTAGGCGGAAGGGCAGGTCAGGGGGCCACACGAGGGCCCCACACAACAGGCCGGCGCGGCCAAGGGCCAGGCCGCGCCGCCCTATTGTCTGGCCACCTCGTGGCCCCACTTCGTAAGTCCTCCGGTCTTCTGGAAGCTTCGTGGAAAAATAGGCCCCTGGGCGTTGATTTCGTCCAATTCCGAGAATATTTCCTTACTAGGATTTCTAAACCAAAAACAGCGAAAACAAGAATCGGCTCTTCGGCATCTCGTTAATAGGTTAGTGCCGGAAAATGCATAAATATGACATAAAGTATGCATAAAATATGTATATATCATCAATAATGTGGCATGGAACATAAGAAATTATCGATACGTCGAGACGTATCAGCATCCCTAAGCTTAGTTCTCGCTCGTCCCGAGCGAGTAAACGATAACAAAGATAATTTCGGAGTGACATGCCATCATAACCTTGATCATACTATTGTAAGCATATGTAATGAATGCAGCGATCAAAACAATGGTAATGACATGAGTAAACAAATGAATCATAAAGCAAAGACTTTTCATGGATAGCACTTTCAAGACAAGCATCAATAAGTCTTGCATAAGAGTTAACTCATAAAGCAATAAATCAAAGTAAAGGTATTGAAGCAACACAAAGGAAGATTAAGTTTCAGCGGTTGCTTTCAACTTATAACATGTATATCTCATGGATATTGTCAATGTAAAGTAATATAACAAATGCAATATGCAAGTATGTAGGAATCAATGCACAGTTCACACAAGTGTTTGCTTCTTGAGGTGAAGAGAGATAGGTGAACTGACTCAACATAAAAGTAAAAGAAGGGCCCTTCGCAGCGGGAAGCATTGATTGCTATATTTGTGCTAGAGCTTTGGTTTTGAAAACAAGAAACAATTTTTTCAACGGTAGTAATAAAGCATATGTATCATGTAAATTATATCTTACAAGTTGCAAGCCTCATGCATAGTATACTAATAGTGCCCGCACCTTGTCCTAATTAGCTTGGATTACCGGGATTGTCATCGCAATACACAAGTTTTAATCAAGTGTCACAAAGGGGTACCTCTATGCCGCCTGTACAAATGTCTAAGGAGAAAGCTCGCATTGGATTTCTCGCTTTTGATTATTCTCAACTTAGACATCTATACCGGGACAACATAGAAAAACAGATAATGGACTCCTCTTTAATGCATAAGCATGTAGCAATAATTAATGTTCTCATATGAGATTGAGGATATATGTCCAAAACTGAAACTTCCACCATGGATCATGGCTTTAGTTAGCGGCCCAATGTTCTTCTCTAACATTATGCATGCTCTAACCATTAAATGAGTGGTAAATCTCCCTTACTTCAGACAAGACGAACATGCATAGCAACTCACATGATATTCAACAAAGAGTAGTTGATGGCGTCCCCAGGAACATGGTTATCGCACAACAAGCAACTTAATAAGGGATAAAGTGCATAAGTACATATTCAATACCACAATAGTTTTTAAGCTATTTGTCCCATGAGCTATATATTGCAAAGGTAAAGAATGGAAATTTTAAAGGTAGCACCCAAGCAATTTACTTTGGAATGGCGGAGAAATACCATGTAGTAGGTAGGTATGGTGGACACAAATGGCATAGTGGTTGGCTCAAGGATTTTGGATGCATGAGAAGTATTCCCTCTCGATACAAGGTTTAGGCTAGCAAGGTTATTTGAAACAAACACAAGGATGAACCGGTGCAGCAAAACTCACATAAAAGACATATTGTAAACATTATAAGACTCTACACCGTCTTCCTTGTTGTTCAAACTCAATACTGGAAATTATCTAGACTTTAGAGAGACCAATTATGCAAACCAAATTTTAGCAAGCTCTATGTATTTCTTCATTAATAGGTGCAAAGTATATGATGCAAGAGCTTAAACATGAGCACAACAATTGCCAAGTATCAAATTATTCAAGACATTTTAGAATTACTACATGTAGCATTTTCCGATTCCAACCATATAACAATTTAACGAAGAAGATTCAACCTTCGCCATGAATACTATGAGTAAAGCCTAAGGACATATTTGTACATATGCAACAACGGAGCGTGTCTCTCTCCCACACAATGAATGCTAGGATCCATTTTATTCAAACAAAACAAAAACAAAAACAAACCGACGCTCCAAGCAAAGCACATAAGATGTGATGGAATAAAAATATAGTTTCAGGGGAGGAACCCGATAATGTTGTCGATGAAGAAGGGGATGCCTTGGGCATCCCCAAGCTTAGACGCTTGAGTCTTCTTAAAATATGCAGGGGTGAACCACCGGGGCATCCCCAAGCTTAGAGCTTTCACTCTCCTTGATCATATTGTATCATCCTCCTCTCTTGATCCTTGAAAACTTCCTCCACACCAAACTCAAAACAACTCATTAGAGGGTTAGTGCACAATTAAAATTTACATGTTCAGAGGTGACAAAATCATTCTTAACACTTCGGACATTGCACAAAGCTACCGAAAGTCAATGGAATAGAAAAATCCATCAAGCATAGCAAAACAGGCAATGCGAAATAAAAGGCAGAATCTGTCAAAACAGAACGAGTTCAGTAAAGATGAATTTTATTGAGGCACCGGACTTGCTCAGATGAAAATGCTCAAATTGAATGGAAGTTGCGTACATATCCGAGGACCACTCACGTAAATTGGCATAATTTTCTGAGTTACCTACAGAGAATTAGGCCCGCATTCGTGACAGCAAAGAAATCTGTTTCTGCGCAGTAATCCAAATCTAGTATGAACCTTACTATCAAAGACTTTACTTGGCACAACAATGCACAAAACTAAGATAAGGAGAGGTTGCTACAGTACTAACAACTTCCAAGACTCAAATATAAAATAAAAGTACTGTAATAAAAACATGGGTTGTCTCCCATAAGCGCTTTTCTTTAACGCCTTTGAGCTAGGCGCAGAAAGTGTATATCAAGTGTTATCAAGAGATGCAAGTATCAACATTACCTTGGGCTTTACCCTTACCTTTCTTGTTCTTTTTCTTACTCTTTGATTTAGGGAATATATGTCTACCCCCGGGTGTAGAGGTGAATTTTAGGGTGCCTTCTCCCATATCTATGACTGCTCCCAATAGTTTCAGCAGGGATCTTCCGAGTGTGATTTGTCCTGTTCCTGCACATTCAATAACAAGATAATCAATGGATATTGTTCTCCCAAGAACGGTTGTATGCACACCCGCAGCTATTCCGTTAGGAATTATAACAGAGTTATCAATAAGAGTTATTCCTTCTCCCCCTTCAACGAATCCCCAAAGTTTCAAAGATTCATGAATACTCTTAGGCATTAGGCAAAATTCAGACATAATATCACAATTGGCATGAAGAGTTTGGTCAACGATGACAATTTTAATAGTAGGATCCCATAATGAAGGTTCAGAGTTCACTAAAACTTGATCAAGACGGTTACGAACATATCTATAATTTTCATTCAAGCGAGATGCACTTGTCTCAAGAGTATTTAATCTATTATAAATGCTAATAAGGGCTGAATCAAAGTTATTAGCTGAATCATGTGATGCAACCAACTTCTTTATGGCATTAAAAGCTTGATCCCCATTGCAATGAAGGAAATCTCCTCCCACTACAAGCATCCAAGGCATATCTATAGCGAATCATAAGACCAAAATAAAAATTACTAAGGAGCAAACTTAGAGTCATTTGAGGTTCAGCTTTACGATAAGAAGTAAAAATTCTGGACCAAGCATCTTTAAAACTCTCCTCATCCCCTTGTTTAAAAGTGAAGACTAATTCCTCAGGTGAAGAAGTAACAAGTGAGTAACTAGACAAGGTAACAAAAGTAAAATGCGAGTAAATTTTTTTTTGTGTTTTTGATATAGAGAACAAGACAAGTAAATAAAGTAAAGCTAGCAACTAATTTTTTTGTGTTTTGATATAATGCAGCAAACAAGAAAGTAAATAAAATAAAGCAAGACAAAAACAAAGTAAAGAGATTGGATTGTGGAGACTCCCTTGCAGCGTGTCTTGATCTCCCGGCAACGGCGCCTGAAAAAGAGCTTGATGCGTGCGGTCGACACGTCCGTTGGGAACCCCAAGAGGAAGGTGTGATGCGTACGGTAGCAAGTTTTCCCTCGAAAGAAACCAAGGTTTATCGAACCAGGAGGAGCCAAGAAGCACGTCGAAGGTTGATGGCGGCGGGATGTAGTGCGGCGCAACACCAGGGATTCCGGCGCCAACGTGGAACATGCACAACACAACCAAAGTACTTTGCCCCAACGAAACAGTGAGGTTGTCAATCTCACCGGCTTGCTGTAACAAAGGATTAGATGTATAGTGTGGATGATGATTGTTTGCAGTAAAACGAGTAAAACAAGTATTGCAAGAGATTGTATTCGATGTAAAAGAATGGACCGGGGTCCACAGTTCACTAGAGGTGTCTCTCCCATAAGATAAATAGCATGTTGGGTGAACAAATTACGAGTTGGGAAATTGACAAATAGAGAGGGCATGACCATGCACATACATGATATGATGAGTATTGTGAGATTTAATTGGGCATTACGACAAAGTACATAGACCGCTATCCAGACATGCATCTATGCCTAAAAAGTCCACCTTCAGAGTTATCATCCGAACCCCTTCCAAGTATTAAGTTGCAAACAACGGACAATTGCATTAAGTATGGTGCGTAATGTAATCAATATCTACATCCTCGGACATAGCATTAATGTTTTATCCCTAGTGGCAACAACACATCCACAACCTTAGAACTTTCCGTCACTCGTCCCGCATTTAATGGAGGCATGAACCCACTATCGAGCATAAATACTCCCTCTTGGAGTTAAGAGTAAAAACTTGGCCGAGCCTCTACTAATAACGGAGAGCATGCAAGATCATAAACAACACATAAGTAATAGATTGATAATCAACATAACATAGTATTCTCTATCCATCGGATCCCAACAAACACAACATATAGCATTACGGATAGATGATCTTGATCATGTTAGGCAGCTCACAAGATCCGACAATGAAGCACATAAGGAGAAGACGACCATCTAGCTACCGCTATGGACCCATAGTCCAGGGGTGAACTACTCACTCATCACTCCGGAGGCGACCATGGCGGTGAAGAGTCCTCCGGGAGATGATTCCCCTCTCCGGCAGGGTGCCGGAGGTGATCTCCTGAATCCCCCGAGATGGGATTGGCGGCGGCGGCGTCTCCGAAAGGTTTTCCGTATCGTGGCTCTCGCATCGGGGGTTTCGCGACGAAGACTATATGTAGGCGGAAGGGCAGGTCAGGGGGCCACACGAGGGCCCCACACAACAGGCCGGCGCGGCCAAGGGCCAGGCCGCGCCGCCCTATTTTCTGGCCACCTCGTGGCCCCACTTCGTAAGTCCTCCGGTCTTCTGAAAGCTTCGTGGAAAAATAGGCCCCTGGGCGTTGATTTCGTCCAATTCCGAGAATATTTCCTTACTAGGATTTCTGAAACCAAAAACAGCAGAAAACAAAGAATCGGCTCTTCGGCATCTCGTTAATAGGTTAGTGCCAGAAAATGCATAAATATGACATAAAGTATGCATAAAACATGTAGATATCATCAATAATGTGGCATGGAACATAAGAAATTATCGATACGTCGGAGACGTGTCAGGGAGCTCGAGCAAGATCTTCTGAACTCCATGCTAAACAACGCATGGGGTAAAGCTGATGTTGAATCTTCCGAGATTCAAAATCACAAAAGGGAGATCGGCGAGTTCTTCGACCAACTCCTCGTCAAGCGCAAGGTAAACCAATCTTCCCAGTAGCCCCCAAGTATCTAGGTGGAAACTTAATCAATAATTTGCACCTTGATACTTTGAGTAAACTAGCCTGAGAAAATTTGAAGTGTTGTGGTAGCCCCCAAGCGTCATGGCGGAAATTTTCCGGCATTGATGCTTCAAAAAGATCTACACTTAACTATACGTAATCGGAATTTATCCTCATCTTTCACTGCCGTAGGAACCACAAGCGCTGCATTATGAGCTCCACAAGAACATCTCGCTTCAGCGCCGCGTTACCCTTGGGCAGGTGGATCAAATTCATGATGCAAAGGAAAATTTGCGGAGCTGGAAAAATTGCTGGCGAAGGCCGAAGGTACGTCTCTGACCAACTGTTATTATTCCAAATTTCCAACTTTGAACTTACTTTGTTTTATTTCAACAGGTGCATCTACCTCTCTAGCCACTGCATCCTCCGATCTTGAAAACCTGCACTCCGCTCATAAGGACCTTGAGTCCAAGCTGAAGGAGGCGGAAGAAAAGCGGGAGCGTGCAGAGAAACAACTTGCTGAGAAGAATTTCGAGTTTATCCGGGAAACAACTGATCTGGTGGAGAAACGGAGGAAAGACAGCGCTACTCTCAAGAGCCTGCAAGAAAACGTCCAACACCTCCAGACCTACACGAGGACAGCGGAGCAAGGTTGGGACCTGCTCAACTCTGACATCATGGGTAAGTATCCGGAACTCAAAACCAAATTAGTTCTCCGTAACTCTGAATGACGTCTAACCCTGATCAACTGATTATTTTATAGAGCCACTTGGATACGACGAGTCCTGACGCGAAGAGTTTCCGCAGGATGACTTGATCAAGCTAGCCGGAGACGACTGCAGGGACCTAATCTCCGCTTGCCGCAAGATCTGCCACAACTTGGCGATCAAAGAGAGCCACACATGCGACGTCCGCGGACTTATCCAGAGAATGGATGTCCTTTCGGAGCTTGTCGTCTACCTCCAAGCTTCTTCAGCCAGAGGCGCCGCTCAAATGTCCTTGGCGATGTGCCTTGCTCATGCTCCGACTCTTGACATAGATCACGCCACTACTGGCATCCATCCGGATGCAGATCCAAATGCACTCATGGATGCTTGCGCTGGTTACGACACTCGGATCGCTAGGCGCATTCGTCACGATGAATTCTACGACAAAGTCATGCTTCCAGCTGACGAGCCTCTCGAAGCAAAGCTTGAGAAGACAAACGAAGCGAAGGCATGCCTCCCGAATCCGAAGACGGGAGTCAATTCACCTGGACCAGTTCCAAGGAAGCTAAAAAGGACAAGTCCAAGGGCGTCGATGAAGGCGCTGCTCCTCCGGCTAAAGAGGCTGCAGATAGCAATGATGATGTTGTTTCTTCTTCGGCTAAGGAAGCGGAGAAACACAAAGCAAAAGCTGACGATGAGGGCCGTTCTTCTCCGTCCAAGAAGAAGTGAAAAACTTGTTCCTGCGGGAAAAATCACAAACACTGCATCATTTTGGCCCCATCGAGGGTTTGTAATATAACTTAAGTATTTTCAAGTAGCTAGGACGAAACAAGTGCATGGGCAGAAAAAACTTATCCTGCTATCCGTTAGATTATATATGCATGTTTCGTTATTTGAAAGCAAGTGCTAGTTTCTAAGTTTCTCGGCTTGCTTGTTTGATCTTCCACGAGCCGGAAGACCTTTAGCCGGAAAATGCTCGCCGATTGCGACGAAGCCCAATGGCTATCCGTCAATAACCGCGGAAACAAGTCCCCAGTCGAGGTGCCGAAAATCTCTGACAGGAATCCATAAGTTCGCAACAAAAATCTCATCCACCAGAAAACTTAAGCTTATGTCCTAAAGGACGATTTTGAAAATCACAACCGCTATACACGCCTAGGCGGAAACATCCAGCTCTGCGGTTTTAGTCGGAAAACATACACGATCCAAAAAAAAACAATTAAAGGAGGTAAAAGACTCAAAGAGTGAACCATATGATTTATTTCATTGATCATGTATCATAACTATTACAAAGTATGTAATGCGAAAATTTCTAAGTGTGGAAAGGACGTAGCTATGCTATATTCCAAGGGTGATCTGTTTCATCGTATATGTCATCCGGATCCTCTCGCTTGCGTTTCCGGTACCAATTGGCAGGTCTATCCTTTAACTCACGGAAATCAACGAGGTAATAAGATCCGTTGTGCAAAACTTTGCTGATGACAAAAGATCCTTCCCAAGGAGATTGCAACTCATGCTCTTTCACCTGTCGAAGGCAGAGGACCAAGTCACCTTCCTTGAACGAGCGGTTCCGAACTTGATGACTATGATAGCGTCGGAGTTTCTGCTGGTAAATGGTGGAACGTTGGTCAGCTAGATTCCAAGCCTCTTCGATCAGGTCCACAGATAACTGTCGAGCCTCGTCAGCAGTTTCTTCATTGTAGGCGGAAACTCGCGGGGAGTCATGGATGATGTCGGAGTGGAGCACAGCTTCAGATCCGTATACTAGGAAGAACGGGGTAAATCCAGTTGACCTGTTAGGGGTAGTTCGTAAACTCCGTAGAACAGAATCTAACTCCTCAGCCCAAGCTCCAGCTGCACAGCGCAGCAGATCTTCAAGGCGAGGTTTGACTCCGGCTAGTGTGAGGCCATTGGCTCGCCTGACCTGCCCATTAGATTGTAGATGAGTCACAGATGCAAGGTCAAGCCGGATCCCTACGTCATTGCAATAATCCTTTAATTCTCCTTGGGCGAAGTTCGTGCCATGTTCTGTGATTATGTTGTGTGGGATGCCGTATCTCACTACGAGGCTGCAAACGAATTTTAGTGTCGTAGCACCATCGGCTTTTCTCACTGGCTTTGCCTCGATCCACTTACTGAACTTGTCAATAGCGACCAAGAGGTACTCAAAACGCCAGGAGATGATTTCTTTAATTTTCCGATCATATCGAGCCCCCAGACAGCGAACAGCCAAGTGATAGGGATGGTCTTCAGCTCCTGAGCCAGAGCGTTTGGTTGAGTAGCATAGTACTGACAACCTCGGCAGGTTTTCACTATTTCCTTATCATCTTCTTTAGCTGTGAGCCAGTAAAAACCTTGCCGAAAAGCTTTTGCAACGAGAGATCTGGGAGCAGCGTGATGCCCGCTATCACCTGCATGGATCTCTCTGAGGATTTCGATGCCATTTTGACTTGAGACACAATTGAGAAATACCCCGTTTGCACTTCGTTTATAGAGCTATCCATCAACCATTGTGTAGGATCTTGCTCGTCTGATGACTTGTCGTGCGAGGACTTCGTCCTCCGGCAACTTCTTTCGGTCAATGAGGTAATCCAGGAAAGGTTGGGTCCAAGCCAGAGTGATTACCATCACCTCCTTAGCCGGAGACACTGCCACATCTGGGTTTTCCGGGTTAGCGCCCTTCACCAAGGGTATCCGTAGATGCTCAAGAAAAATTCCGGGCGGAATGGGTTTCCTGCCGGATCCGAGCTTGGACAACATATCTGCCGCTGTGTTATCATCTCTCCTGACGTACTTGAATTCATATCCGAGGAAGCACTTGGAGATCTCGTCAACTTCGTCTCTGTAAGCCGCCATAATGGAGTTTCTGGCGTTCCAGGTTCCGGCTACTTGTTGTGCTACCAGGTCGGAATCTCCACAACATATGATGTGCTTAATCCCAATTTCCTTAGCGATGCGCAGACCATGCAGTAGATCCTTGTATTCCGCCATACTGTTTGTAGCTTCGAAGTGAATCTGCAGAACGTACTGTAGTTCTTCTTCGGTTGGTGACTTCAGGGTAACTTCAGCCCCCGAGCCTTGATTCTTCTTGGATCCGTCGAAATGCATAACCCAAGTTTCAGGTTCCGGCATAGGGTCGTCATCCGGAGCCTTAGTCCAATCGGCGACAAAATCCGCCAATATTTGGGACTTGATCGAGGTTCTAGCTGTGTAGTTAATGTCGAAGGCAGAGAGTTCTATGCCCCACTTTGCTATGCGCCATGTTGCGTCGGAGTTGTTGATGATGGTTGACAATGGAGTTTTGCTCACAACTGTCATACGATGCTCTTTGAAGTAGTGTCTCAGCTTACGGCTACCTAGGAACACGCCATAGGCTAGCTTCTGAAAGTGAGGGTATCTTTGCTTGGATTCCGTTAGTACCTCGCTAATATAATAGACTGGCCTTTGGATTCCGTATTCATGTCCTTCTTACTTTCGCTCCACCACGACAATGAGACTAATGACCTTGTTGGAGGCTGCCAGGTAGAGGAGCATAGGCTCTGACTCTTCCGGAGCTGCCAAGATAGGTGGGGAAGAGAGTATGTCCTTCAACCCATGAAGTGTTGCATTTTCTGCGTCATCCCAGACAAATTCGTCTATTTTCTTCAGCAGTTTGTACAAAGGTAGTGCATTCTCGCCAAGACAGCTAACAAACCTACTAATTGCAGCAACGCAACCAGTTAGTCGTTGCACATCTTTGAGACAAGTTGGCCTCTTGATGCACAAAATTGCCTTGATTTTTTCCAGGTTTACTTCAATGCCTCTGTGAGATACAATGAAGCCAAGGAGTTTTCCGGTTGGTACGCCAAAGACGCACTTCAGCGGATTCAACATCATCTTGTAAAGTCGGAGATTTTCAAAGGTTTTCGTGAGGTCGCTGATCGAGTCGGATCCTTTACGGGTCATGACCGCGATGTCGTCAACGTAAGCGTGTACGTTCCGGCCAATTTGGTCCTTCAAGCACTGCTGCATCATACGTTGGTAAGTGGCACCTGCGTTTTTCAAACCAAAAGGCATGGTTACATAGTGGTAACTGCCAAAGGGTGTGATGAACGAGGTCGCCTTTTGGTCGGACTTCTTCATCCGGATATGATGATACCCACGTCAAGAAAACACATAAGTTCCGCCCTGCCATCGAATCAATGACTTGGTCAATGCGCGGCAGGGGGAACGGATCCTTCGGACAATGTTTATTCAAGTCGGAGTAATCGATGCACATTCTTAGTATTTTAGAATTCTTTTTGGGTGCAAGGACGGGGTTTGTGACCCAATTAGTATGGATAACTTCTACTACAAATCCTGCCTCTAGTAACTTTGCTAATTCCATCCCTATGGCGCGGCGCTTCTTGTCTCCAAAGTGTCGCATAGCTTGCTTCACCGGTTTTGCACCCGGATTTATGTTGAGGTAGTGCTCGGCGAGTTCCCTTGGTACTCCGGACATGTCAGAAGGTTGCCATGTGAAGATATCCATGTTAGCTCGGAGGAACTCGACGAGCGCGTTTTCCTATTTGGGATCCAAGCCAGCTCCGACAGACACTTGCTTGGAACTATCGCATACCTTGAGGTCGACCTTCTTGGTGTCTATCGCGGCCTTGAACGAAGTCTTTTGTTCGGAGACCTGCTTCTTGGTGGTATGCATCTCATTCGGATCCACGGCGATCGTGTAGCCTTGCAGCTCCTCTTTAGATATCACAGATTCTGCAAAGGCGGCTTCACCTACCTCGCATTCTCGAGCTTTCTTATAATCTCTGGATACGGTGATCATACCGTTAGGACCCGGAATCCTGAGATTATTGTAGATGTAGCACGCCCTTGCATGGAACTTGTGGTAGGTGGGCCTGCCAAAAATGACATGGTAGGAGCTCTTGAAGGGCACAACCTCAAACGTGATCATCTCTTCGCTGAAATTATTAACATCGCCGAAGGCCACGGGAAGTTTGATGCTGCCAAGAGAATTTTCCTTTTTACCCGGAACCACACCATGAAATTCAGTGGTGCTGTGCTTAAGCTGTTCCTTGGTAAGGTTCATCTTCTCTAGAGTCTACAGGTACATGATATTCAGGCTAGTTCCGCCGTCCATGAGGCACTTGGAGAATTCAAACCCGTCGATGCGAGGACTCACAACCAAAGCATATCACTCTTTGGGGATGACAGTAGGATGATCCGTCCTGTCGAAGGTGCACGGGCTTTTCGACCACTTGACGTACTGTGGCACAACCGAAAGCGTGGCGTTCAGGATCCGGAGGGCTGATTTGTTGGCCTTGACCGTCAGAGTTCCGAGGAAGGTGTGGTATGCTCCAACACTCTTTTTGACGAAGGGGTTGGACTTGTTAGCTGCGGAACCCTCTTTGGGATCCGGCGAAGCATCGTCCTCATCCATCGCCTCGGAACTTTCCTCGTCCTTTTCCTTGCTCTTGCCCTTGCCTCCTTTGCCGTGTGGACGGTGCTTCCGAGCGTGCTTGTATCCTGCTTCCGGATCAACCTTTAGGTCATTGACCCACTTGCAGTTGCGGTTAGTGTGGGAGGACTTGCCAGTAGCCGGATCCATATGGGCTAAGCATGGCATGTCCCTGTACTCTTCATATGTTTGGGGAGCACGGAACCCAGTAGCGGTGACCTCGTCAGCGCATTGCTGGCCCCTGCCGGCTCCGCCTCCATGTCCGCGGCCTCTTCCGCCTCCTTGACCTCCGCGTTGGAAAGCCATGGCGACCATGTCGGATCCGCCGCTTTTCTGGTCATCGGGGGGATTCTTCTACTTGTTGTTGTTGCTGCCGCCATTATCACGGTTCTTCTTCTGCTGGTGCAGGAGTATGGTTGTGGCTGTTGATGTCTACGCACGCTTCTATTCCTGTAGACAGTGTTGGGCCTCCAAGAGCAGAGGTTTGTAGAACAGCAGCAAGTTTTCCTTAAGTGAATCACCCAAGGTTTATCAAACTCAGGGAGGTAGAGGTCAAAGATATCCCTCTCAAGCAACCCTGCAATTAAGATACAAGAAGTCTCTTGTGTCGCCAACACACCTAATACACTTGTCAGATGTATAGGTGCACTAGTTCGGCGAAGAGATAGTGAAATACAAGTAATATGGATGATTATAAGTAGTAATTGCAATCTGAAATAAAAATGGCAGCAAGCAAACATGTAGCAGAACTTGTTGGAAACGGTGTTTCAATGCTTAGAAACAAGGCCTAGGGATCATACTTTCACTAGTGGACACTCTCAACAATGATCACCTAATTGAATAAATAAATGCTACTCTCAAACACTCTCTTGTTGGATAACAAACACCAATCATTGTGTAGGGTTGCAAAAGCACACCTCAAGCCGGAGTAAACAAGCTCCACAACGTCATAAAGGAATCACACACGATGCGCACACTGTCACCATCACACCGTGGAGAGCGACTCCGGAGTTCATATTAAAGTAACCTCTAGAGTGCATAATAGACAAGAGTAACATCTACATATTGAACTAGATTACAAAACTCATGATCACATAAAGATCACACCATGGGAGAGAGAGATGAACCACATAGCTACCGGTAGAGCCCTCAGCCTCGGGGGAGAACTACTCCCTCCTCATCATGGGAGACAAGCAACGGCGATGAAGATGGCGATGGAGTCGATGGAGATGGATTCCGGGGGCACTTCCCCGTCCCGGCGGCGTGCCGGAACAGAGACTTCTGTCCCCCCGAACTTGGCTTCGCGATGGCGGCGGCTACGTAACTCTTCGTGGAATATGACTGATCGTTCTAGGGTTTTCCGATACGAAGGAATATATAGGCGAAGAAGCAGCGTCGGGGGAGCCAGGGGGTGGCCTCCCCACACCTGGGCGCGCCAGGGGGTAGGGCCGCGCCGCCCTATGGGGTGGCCCCTCGCTGGCCGCCTCCGACTCTTCTTCGATGTTCTGGAATCCTCCGTGGAAAATAAGGCCGTGGGCTTTTGTTTCGTCCAATTCCGAGAATATTTCCGTGTAGGATTTCTGAAACCAAAAAAGCAGAAAACAGGAACTGGCGCTTCGGCATCTTGTTAATAGGTTAGTACCGGAAAATGCATAAAAATGATATAAAGTGTATATAAAACATGTGAGTATTGTCATAAAACTAGCATGGAACATAAGAAATTATAGATACGTTGGAGACGTATCAAGCATCCCCAAGCTTATTTCCTACTCGCCCTCGAGTAGGTAAACGATAAAAAGAATAATTTCTGAAGTGACATGCTACCAACATAATCTTGATCAATACTATTGTAAAGCATATGAGATGAATGAAGTGATTCAAAGCAATGGTCTATAGTTTACTAACAAATAGATAATGACTAAACAACTGAATCATATAGCAAAGACTTTTCGTGAATAGTACTTTCAAGACAAGCATCAACAAGTCTTGCATAAGAGTTAACTCATAAAGCAAAAGATTCTTGATAGAAGGTTTTGAAGCAACACAAAGGAAGATTTAAGTTTCAGCAGTTGCTTTCAACTTTCAACATGTATATCTCATGGATAATTGTCAACACAAAGTAATATGATGAGTGCAATAAGCAAGTATGTAAGAATCAATGCACAAAGTTGACACAAGTGTTTGCTTCTAAGATAGAAAGAAGTAGGTAAACTGACTCAACATAAAGTAAAAGAAAGGCCCTTCGCAGAGGGAAGCAGGGATTAAATCATGTGCTAGAGCTTTTCAAGTTTTGAAATCATATAGAGAGCATAAGAGTAAAGTTTTGAGAGGTGTTTGTTGTTGTCAACGAATGGTAGTGGGCACTCTAACCCCTCGTCAAACGTACTTTCAAAGAGCGGCTCCCATGAAGGACGTTATCTCTACCAAAGCAAGGTAGATCATCCCTCTTCTCTTTTGTTTACACATGTACTTTAGTTTTATTTATGGATGACACTCCTCCCAACCTTTTGCTTTCACAAACCATGGCTAACCGAATCCTCGGGTGCCTTCCAACATTTCACATAACATGGAGGAGTGTCTATCTGCAAAATTAAGTTGCTTACTGATGAATCAGGGCAAAACATGTGAAGAGAATTATTAATGAAAGTTAATTAATTGGGGCTGGGAACCCCGTTGCCAGCTCTTTTTGCAAAATTATTGGATAAGCGGATGAAGCCACTAGTCCATTGGTGAAAGTCCGCCCAACAAGATTGAAAGATAAAACACCACATACTTCCTCATGAGCTATAAAACATTGACACAAATAAGAGATAATAACTTTTGAATTTTTTAAAGGTAACACATGAAGTATTTACTTGGAATGGCAGAGAAATACCACATAGTAGGTAGTTATGGTGGACACAAATGGCATAGGTTTTGGCTCAAGGTTTTGGATGCACGAGAAGCATTCCCTCTCGCACAAGGCTTTGGCTAGCAAGGTTGTTTAAAGCAAACACAAGTATAAACCGGTACAACAAAACTTACATAAGAACATATTGCAAGCATTATAAGACTCTACACTGTCTTCCTTGTTGCTCAAACACTTTTACCAGAAAATATCTAGACCTTAGAGAAACCAATCATGCAAACCAAATTTCAACAAGCTCTACGGTAGTTCTCCACTAATAGGTTTAAACTACATGATGCAAGGGATTAAACATGATCTACTTGAGAGTTCAAAACAATTGCCAAGCATCAAATTATTCAAGACAGTATACCAACTACCACATGAAGCATTTTCTGTTTCCAACCAAATAGCAATAAGTGCAGCGGCTTTCAGCTTTTGCCATGAACATTAAAAGATAACGAAGAACACCGGTGTTCAAATGAAAAAGCGGAGCATGTCTCTCTCCCACACAAGCATGTTAGGATCCGATTTATTCAGAGAATGAAAATAACAAAACGAAAATAAAAGCACACAGACGCTCCAAGTAAAGTGCATAAGATGTGACGGAATTAAAATATAGTTTCACTAGAGATGACCTGATAAATTGTCGATGAAGAATGGGATGCCTTGGGCATCCCCAAGCTTAGACGCTTGAGTCTTCTTGGAATATATGGGGATGAACCACGGGGGCATCCCCAAGCTCTTCTTGATCATATTATATCATCCTCCTCTCTTGATCCTTGAAAACTTCCTTCACACCAAACTCAAAGCAATCTCATTAGAGGGTTAGTGCATAATCAAAAATTCACATGTTCAGCAAGGACACAATCATTCCCAACACTTCTGGACATTACCTAAGGTTACTGAAATTTAATGGAGCAAAGAAACCCACTCAAACACAGTAAAAGAGGCAATGCGAAATAAAAGGCAGAATCTGTCAAAAAAGAACAGTCCGTAAAGACGAATTTTTTCGAGGCACTTAACCTGCTCAGATGGAAAATCTCAAATTGAATGAAAGTTGCGTACATATCTGAGGATTACTCATGAATTTTTTCAAGATTTTACGAATTTCCTACAGAGATAACAGCTCAAATTCGTGACAGCTAAAAATCTGTTCCTCCGCAGAAATCCAAATCTAGTATCAACTTTCTATCAAAGACTTTACTTGGCACAAAAACGAAATAAACATGATAAGGAGAGGTTGCTACAGTAGTAACAACTTCCAAGACACAACAAAACAGTAGCAAAATAAAAACATGGGTTATCTCCCAAGAAGTGCTTTCTTTATAGTCATTAAGATGGGCTCAGTAATTTTAATGATGCTCTCGCAAGAAATAAGAGTTGAAGCAAAAGAGAGCATCAAAAGCAAATAAGAAACACTTTTAAGTCTAACCCACTTCCTATGAAAAGGAATGTTGTAAATAAACAAGTCATGCAAGCATAATGCAATAAGCATAGGAAAACAAGACAAGCGCAACTTCAAGATTTTCAGCAAAAAGAGAGGTGTTTTAGTAACATGAAAATCCCTACAACCATATTGTCCTCTCTCATAAAGATTTTCAGTAGCATCATGAACAAACTCAACAATATAACTATCACATGAAACATTCTTATCATGAGCTACATGCATAAAATTATTACTCTCCACATAAGCATAGTCATTACTATTAATTGTAGTGGGAGCAAATTCAATAAAATAGCTATCATTATTATTCTCATCACCATAATCATCATATATAGGAAGCATATTGTAATTATAATTAATTTTCTCCTCAATAGTGGGTGGACTGAAAATATGATAGTCATCATTGTAATCATCATATATAGGAGGTAAAGTATCATCAAAGTAAATTTTCTCCTCCATGCTTGGGGGACTAAAAATATCATGCTCATCAAAACCAGCTTCCCCAAGCTTAGAATTTTCCATAGCATTCGCAACAATGGTGTTCAAATCATTCATACTAATAACATTGCCATTAGCATGCATATAAAGTTCCATAGGTTTTTTAATTTTCTCTTCAAACACCTCATGTCCTAACTCAAGATAAATATTATAAAGATCTCTAACATTTTTGTTGTTTTGCATTAAGCCTAACTAGTGAAATAAAAACAAGAAACAAAAAGATATAATTGCAGAATCTAAAGGAAATAGCTTCGAGCACTCACACACCGGCAACAGTGCTAGGAAATAGCTTAGTAGTCGGAGGATGTGAATACCTTTTACCTTACCTCCCCGGCAACGACGCCAGAAAATAGCTTGATGTCTACGCACGCTTCTATTCCTGTAGACAGTGTTGGGCCTCCAAGAGCAGAGGTTTGTAGAACAGCAGCAAGTTTCCCTTAAGTGAATCACCCAAGGTTTATCGAACTCAGGGAGGTAGAGGTCAAAGATATCCCTCTCAAGCAATCCTGCAATTAAGATACAAGAAGTCTCTTGTGTCCCCAACACACCTAATACACTTGTCAGATGTATAGGTGCACTAGTTCGGCGAAGAGATAGTGAAATACAAGTAATATGGATGATTATAAGTAGTAATTGCAATCTGAAATAAAAATGGCAGCAAGCAAACATGTAGCAGAACTTGTTGGAAATGGTGTTTCAATGCTTAGAAACAAGGCCTAGGGATCATACTTTCACTAGTGGACACTCTCAACAATGATCACCTAATTGAATAAATAAATGCTACTCTCAAACACTCTCTTGTTGGATAACAAACACCATTCATTGTGTAGGGCTGCAAAAGCACACCTCAAGCCGGAGTAAACAAGCTCCACAACGTCATAAAGGAATCACACACGATGCGTGATACGCGTACAACACGCGTCCGTTGGGAACCCCAAGAGGAAGATGTGATGCATACAGCGGCAAGTTTTCCCTCAGAAAGAAACCAAGGTTTATCGAACCAGGAGGAGCCAAGAAGCACGTTGAAGGTTGATGGCGGCGGGATGTAGTGCGGCGCAACACCAGAGATTCCGGCGCCAACGTGGAACTCGCACAACACAACCAAAGTACTTTGCCCCAACGAAACAAGTTGAGGTTGTCAATCTCACCGGCTTGCCGTAACAAAGGATTAGATGTATAGTGTGGATGATGATTGTTTGCGTAGAAAACAAGAAAACAAGTATTGCAGAAGATTGTATTCGATGTAAAAGAATGGACCGGGGTCCACAGTTCACTAGAGGTGTCTCTCCCATAAGATAAATAGCATGTTGGGTGAACAAATTACAGTCGGACAATTGACAAATAGAGAGAGCATAACAATGCACATACATGATATAATGAGTATTGTGAGATTTAATTGGGCATTACGACAAAGTACATAGACCGCTATCCAGCATGCATCTATGCCTAAAAAGTCCACCTTCAGGTTATCATCCGAACCCCTTCCAGTATTAAGTTGCAAAACAACGGACAATTGCATTAAGTATGGTGCGTAATGTAATCAATAACTACATCCTCGGACATAGCATCAATGTTTTATCCCTAGTGGCAACAAGCACATCCACAACCTTAGAACTTTCCGTCACTGTCCCAGATTTAATGGAGGCATGAACCCACTATCGAGCATAAATACTCCCTCTTGGAGTTAAGAGTAAAAACTTGGCCAGAGCCTCTACTAATAACGGAGAGCATGTGATACGTCTCCGACGTATCGATAATTTCTTATGTTCTATGCCATATTATTGATGATACCTACATGTTTTATGCACACTTTATGTCATATTCGTGCATTTTCTGGAACTAACCTATTAACAAGATGCCGAAGTGCCGCTTCGTTGTTTTCTCGCTGTTTTTGGTTTCGGAAATCCTAGTAACGAAATATTCTCGGAATTGGACGAAACGAAGACCCAGGGGCCTATTTTGCCACGAACCTTCCGGAAGACCGAAGAGCATACGAAGTGGGGCCACGAGGTGGCCAAACCACAAGGCGGCGCGGCCAAGGGGGCCGCGCCGCCCGTGGTGTGGGCCCCTCGTCAGCCCCCGACTCTGCCCTTCCGCCTACTTAAAGCCTCCGTCGCGAAACCCCCGAGGCGAAAAACCACGATACGGAAAACCTTCCGAGACGCCGCCGCCGCCAATCCCATCTCGGGGGATTCCGGAGATCTCCTCCGGCACCCTGCCGGAGAGGGGATTCATCTCCCGGAGGACTCTACACCGCCATGGTCGCCTCCGGAGTGATGAGTGAGTAGTTCACCCCTGGACTATGGGTCCATAGCAGTAGCTAGATGGTTGTCTTCTCCTCATTGTGCTTCATTGTTGGATCTTGTGAGCTGCCTAACATGATCAAGATCATCTATCCGTAATACTCTATGTTGTGTTTGTCGGGATCCGATGGATAGAGAATACCATGTTATGTTAATTATCAAGTTATTACATATGTGTTGTTTATGATCTTGCATGCTCTCCGTTACTAGTAGAGGCTCTGGCCAAGTTTTTGCTCTTAACTCCAAGAGGGAGTATTTATGCTCGATAGTGGGTTCATGCCTGCATTGACACCGGGACGAGTGACGAAAGTTCTAAGGTTGTGCCGTGTTGTTGCCACTAGGGATAAAACATTGGCGCTATGTCCGAGGACGTAGTTGTTGATTACATTACGCACCATACTTAATGCAATTGTCTGTTGCTTTGCAACTTAATACCGGAAGGGGTTCGGACGATAACCCGAAGGTGGACTTTTTAGGCATAGATGCAGTTGGATGGCGGTCTATGTACTTTGTCGTAATGCCCAATTAAATCTCACTCGTACTTATCATGACATGTATGTGCATTGTTATGCCCTCTCTATTTGTCAATTGCCCGACCGTAATTTGTTCACCCAACATGCTTTTATCTTATGGGAGAGACACCTCTAGTGAACCGTGGACCCCGGTCCATTCTTTAATACTCGAAATACAAATCTGTTGCAATACTTGTTTTATCGTTTTCTCTCGCAAACAATCATCTTCCACACAATTCGGTTAATCCTTTGTTACGAGCAAGCCGGTGAGATTGACAACCTCACTGTTTCGTTGGGGCAAAGTACTTTGGTTGTGTTGTGCAGGTTCCACGTTGGCGCCGGAATCCCCGGTGTTGCGCCGC